>NC_048589.1:1328214-1642142 GCF_013265735.2 Oncorhynchus mykiss
AAATCTGCCGTACATAACCAGAAGCCATGGATGACAGGCAACATCTGCACCGAGCTACAGGATAGTGCTGTCGCTTTCATGAAGCGGGACATTAATCCGGACCCTTATAAGAAGCTGCCCAGATAAGCGAGCTTACCAGACGAGCTAAATTCCATCTATGCTTGCATCGAGGCAAGCAACACTGAACCATGCATGAGAGCACCAGCTTTTCCAGATGACTGTGTGATCTCGCATTCAGTAGCCGATGTGAACAAGACCTTTCACTAGGTTAACATTCACAAGGCAATTGGGCTCCCGATTTGCGCAGCATTCTAAGACACTGCATCTCAGTGCTAGAGGCGTCACTACAGACCCTGGTTCAATCCTGGGCTGTATCACATAATTGGGAGTCCCATAGGGCGGCACACAATTAGCCCAATGTCATACGGGTTAGGGTTTGGCCGGGGTAGGCCGTCACTGTAAATAAGAATTTGATATTAACTGACTTGCCTAGTTAAAAAAATATTAAATAACATTTCAAAAACAATGCCGAGGGGCCAGACGGATTGCCAGGATGTGTACTCAGAGCACTTGCTGACTCAGGATGACGCTGAGCCAATTGTGCGCTGCCCTATGGGACTCCCAATGTTTCAAGCAGCCAAGATAGCAAGTTTAAAAGACTATCAACCCATAGCACTGACATTTGTAGCCATAAAATGCTTTGATAGGCTGGTCATGGCTCATATCAACACCATCATCCCAGACGCACTCTAATTTTCCAATAGATACACAGATGAAACAATCTCTATTGCACTCCACCTGCCTTTTCCAACCTGGACAAGAGGAACACCAATGTGAGAACTCTGTTCATTGACTATAGCTCAGTGTTCAACACCATAGTGCCCTCCAAGCTCATCACTAAGCTCAGGACCCTGGGACTGAACTCCTCCAACCGCAACTGGATCCTGGACTTCCTGACGGGCCACCCCTAGGTGGTGAGGGTAGGAAACAACACATATTTCATGCTGACCCTCAACACGGGGGCCCTCAGGGGTGCGTGCTTAGTCCCCTCCTGTACTCATTAAGTTTGCTGATGACACGACCATGGTTGTCCTGAATTACTGACGACGATGAGACAGCCTATAGAGAGGAGGTCAGTGACCTGCCAGTGTGGTGCCAGGACAACAACCTCTCCCAAAGCGTCAGCAAGACAAAGGAGCTGATCATGAACTACAGGAAACGGAGGGCCGAGCACGCCCCCATCCACATTGACAAGGCTACAGTGGAGTGGGTCGAGAGCTTCATGTTCCTTGGTGTCCACATTATTAAGGAATTATCATGGTCCACATACACCAACACAGTCGTGACACCACAATGTCTCTTCCCCTTCAGGAGGCTGAAAAGATTTGGTATGGGCCCTTGGTACCTCAAAAAGTACTACAGCTGAACCATTCATAGCATCTTGACTGGCTGCATCACTGCTTGGTATGGCAACTGCTTGGCATCCGACCGATGGAGGTACAGAGGTTAATGCGTATGGCCCAGTACATCACATCCAGGACCTCTATACCAGGCGGTGTCAGAGGAAGGTCCTAAAAAGACTCCAGCCACCCAAGAGGTACTGATGCACCAAGTCTGGAACCAACAGGACCCTGAACAGCTTCTACCCCCAAGCCGTGAGACTGCTAAGTAGTTGGTTAAATAGTCTGGGTAGCTATTGGTTTTAACTATCTACATTGACCCTTTTTTCACTAACTCTTTTGACTCATCACATTCGCTGCTGCTACTGTTTATTATCAGTCCTGTTGCCTAGTCACTTTATCCCTACCTATATGTACATATCTACCTCAATTATCTCATACCCCTACACATTGACTCGGTATTGGTACGCTGTGTATATAGCCAAGTTATCATTCCTAATTTTGTATTCATTGCTCGTGTTACTATTTTTCTATCTTTTTTTCTCTCTGCATTGTTGGGAAGGGCCTGTAAGCATTTCCCTGTTAGTCTTCGCCTGTTTTTTACAAAGCATGTGAGAGGGAGGGAGGGAGGAAGAGAGGTAGGAAGAGAGGGAGGGAGAGAGGAAGGGAGAGAGAGGGACGGAGATCTGCACATACAGTATATGACGTAGTACACAATTTTCGGCGACCTGTTTTGGCTCGAGCGCTACTTTCAAAACTATTGGCTAAAAAGGATGGAAATCTTCAGGAAAGTCTAAATAGACCACTAATCCTTTGTGTGTGTGTGTTTGCATGATGGTGGTGTTTGTTTGTGTATGTTCAAATTTTTGGTGGGTGAATGATGTGGTAACATTTAAATAATATTACTTTTCTCTGACCAATGTTTAGAGAGACATGTTAGACCTCAAGAAGAATTGCAAGTACAAATTATCCAAGTTCAATATGTCATGTAAACTCCGTTTCATATGGGATTTCTATAAAAATAGATAATTTCACAAGGAGGAATGTAAACTCTAACAGGGGAGCAAATTAACCGCCCGCAAATTATTGCTAAGAGTATGATGTTTTCCACCAAAAGTCCCAGTGGAATGCCTTTGCCAAGGGCATGAAATCAGAGTTACACATGTTTCTATTTGAACAGACTGTAACTGTGGTTTTGTTACGCTTTCAGAGGATGTACAGGAGAACAAGACTTGGTGCTCTGTGAATTCACTCAACATCAGAAATGTCTTCCGCTTTCTTCTGGAGACATTTAATAAGCAGGAAATCATACTTATTGTGTGTGTGTGTGTGTATTGGGGTAGTCCACGTGTCAAGAAATAGACAGAGAAATCAGTAAACATGATTCATGAGTGATTTATAAGTTCTTCATAAGAATTAAATAACTCAAACTTCACTAAACCGTGCTTTTTATGGCTTCTGATTGAGCTACAGGTCCTATATGAAGGGTCACATGACACCAATGGAGAACAATATTGGGCTGTTTCATGTAATAATAATAATTTAACCTTTTTTTAACTAGACATGTCAGTTTTCTGCCCTAACTTCAGACTATCATCTTTTTCTGGTTGAAACTACAATCCCACTAAACTAGGGGACTGTGTTTCTCCAGATGTGAGAGGGGTATTGGTGAATTCTGCTGCCATTATGTGGCCACTAGACTGTAAAGATCAACACTGATTAGGATAGAAATTCCTCAGCTCGTGATTTTGTCAACCTATTTACGCATGATAGAATGATGTAGTAGGCAGCAGGTAAACTGTGATATTGAACTTTCGATTGTTAGGTTGGGGGGTTTCAGCAAATTTTCGAATGGTGGCCTTTTTTAAACCGTTATTTAACTAGGCAAGGCAGTTAAGAACAAATTCTTATTTAGAAAATGTTGTAATGTTTTTTATTTAACTCTGGTTTTGTCTCAACAAGAGGAATGTCCATGAAAATGGACAATAAAGATGTCCTGTCTCATCACTTCATGTTGACACACACCATTTTGAAGATTGCCTAGGAATTCCCGAGGGCTGCATCTAAGGTACTGCATCTCACTGCTAGAGGCATCACTACAGACCCTGTTTCGATGCCAGGCAATATCACAACCTGCCGTGATTGGGAGTCCCATAGGGTGGTGCACAATTGGCCCAGCGTCGTCCGGGTTAGGGTTTTGCCAGGGTAGGCCATCCTTTTTGGGCGGAAGGAAGCCTAGCATTGGGCCAGTTAACCCACTGTTCCTAGGCGTCATTATAAATAAGAATTTGTTCCTAACTGACTTGCCTGGTTAAGTAACTGGAGTTGGAAAGCAGCTTTGTTTCAATCAGGATTTGGAACCTCCTCCTTTGGAACCTTCCGGAGAACCTTAACACAACCATATACCGGCATGCCAACATTGACAATCAAGGGGTTAGGAGGTTGTGCAATACCAGATGCCATTAAGCAAAGCAATGAGGGCAATAATAAGGGCCAGTTAACATTGGGCCAGTTAACCCACTGTTCCTAGGCGTCATTATAAATAAGAATTTGTTCCTAACTGACTTGCCTGGTTAAGTAACTGGAGTTGGAAAGCAGCTTTGTTTCAATCAGGATTTGGAACCTCCTCCTTTGGAACCTTCCGGAGAACCTTAACACAACCATATACCGGCATGCCAACATTGACAATCAAGGGGTTAGGAGGTTGTGCAATACCAGATGCCATTAAGCAAAGCAATGAGGGCAATAATAAGGCCTGGACACACTGTAAAACAGCAGAGATGCAGTAATATGTTTTACAGTACTATTTTCCTTACTTTAAAGACATATTACAGCATCCTTGCTGTAAATTTACAGGGATGCTGTAATGTTTTACAGTAAGGAAAATAGTATTGTAAAGCAAAATTACAGTATTAAGGTGGCAACTTACAGTGATATTCTACATGAAATCTAAGTAAGAAAAACAATACATTTGTACAAAAAATATATTTATTCAAATTATTAACGACATAAAAAAACGAATTAACTACAGAATTGACAATAGAAGTAGCAAAAGTTAACAAGTAACAAAATAAGAGAATCAATACAACACTAATGTAAAAAACGATATTGTGTGCCTTTGAGTGTGGGCTGTGGGGAAGAGAGAGACAAATAGAGATTTGATGTTGATTTTATTTGGATCTCCTTTAGTCCTCATTTGGACAAATCTTCCAAGAGTCCTTAAACATTAAAATACAATTCAAAATACGATCACATTTACACTTACCACAGTCCAGCACAACTTTCCTATGTATTATATATACATGGCTTTAAAGTATTGTTTAAATGTATATATTGAAAGGTTTCTGGTTTGCTCAGTTAAATTTCTTTATTGCTCTAAATCTAAATGTTATTTTGACTATTTCTCTTTTCTGTCTGGATAACACATGATGGTGGACAATCTATTCCTAGTATTTACTGAACGTCTTTTCTCTTACCAACTGGACACTGTTGTGAATAGAGTTTGGCCGTTTTAAATGGTGTATATTATGAAATTTAAAAAAGCATGTATTTTTTTCAATTATCTTGTTGATTGATGACCAACCAAGAGCATTGCACATGACTTCCAACTCTGACTCCCAGTACCAAAACTCAAAATTCAAGCCTGAAACCTTGAACAAAGACTATTGACATCTAATGGAAGCCAAAGGAATTGCAATCTGGGAGCTGGAATTGCATACGACCCATAGCTTTCCATTGTAAGAGCAAAGGCTCTCAAAAAAATATATATTCTGGTTTGTTTATCTTTGGATTTTCTGCTGCCATATCAATTGTGTTATAGTCTCATTCATTATTTTAAACTTCAAAGTGTTTTCTATCCAATGGTACCATGGTTTTATTTCTTTCATCACATTCCCAGTGTTCCAGAAGTTTATATGCACTCAATTAGTATTTGGTAGCATTGCCTTGAAATTGCTTAACTTGGGTCAAATGTTTCGGGTAGCCTTGCACAAGCTTCCCACAATAAGTTGGGTGAATTTTGGCCCATTCCTCCTGACAAAACTGGTGTAAATGAGTCAGGTTTGTATGCTTCCTTGCTCGCACACGCTTTACTCCACAAATTTTCTATAGGATTGAGGTCAGGACTTTGTGATGGCCACCCCAATGCCTTGATTTTGTTGTCCTTAATAAGCCATTTTGCCACAATTTTGGAAGTATGCTTGGAGTCATTGTCCATTTGGAAGACCCATTTGCGACCAAGCTTTAATTTCTTGACATATGTCTTGAGATGTTGCTTCAATATATCCACATAATGTTCCTGCCTCATGATGCCATCTATTTTGTGAAGTGCACCAGTCCCTCCTGCAGCAAAGCACCTCCACAACATGATGCTGCCACCCCCGTGCTTCACGGTTGGGATGGTGTGCTTCGGCTTGCCAGCCTACCCCTTTTTCCTCCAAACATAACAAAGGTCATTGTGGCCAAACAGTTCTATTTTTGTTTCATCAGACCAGAGGACATTTCTTCAAAAACTACAATCTCTGTCCACGTGTGCAGTTGCAAACCGTAGTCTGGATTTTTTATGGCGATTTTGGAGCAGTGGCTTCTTCCTTGCTGAGTGGCCTTTCAGCTTATGTCGATATAGGACTCGTTTTACTGTGGATATATACTTTTGTACCTGTTTCCTCCAGCATCTTCACAATGTCCTTTGCTGTTGTTCTGGGATTGATTTGCACTTTTGTTATTCGCACCAAAGTATGTTCCTCTTTAGGAGACAACTCCTTCCTGTGTGATATGACGGCTGCGTGGTCCCATGGTGTGTATACTTACATACTGTTGTTTGTACATTTGAATGTGGTACCTAAAATTGCTCCCAAGGATGAACCAGACCTGTGGAGGTCCAAATTTTTTGCTGATTTCTTTTGATTTTCCCATGATGTCAAGCAACGAGGCACTGAGTTTGAAGGTAGGCCTAGAAATACATCCACAGGTACACCTCCAATTGACTCAGATGATGTCAAACCATGACATTATTTTCTGGAATTTTCCAAGTTGTTTAAAGGCACAGCCAACTTTTGATAGATTATTTCACTTATAATTCACTGTCTGTAAACAATTGTTTTAAAAATGACTTTGTGTCATGCACAAAGTAGATGTCCTAACCGACTTGCCAAAACTATAGTTTGTTAACAAGAAATGTGTGGAGTGGTTGAAAAATGAATTTTAATGACTCATACCTCAGTGTATGTAAACTTCGGACTTCAATTGTAGTTAGTACTATTTCTATTTTTCTTATTACAATTTTCATTGTTATATTTAATTTAGTCCTGGATGTTGGAGCTCAGAGCCCTGAATCTGATAATCTAGGATTGGACCCAATCCCAATTTTAACTCTGTCTCCCTCTTGGGTATATTACGAGAGGACATCAATGCATTATGTGCTAGTCTAGAATTCAGCCAACATCAGATCGATGATCTAAGGAAAGAGAACACGAAGCTGAAAGGTACTGTAGACTATATTCATGGCAAGGTGGAGGTGGTGCAATGGGACAACAAACAACTTAAAGAAACCTTGCTTGATGTACAGTGTCGATCAATAAGGGAATCTAATATTTTCAGGGATAACGGAGTATGACAACAGCAAAGGCTGTGAGGACACTGTCCGAGACTTTGTCAACTCAACTGGAACTGCCCATAGATGTTGTGCATAATGTAACTTTCTCCAGAGTCCATGGAATGGGTAAGGCCTCTGGGAATAGGGCACAGGCATTATTGCATGTTTTGACAATTTTAAGCAAAAGGAAATGGCGAAGAGCTGTGGCAGAGAACTCAGAAACACTGATTTTGGGATGAATGATCACTTCCCCACCGAGATCAATGAAAGTAGAAAAAAATGGTATCCCATCATGGAGGAAAAGCGTTGTCTGAATCAACGAGTCTCCATGGTGAGTGATAAACTTTACATCAACCTGCAACTGCATCAGGACTCTAGAGTAACTCCCTGGCTATTTTAATCCAATGTTCAAATCTGAGTTTGTGTGTTGTAGTGTACAACTTCAACTATAATGAATACATGCTCTATTGATCTCCACTATAACGAATACATGCTCTATTGATCTCCACTATAATGAATACATGCTCTATTGATCTCCACTTGACAAGGAAAGGGCTGCATATAGTTCAGGTCAATGTATGTAGCCTTCCTAACAAAAACCATTACGTTTTTAACTTGGTCAACATAAATCATATTCATATTTTGGCTTGGACCGAAACGCATTTAGATGCATCTGTAAATGATGGGCAAATAAACATTCAAGGATATAGTCTACTTAGAAGGGACAGGAATAGGAATCGTGGGGGTGTAGCACTGTACATTCAGAATCATATACCTTTTAAGAGGATGGATGACTTTAATGTATGTCAAATAGAGGCACTATGGCCTCAAGTACATCTGCCTCACCAGGCATCCATATTGGTAGGATGTGTGTATAGACCTCCTAGCTCTAAGGTGTCCTATCTGGATGACTTATGCACTGGGTTTGACCAGGACACAGTAACAGAGATATATTTATCCTGAATGATTTTAATATATATTGGAATGATCATAATAATTCAAATAGAACTAAATTGATGAGATATGCCGAGAACTGTGGTTTGAAACAAATTGTTAATGATACCTCAGGATCATTAACTAAGCCACTCTGTACCTCGTGGACTCTGATCTGGTTTTAACCTTTTTGCCTGTCCATGACCATTCTCTTGCCTACCCCTTTGGATTATTAAATATTGTAAGACTCCAACCATCTGCCTCCTGTGTCTGCATCTGGGTCTCTCGCCTTGTGCCTTGACAATTTTGGGGATTTTTTACAAAGAAAATGAATTTACTGAGCGATAATGTAAACACCCATTCTTCCAAACAAGCTATTGTCCAATGGATTGATGATCATGTTCTGAGCAACAAAACCTGCTATTTTAGTCTACAAATGGTGTCAGTAGAGGAGTTCTTAAACCTATTGAAGTCATTACCCAATGGTAAATCTACAGGTTATGATCTTATGGACAATGTTTTACTTCGCTATGCTGCTCCCCAGATTACAGCTCCACTGAAATACATATTGAATTGGTCACTGGAAAAGGGAATGTTTGCAAATGTATGGAAGCATGCTAAACTGTGTCCTATTCCAAAAGACAGCAAAGAACCCATTACTCCTGCCAATTAGTCTACTCCCTTCACTCAGTAAGATATTGGAGGAGGGTATTGTGAGTAGACAAATATGGAAGTACATGGAAAAGAATGATCTGATTACAGCCAATCAGCATGCTCATTGCAACAACCATTCCACTACCACTGCATTGGTTGACATGACTGACCAGTGGCTCAATGTTATGCATAATGGCAGGTTTGTGGGTGTACTATCTTTTGATTTTAATGCAGCATTTGATTTAGTGGATCATGAAATCATTTTGACAAAATTAGTGCATAATGGTTTTAAGGAGGTAGCATTGAATTGGGTACAGTCATATCTAACTGACAGGAAACAGTCCACCTATATCAATGGTTCATTTTCTTCAACCTCATGCTTTAAACTGTGGAATATGGCAGGACAGCTGCCCTGGACCACTTCTTTACTTAATATATACCAACTACCTTCCGTATGCCTTATTTGAAACTCAAACTACTATATTTACAGATTATACTACAATTTATACAGCAAGCCAATCGGTTCAACAGATACAGCAAGCTCTACAAGTAGATTTGGAAAATATCAGGGAGTGGGTTTGCCAGGGACAAACCTGTTTTAAACACCAAGAAGTGGTGGTCTGTTGCACCAGGAAGAGGCCAACACAGCATCGGATACAATTTAGTATGGGAGGAGTACAAATTGAGTAAGTGGCAGAAACCAAACTACTGGGAGTGCAGCTAGACAACTGCTTATTATGGTCGTCTCTAACTAATCTATGTTTTAAAAAAATAGCACTCGCATGAATTGAGAGTCAGGTGAACTACTGTTCTGTGGTCTGGGGAAATGCATCAGCAAGAGGAATTAGGAGGCTGCAGATTGCACAGAAAAAAAGCCGCAATGATTGTTTTAATAATGTTTACAAATCTGGCATTACTCATCTCATATGTATATACTGTATTCTATACTACTCTACGGTATCTTAGTCACTTAATAATGTTTACATACAGTGCCTTGCGAAAGTATTTGGCCCCCTTGAACTTTGCGACCTTTTGCCACATTTCAGGCTTCAAACATAAAGATATATAACTGTATTTTTTTTGTGAAGAATCAACAACAAGTGGGACACAATCATGAAGTGGAACGACATTTATTGGATATTTCAAACTTTTTTAACAAATCAAAAACTGAAAAATTGGGCGTGCAAAATTATTCAGCCCCCTTAAATCCTGTTATGGATGGTGCGAATTTTCGCAGCTTTTTGTTAAAAATCGCGCAACATTTCAAAGTCCTGCTACTCATGCCAGGAATATAGTATATGCATATGATAAGTATGTGTGGATAGAAAACACTCTGAAGTTTCTAAAACTGGTTAAATCGGGTCTGTGGCTATAACAGAACGTGTTTAGGAGTAAAAATCCCTGGTAAAACTGTTTACCAAAAACAAAACAAAAATATTCGTCCGCCATTCAATGAATTGTTTAAGACGAGAGAAAATATATGCGAACCCCCTGTAAACGCCTACAGCTTCCACACGATGTCACCATTGCTATCAATATCAGAATCATGTATCCTTGGTTACAACACGAATAGACCCCTCCCTTCTTGTGGCGCACCACAGTATGTTGTGAAACTGAAAAAATGGACAATGTTTTCCAGACTTGCTGCTATCGAATACAGATCGCCCCGTGATCAATTTGATACATCATTAACGTTTATTAATACCTAAAGTTGGTTTAGAAATGTCGTTTGAAGTGATTTGTAAAAGTTTATAGGCGACTTTTGTAATTTTAAAAAGTGACGTTGCGTCTTGTAAATTGACTTTTTGCAGCATCAGACTGGCTTTCAGCAAATTACATTTTGGGTATACAATGACAGATTTAATCGGGAAAAAGACCCAATTGTGATGTTTATGGGACATATAGGAGTGCCAACAAAGAAGCTCGTCCAAGGTAATGAATGTTTTATATTTTTTTTCTGCGTTTTGGGTAGCGCCGGCTACCGCAAAATCTGTTGTTTACGTGTCGTGCTGGTATTTTGGGGGGTGCATGCTATCAGATAATAGCTTCTCATGCTTTCGCCGAAAAGCATTTTACAAATCTGACTTGGTGGCTAGATTCACAACGAGTGTAGCTTTAATTCAGTACCTTGCATGTGTATTTTTATGAAAGTTTGAGATTTAACGAGTACTAAGTAAAGTACTATAGGTGGCGCTCTGAAATTTCCGCTGAGCGGTCCCTGTACAGGGACCACCTCCATAAAAAGGTTTTAAGTTAATATTTTGTAGCGCCACCTTTTGCTGCGATTACAGCTGTAAGTCGCTTGGGGTTTGTCTCTATCAGTTTTGCACATCGAGAGACTGACATTTTTTCCCATTCCTCCTTGCAAAACAGCTCGAGCTCAGTGAGGTTGGATGGAGAGCATTTGTGAACAGCAGTTTTCAGTTCTTTCCACAGATTCTCGATTGGATTCAGGTCTGGACTTTGACTTGGCCATTCTAACACCTGGATATGTTTATTTTTGAACTATTCCATTGTAGATTTTGCTTTATGTTTTGGATCATTGTCTTGTTGGAAGACAAATCTCCGTCCCAGTCTCAGGTCTTTTGCAGACTCCATCAGGTTTTCTTCCAGAATGGTCCTGTATTTGGCTCCATCCATCTTCCCATCAATTTTAACCATCTTCCCTGTCCCTGCTGAAGAAAAGCAGGCCCAAACCATGAGGCTGCCACCACCATGTTTGACAGTGGGGATGGTGTGTTGCTTTTACGCAAAACATAACGTTTTGCATTGTTGCCAAAAAGTTCAATTTTGGTTTCATCTGACCAGAGCACCTTCTTCCACATGTTTGGTGTGTCTCCCAGGTGGCTTGTGGCAAACTTTAAACAACACTTTTTATGGATATCTTTAAGAAATGGCTTTCTTCTTGCCACTCTTCCATAAAGGCCAGATTTGTTGTCCTATGGACAGAGTCTCCCACCTCAGCTGTAGATCTCTGCAGTTCATCCAGAATGATCATGGGCCTCTTGGCTGCATATCTGATCAGTCTTCTCCTTGTATGAGCTGAAAGTTTAGAGGGACGGCCAGGTCTTGGTAGATTTGCAGTGGTCTGATACTCCTTCCATTTCAATATTATCGCTTGCACAGTGCTCCTTGGGATGTTTAAAGCTTGGGAAATCGTTTTGTATCCAAATCCGGCTTTAAACTTCTTCACAACAGTATCTCGGACCTGCCTGGTGTGTTCCTTGTTCTTCATGATGCTCTCTGCGCTTTTAACGGACCTCTGAGACTATCACAGTGCAGGTGCATTTATACGGAGACTTGATTACACACAGGTGGATTGTATTTATCATCATTAGTCATTTAGGTCAACATTGGATCATTCAGAGATCCTCACTGAACTTCTGGAGAGAGTTTGCTGCACTGAAAGTAAAGGGGCTGAATAATTTTGCACGCCCAATTTTTCAGTTTTTGATTTGTTAAAAAAGTTTGAAATATCCAATAAATGTCGTTCCACTTCATGATTGTGTCCCACTTGTTGTTGATTCTTCACAAAAAAATACAGTTTTATATCTTTATGTTTGAAGCCTGAAATGTGGCAAAAGGTCGCAAAGTTCAAGGGGGCCGAATACTTTCGCAAGGCACTGTATCTGGCATTATCCATCTCATATGTACAGTGGGGCAAAAAAGTATTAAGTCAGCCACCAATTGTGCAAGTTCTCCCACTTACAAAGATGAGAGAGGCCTGTAATTTTCATCCTAGGTACACTTCAACTATGACAGACAAAATGAGAAAAAAAAAATCCAGAAAATCACATTGTAGGATTTTTAATGAATGTATTTGCAAATTATGGTGGAAAAATAAGTATTTGGTCAATAACAAAAGTTGATCTCAATACTTAGTTATATACCCTTTGTTGGCAATGACAGAGGTCAAACGTTTTCTGTAACTCTTCACAAGGTTTTCACACACTGTTGCTGGTATTTTGGCCCATTCCTCCATGCAGATCTCCTCTAGAGCAGTGATGTTTTGTGGCTGTTGCTGGGCAACACGGACTTTAAACTCCCTCCAAAGATTTTCTATGGGGTTGCGATCTGGAGACTGGCTAGGCCACTCCAGGACCTTGAAATGCTTCTCACTCCTTAGTTGCCCTGGCTGTGTGTTTCGGGTCGTTGTCATGCTGGAAGACCCAGCCACGACCCATCTTCCATGCTCTTACAGAGGGAAGGAGGTTGTTGGCCAAGATCTCGCGATACATGGCCCCATCCATCCTCCCCTCAATACAGTGCAGTCATCCTGTCCCCTTTGCAGAAAAGCATCCCCAAAGAATGATGTTTCCACCTCCATGCTTCACGGTTGGGATGGTGTTCTTGGGGTTGTACTCATCCTTCTTCCTCCAAACACGGCGAGTGGAGTTTAGACCATAAAGCTCTATTTTTGTCTCATCAGACCACATGACCTTCTCCCATTCCTCCTCTGGATCATCCAGATGGTCATTGGCAAACTTCAGACGGGCCTGGACATGCACTGGCTTGAGCAGGGGGACCTTGCGTGTGCTGCAGGATTTTAATCCATGACTGCGTAGTGTGTTACTAATGGTTTTCTTTGAGACTGTGGTCCCAGCTCTCTTCAGGTGAGATCTTGCATGGAGCCCCAGACCGAGGGTGATTGACCGTCATCTTTCTAATAATTGCGCCAACAGTTGTTGCCTTATCACCAAGCTATTTGCCTATTGTCCTGTAGCCCATCCCATCCTTCTGCAGGTCTACAATTTTATCCCTGATGTCCCTGATGTCCTTACACAGCTCTCTGGTCTTGGCCATTGTGGAGAAGTTGGAGTCTGTTTTATTGAGTGTGTGGACAGGTGTCTTTTATACAGGTAACAAGTTCAAACAGGTGCAGTTAACACAGGTAATGAGTGGAGGACAGGAGGGCTTCTTAAAGAAAAACTAACAGGTCTGTGAGAGCCAGAATTCTTACTGGTTGGTAGGTGATCAAATACTTATGTCAATGCAATAAAATACTTAAAAATGATACAATGTGATTTTCTGGATTTTTGAAGTGTACCTATGATAAAAAGTACAGACCTCTACATGGTTTGTGAGTAGGAAAACGTGCACAATCGGCAGTGTATCAAATACTTGTTCTCCCCACTGTATATAGTGTATTCTATACTATTCTACTGTATCTTAGTTCGTTCCGCTCTGACATCGCTCGTCCATATATGTATATAGTCTTCATTCATTCCTACTTAGATTTGTGTGTATTGGGCATATGTTGTGTAATTTGTTAGCTATTACTGCACTGTCGGAGCTAGACGCACAAGCATTTCGCTACTTGATTTGAACAAATACAATTAAGACAGCTAGATACACCTACCTCATACCCTAGCAAACTAATACATTGCTATAGCCTACACAATATCACACATTTTCCTTTTTAGCTGTGCCACCAAATGTTTGCATACTACTGGTAAAGTGAACAGGTTTAGCTTTTAAATTAAACAAATGGTTAGTGGGAAAGGCAATATGGACAATCCTAAACAATGATTTATGTCGCACAGATGAGAGCCAAGTGAACCAAATCACACAGGGTTGTGACAGCTAAGGAGGACACTGTTGGAGTGTTTATGCCAATTATGCTTTTCCCATTTGAGTAAATAAATCACGGTGACATCTAGATGGCTACCAAATATTAGTTATTTCTTGAGTAGGCTGCTATCCTACATGAAATATTTGCAACGTTACTAGTTTCCACCGCGACAATGTGTTAGGCTACAGCCTTACAGTAGGTCGGCAGGCACCTCAATACAACATGGTGCCCTGGTCATTCGCATCAGCTTGAGCAGCTCGCGAGTACGGCCCACAAAGCGGTTTATGTGTAAAATGCGGCCCGTCAATTCCCAAAAATATGGGTAATCTTTTGAACTGCTGGAAACGAGCCATTTTCTCTGTAGTAATGGCACTCAGAGGCTGCGATATAGCCTGTAATCACAATATTCTCTGGGTGATGCTTTTCTAGGTTGCACAGATATTTACGAGCAATTTAGAGCAAACCGAAATGGATTTTGTCAACTTGAGCTAGCTAGCTAATGAACGTTAGCCAGCTATCTAGCTAGGTTAGCTAAGGAAATGTTGTCACGTTCGTTGAATGTAGGAGACCAAGGTGTATGAATACATGAATACATGTTACTTTTAATAGAGACGGACACTATACAAAATAACAAAACGACCGTGACGCTATAATATAAATGTGCAGACACAGGCAACTAGACATAGACAATAACCCACGAAATACCCAAAGATGGCTACCTAAATATGGTTCCCAATCAGAGACAATGAGAAACAGCTGCCTCTGAGAACCAATCCAGGCAACCATAGACTTACAAAACACCTAGAATGTAACAACCCCATAAACATACAAAACCCCTAGACAGTACAAAAACCCATACATCACCCATGTCACACCCTGACCTAACCAAAATAATAAAGAAAACAAAGAATACTAAGGTCAGGGCGTGACAAATGTTCAGTAATCCAACGTTGGCTAGCAGTAAATATACTTATAAACAAGGAAAGGTAGCTTCCCAGCAGCTGCTCAAAATATTCTTCCATTTCACAGCCGCTTCATGAGGATATTTACCAAAATAGTCTGAGCTTCATGTGTCTCACCCGACAGCATAAGGTTGGTGCCTGAAATGGATAATTTGAATCTACAGTAGGCATAAGCTATTACGTATAGTCATTTTTACAGGAGGCTTCCGAATTACAGTTAATAACAGTATTTTCCAGCATTTTACCCATACTGCAGTGCCTTCTACAGCATGCATGCTACAAAACACTTTTATGGTATTATACTGTGCATCCTACAGTGTTTTACTGTTGAAATTACTAAAAAGTCTATGCTGTAGTACACAAAATTGTCATTTTACTGGGATTGGTAAGCAGTTTATCAGCATTTTTGTTTCATGTACAGTATGTATGCTACAGGGATATGTTCAAATTTGAATGCACTCAAACTTAATCAAACCTTAAACAAAGTAAAAGAGTGGTAAAAATGTACCCTATACAACACTATCCCCTCATGTACTAATAAAAAGATCAATGTGAAATAATCAAAGAGTGAGATATTGGGGCCGTCTTAGATTGCTGTCAAGCATGATTAATGTGGAGGTCTGGGGGCCGACTGCTAAGTTTGTCTGTGAGTGGCAGAGGCAGAGATATTATTTCCTGTCCTGATGTTGCTGAATGATTAGGATTGGTTGACATTGTGGTTGGGTGTGTGGCTTGGATGAGGGGCTGATTACACAGGGGCAAGAATACTGGGGCAAGCCGCTTGGGAACCACATATACTACAGGCTTCCGGAAGTGAATGCAGTCAGAGAGAGCCACGGAAAGCTGTACCACTGAGTGTATGAGAGCTAGAGACATTTTAAATGAAAACCTAGAGTTCTTGAAATGTTGAGACATAAATTGAGCTCACAGTCTGCGACCTTTGTGTCCATTTTGGATGATCTATCTATCCTTTAAAGGCAAGCCAACAGTGAGATAGAGATGATGGGATGGAGGGTGGTATGGTGGCTGACAATACAATTCTTACACATAATTTCCTTTAAGCCGAAAGGGGGATAGGACATTTTTTGTGCAAAAAGAACTTCAGTTATAAACCATTTCGGCACTCAACATAATCACCACTTTGTTTGATAAGACGGAAGAGAACACAGAGATAAAGTTTGTTCTGTCGATACAAATATTTGGTCGTTCTCCCAATGATCCTATACTCTGTGCCAAAGTCCACTCATGTCGGTCAAGATGTCAGCAGACTGCACAGATGGATTCATTACAACAAGACACTTGAGATAAGCTTTCCAGACAAAGAAATAGGACAAAACGAGAAGGTTGGGAACTAATAAGGAAAAGTACATTTTGGTGGCTCGGATAAGCCTGAGTTTGTATTTAGCTTGATTGTTGGCCATTGCTGTATAAGCCCAAAAATATTTAAAGTAGAATTTGCAGCCAGACGGAACAATAATTAATTGCTTATGAAAACGTGTACCTGCCAAAGACCATATAACATACTGTAAATCTTTGTTAGATGAAGGATCATAATCTAGGAATTCCAAGACATAAAATATATTAGACTGAGCTACTTGACTGGTGGGGCCCTGAAGCAATTTAGCGTCATCCTCATAAAGAAACCATTTGGTGGGCTTGGACCTATGTCCTGTTTACTCTTGGCTGGTTCCCCGCTTCTTGCCCCAGTTTATTTGATTAAACTATGTAAAGAGATGTATTTTTATGTACGCATTTCGAATCAATCTATGTCTAACAGGCAAGGGTTTTGGTACAACAACATCCTTGAATGACTTCATGAAATCAAACTTATCATTAAACATTGTACATCTACTTTTTGGGGCACAACAATGGATTACAGAATGCCTTAAATGGCATATCTAGCAGAAGTAGTGATGTTTGAAGGGTAGTTTGAGTTTTGAGAGTTTTGAGAGATCAAAGCCCCTGTCTGTCAGTAAGTTTGGATGTGGAACAAGAGCCACAGAAACCACACAAACCTCCCATAGATTGCTGAAATAAACAAATCCACCCACAACTTAAAGGGTAGATAGCATAAACATAACCACATGTAACAAATTAATTTCAAATCAAAAGAAATTATATTAATCATATGCGCCAAATACAACAGCTAACCAACAATGCAGTTTAAAAATATGAATAAGAATAAGAACTAAATGTAACAAATAGTTTTAAAGAGCATCAGTAAAATAACAATAGCGAGACTATATACAGGGTGTACCGGCACAGAGTCAATATGCGGGGGCACCGGTTAGTCGAGGTAATTGAGATAATATGTACATGTAGGTAGAGTTATTAAAATGACTACGCATAGATAATAACAGAGAGTAACAGCGGCGTAAAAAAAAGGGGGGGGACAATGCAAATAGTCTGGTTAGCCATTTGATTAGATGTTCAGGAGACTTATGGCTTGGGGGTAGAAGCTGTTTAGAAGCCTCCTGGACCTAGACTTGGCGCTCCTGTACCTCTTGCTGTGCGGTAGCAGAGAGAACAGTCTATGACTAGGGTGGCTGGAGACGTGGACAATTTTTAGGGCCTTCCTCTGACACCACCTGGTATAGAGATCCTGGATGGCAGAAAGCTTGACCCAAGTGATGTACTGGGCCGTACGCACTACCTTCTGTAGTGTCTCGTGGTCGGAGGCCGAGCAGTTGCCATACCAGGCATTGATGCAATCATGCTCTCGATGGTGCAGCTGTAGACCCTTTTGAGGATCTGAGGACCCATGCCAAATCTTTTCAGTCTCCTGAGGAGGAATAGGTTTTGTCGTGCCCTCTTCACGACTGTCTTGTTGTGCTTGGACCATGATAGTTTGCTGGGGATGTCGACACCAAGGAACTTGAAGCTCTCAACCTGCTCCACTACAGCCCTGTCGATGAGAATGGGAGCGTGCTCGGTCCTCCTTTTCCTGTAATCCACAATCATCTCCTTTGTCTTGATCACATTAATGGAGAGGTTGTTGTCCTGGCTCCACATGGCCAGGTCTCTGACCTCCTCCCCATAGGCTGTCACGTCTGTTTAAAGGTCTTACATCGGCTGCGGAGAGTGTGATCACACAGTCATCAGGAACAGCTGGTGCTCTCATGGGTGTTTCAGTGTTATGTGCCTCGAAGCGAGTATAGAAGTAGTTTAGCTCGTCTGGTAGGCTCATGTCACTGGGCAGCTCTCGGCTGTGCTTCCCTTTGTAGTCTGTAATGGTTTGCAAGCCCTGACAAATCTGATGAGCGTCAGTAATCCGTGGCTTCTGGTTGGGGTATGTGCGTACGGTCACTGTGGGGATGACGTCATCAATCCAATTATTGAAGAAGCCAATGACTGATGTGGTGTACTCCTCAATGCCATAGGAAGAATCCCAGAACATATTCCTGTCTGTGCTAGGAAAACAGACCTGTAGCTTACCATCTGCTTCATCTGACCGCTTTCTTATTGACAGAGTCACTGGTGCGTCCTGCTTTAATTTTAGCTTGTAAGCAGGAATCAGGAGGATAAAATGATGGTCAGATTTGCCAAATGGAGGGCCAAGGAAAGCTTTGTACCCGTCTCTGTGTTTGGAAAAAAGGCGGTCTAGATTTTTTTTCCCCCTCTGGTTGCACATTTACCATGTTGATAGAAATTTGGTAAAACAGATTTATTAAGTTTCCCTGCATTAAAGTCCCCAGTCCCCGTCGCCTCTGGATGAACATTTTCCTGTTTGCTTTCGGCGAAATACAGCTCATTGAGTACGGTCTTAGTGCCAGCATCAGTCTGTGGTGGTATGTAGACAGCTACAACAAATACAGATGAAAACTCTAGGTTAGATTGTGTGGTCTACAGCTTATTGTGAGATACTCTACCTCAGGCGAGCAAAACCTAGAGACTTCCTTAGATATCTTGCACCAGCTGTTGTTTACATATATGCATAGTCCTCCACCCCTTGTCTTACCAGACGATGCTGTTCCATGCTGCCGATAGCGTATAACCAGCTAGCTGTATGTTGATAATGTCGTTGTTCAGCTCTGTGAAGCATAATATATTACAGTTTTTAATGTCCCATTGGTAGTTTAATCTTCCTCGTAGGTTGGTGATTTTATTTTCAAAAGATTACACGTTTGCTAGTTAAACTGAAGGCAGGGTTTATTCGTTCGCCACAAATTCTCAGAAGGCAGCCCAACCTCCATCCCCTTTTTCTCCGTCGTCTCTTCACGCAAATGACAGGGATTTGGGCCTGTTCCCGGGAAAGCAGTATGTCGCTCACGTCGGGCTCGTCGGACTGGCAGAAACTTTGAAAAAAAAGTTTCTGCCAGTTTGTGGTGAGTAACCACTGTTCTGATGTCCTCAAGTTATTTCAGATCATTAGAGACGGTAGCCGCAACATTATGTACAAAATAAGTAAAACAAATAAGTTATAAACAATGCAAAAAATTAACATAAAAACACAATCGGTTAGGAGCACGTAAAACACCAGCAATCAGCAAAAAAACATCTGGTTCAGATGGTTTAGACCCTTTCTTCTTCAAGGTTTCTGCCCAATGTCATCGCCAAGCCTATCTCTGACCTTTTTAATCTGTCTCTCCTCTCTGGGGAGGTTCCGATTGCTTGGATGGCAGCCACGGTGCGTCCTTTATTTAAAAGGGGAGATCAAGCTGATCCTAACTGTTATAGGCCAATTGTTGGAAAAACTTGTCAATAATCAACTGACTGGCATTATTTATGTCAATTAGTATTCTCTTGGGTATGCAACCTGGTTTCCGCTCGGGTTATCGATGTGTCACTGAACCTTAAAAGTCCAAAATGATGTCACCATTGCCCTTGATTCTGAGCAATGTTGTGCTGCTATTTTTATAGACTTTGCCAAAGCTTTTGATACGGTAGACCATTCCATACTTGTGGGCCAACTAAGGAATATTGGTGAGGGGTCTTTGGCCTGGTTTGCTAACTACCTCTCTGAAAGAGTGCAGTGTCTAAAGTCAGAACATCTGCTGTCTCAACCACTGCCTGTCACCAAGGGAGTACCCAAGGCTCAAACCTAGGCCCCACATTCTTCTCAATTTACATCAACAACATAGCTCAAGCAGTAGGAAGCTCTCTCATTCATTTAAATGCAGATGATACAGTATTATACTCAGCTGGCCCCTCCCTGTAATTTTGTGTTAAACACTCTGCAACAAATCTTTTTCGGTGTCCAACAAGCTTTCTCTGCCCTTAACCTTGTTCTGAACACCTCCAAAACTAAGGTAATGTGGTTTTGTAAGAAGAATGCCCCTCTCCCCACTGGTGTGATTACTACCTCTGAGGGTTTAAAGCTCATACAACTACTTGGGAGTATGGCTAGACGGTACACTGTCCTTCTCCGAGCACAAATCAACGTTTCAGGCTAAGGTTAAATCTAGACTTTGTTTCCTCTGTTGTAATTGCTCCTCTTTCACCACAGCTGCCAAACTAACCCTGATTAAGGTGACCATTTTACCCATGCTAGATTATGGAGTCGCAATTTATAGATCAGCAGGTAAGGGTGCTCTCGAGCAGTTAGATGTTCTTTACCATTCGGCCATCAGATTTGCCAGCAATGCTCCTTATAGTACACATCACTGCACTCTATACTACTCGGTAAACTGGTCATATATGTATACCCATCGCAAGATCCAATGGTTGATGCTTATTTATAAAACCCTCTTAGGCCTCACTCTCCCCTATCTGAGATACCTACTGCAGCCCTCATCCTCTACATACAACACCCGTTCTGCCAGTCACATTCTGTTAAACGACCCTAAAGCACACAGCTAGCGACTGGAACGAGCTGAAAAAAAACACTCAAACTGGACCGTTCTATCTCAATCTCTTCATTCAAAGAGTCAATCATGGACACTCTTACTGAAAATTGTGGTTGCTTCGCGTGATGTATTGTTGTCTCTACCTTCTTGCCCTTTGTGCTGTTGTCTGTTCCCAAACATGTTTGTACCATGTTTTGTGCTGCAACCATGTTGTCCTGCTGCCATGTTATGTTGCTACCATGATGTTGCATGTTGTGTTGCTACCATGCTGTGTTTTCATGTGTTCTGCTATGTTGTTGTCTTAGGTCTCTCTTTATGTAGTGTTGTGGTGGCTCTCTTGTCATGATGTGTGTTTTGTCCTATATTTTTTAATCCCAGCCCCCGTCCCCGCAGGAGGCCTTTTGCCTTCTGGTAGGCCGTCATTGTATGTAATAATTTGTTCTTAACTGACATGCCTAGTTAAATAAAGGTTAAATAAAAGAACATGTCAACATTTCTGTTGTATGATGTAATATGAAGTACCCAGCAAGCCAGCCTATTCCCTATAATGTAAACTCCAACAGAAATAACTTCAAATGTATAACTTCAAATTAAACCAAATCATTTGCACTCATGATGTCAAGTTCTGACCTTAGTTCCTTCCTATGTCTTTTTTCCTATGTTAGTTTGGTCAGGGCAAGAGTTGGGGTGGGTAGTCTATGTTCTTTTTTCTGTGTGGTTATATTTCTATGTGTTTGGCCTGGTATGGTTCTCTCTCTTCGTTGTTATTTTGTGTAGTGTTCAGTTTTTCAATTAAATTATGACGAACACTTACCACGCTGCATAATGGTCCGATCCTTCTTACTCTTCCTCAGATGAAGAGGAGTTTCGTTACAGAAACACCCACCAGAAAAGGACCAAGCAGCGTGGTAACCTGGAGCAGAGGGTTCTGGACTCCTGGACTTGGGAGGATATTTTGGACGACAAGAGACCCTGTGCACAGGCTGGGGAATATGATATGAGGAGGCAGCACGGCAGCGCGACAGGCACGAGAGGCAGCCCCAAAATATTTTTTTGGGGGCACACTGGGGGTGTGGCAGAGTCAGGTTGGAGACCTGAGCCCACTCCTCGTTTTTACCGAAAGCAGCGTTGTACTGGTCAGGCACCGTGTTATGCGGTGGAGCGCACGGTGTCGCCAGTACGCGCTCATAGCCCAGAACGCTATAGGCCAGCCCCCCAAGTGCCATGCGAGTGCCATGCGAGATTGGTCATCCAGCCAGGACGTGTTGTGCCGGCTCAGGGTGTCTGGTTTCGGCCCAGGGTATCCTGCGCTGGCTCTGCGTGCTGTGTCTCCAGGGGGCTGGAAGGGTGCAGTGCATCCTATGCCTGCGCTCCGCCAGTGCCGGGCGAATGTGGGCATTGAGCCTAAGTATGCACCAGATCTCCAGTGCTCCCCCACAGCTCGGTTCAACCTGTGCCTGCATTCTGGAGGGTAGGGCTAAAGCGGTCATCCAGCCTGGAGGAGTGGTGCCAAGGCTGCGCACCAGAGCTCCAGTGCTCCCCCACAGCCCGGTCCATCCGGTGCCTCCTCCACACACCAGGCCTCCTGTAGGTCTCCCCAGTCTGGTGGGTCTTGTGGCAGCCCCACGCACCAGGCTGTCTCTCCATCTCCTCCCTCCAGGTTCTTTCTCCAAGCCAGAGCCGCCCGTCAGTCCGGAGCTGCCAGAGCCGCCCGTCTGTCCTGAGCTGCCGGAGCCGCCCGTCAGTCAGGAGCTGCCGGAGCCGCCCGTCTGTCCTGAGCTGCCGGAGCCGCCCGTCTGTCCTGAGCTGCCAGAGCCGCACGTCTGTCCTGAGCTGCCGGAGCCGCCCGTCTGTTCTGAGCTGCCGGAGCCGCCCGTCTGTCCGTCTGTCCTGAGCTGCCGGAGCCGCCCGTCTGTCCTGAGCTGCCGGAGCCGCCCGTCTGTCCTGAGCTGCCGGAGCCGCCCGTCTGTCTTGAGCTGCCAGAGCTGTATGATCCTTCTTACTCTTCCTCAGACGAAGAGGAGTTTCGTTACACATGACTACTGTTTTCAATAACATTTTCACGTAACTTACGAGCAAATACTTTATGAATTTATTGATAATCTACTCGCAAGGTTGCTAGCCAACTAGCTGGCTAATGTTAGCCCTAGTAGCCCTATAACGTTAGCCCTACCAACTATTGTTACATTCCATTCGGAAAGTATTCAGAACCCTTGACTTTTTCCACATTTTGTTAGGTTACAGTCTACACACAATATCCCATAATGACGAAGCAAAAACATGTTTGCTAATTTATAAAAATTTAAATAAACTCATATATCACATTTACATAAGTACTCAGACCCTTTACTCAGTACTTTGCTGAATCAGCTTTGGCAGCGTTTACAACCTCGAGTCTTCTTGGGTATGATGCACCAATCTTGGCGCACCTATATTTGGGGAGTTTCTCCCATTGTTCTCTGCAGATCCTCTCAACCTCTGTCAGGTTGGATGGGGAGCGTTGCTACACAGCTATTTCCAGGTCTGTCCAGAGATGTTGGATTGTGTTCAAGTCCGTGCTCTGGCTGGGCCACTCGAGTACATGCAGAGACTTGTCCCAAAGCCACTTCTGCATAGTCTTGGCTGTGTGGTTGTCTTGGCTGCATTGTCTTGGCTGTGTGGTCTGGGGTGAAAAATATCCCCACAGCATGATGCTGCCACCAACATGTTTCACCGTAGGGAAGGTTCCAGGTTTGCTCCAGACGTGACGCTTGGCATTCAGGCCAAAGAGTTCAATCTTGATTATATCAGACCAGAGAATCTTGTTCTTCATGGTCTTTGAGTCTTTAGGTGCCTTTTGGCAAACTCCAAGCGGGCTCTCATGTGATTTTTACTGAACAGATTGCAGGAGCGCTGCAGAGATGGTTGTCCTTCTGGAAGGTTCTGCCATCTCCACAGAGGAACTCTAGAGCTCTGTCAGAGTGACCATCAGGTTCTTGGTCACCTCGCTGATGAAGGCCCTTCTCAGTTTGAAAACTGGTACCCATCCCCAGATCTGTGCCTCAACACAATCCTGTCTCAGAGCACTATGGACAATTCCTTTGACCTCAAGGCTTGGTTTTTTGCTTTGACATGCACTGTCAACTGTGGGACCTTATGTAGAAAGGTGTGTGCCTTTCCAAATTATGTCCAATCAATTGAATTTATCACAAGTGGACTCCAATCAAGTTGTAGAAACATCTCATGGATGATCAATGGAAATAGGATCCAACTGAGCTCAATTTCGAGTCTCATAGAAAAGGGTTGGAATACTTAGGTAAATAATGTATTTCTGTTGCTTTTTAAATACATTTGCCAATATTTCTAAAAAACAGTTTTTTCTTTGTCATTATGTGATATTGTGTGTAGATTGCTGAGGACAATTTTTTGGGGGGAATAAGGCTTTAATGTAACAAAATGTGGAAAAGGTCAATGGGTCTCTGAATACTTTCCAAAGGCACTGTATGTTAGCTATGAATTAGTCAGCCAGTTGCTATAAACACCCAGCTTACAGCTACATTGAAGTAAATCAAAGTTTTGGAAATGCATAATGCCATCTAACCAAATATCAAAGAACGTTAGCTATATGCAGTTATCTTAGCCAGCAAGCTATTTAGCCATCTAACGCTGGCTATTAGCATAGCCAGCCTAGCCAACCAGCATGGTTATAGTCGGCAAGCAAGAGCCAAACTACCGGAGACCAGTTGGAACACAACTAACACAGCACAGCTAAGACATAACCACAGATCAAAAAAGCAGAGACTTACAGATTGATTGCTTGGGCCCATCCGATGGTAAGAATCAGGGAAAATGTTGTAAAAAAAAAAATTGCGAGAAAAATCCAAAATAGATTGATTCCAGATGTCAGTGAGCTAACACGCTTAGCACTAAGCCAAGGTTGAAAAAGTTACAAACTCCCGTAGCTTACTTCACAGAGAACATGCCAAAAATTTGGCAAAACAAAAAGGAGGTACTAATGTTACACAATTAGAGCAAGCAGGTATGATTTTTTTCTTTAGGTTTGAGCCCACTGGGAAGAAGGCACCAGAGCCTGCAGTGCTAACAAGTTCCCACTAGATGACACAGCCACAAAGTCCGTGAAGAGCATGTAGTTTGGCTAACGTTAGCCAGCTTGTACTATCTACTGAGCTAGCATACGATCAAGGTAGCACAAAGTAGATCCTCTATATTGAGGTTGAGAAATAGTGCATTGTGGGAAGTTTAGAAGATATCTGTAAGTAAGTTAATAAAAATGTAATAAACCAAAAACATAACCATGTTTGTAGTTATAGGTAACCAGATCGTGACTGCAACTAAGTTACTAAGTCTTTGACCACACTGTATTGTTACATTGGTGAGTAAAAACATCAGAGTTCAATGGGGGTAAAACTGTTGGTATGCATACCATTAAAGAGTGTCCAACAAGCACAGTTGTTCTTATGGTGGATTAATATTGTACAGGGGTTTGGGAAACAAATGCTAATCTAAAATATATGCAGGGTCAGCCGGTACTAGGCTATTTCTGTGTAAACTGGCAGCAATTTTCTTCAGTGGAATACCATAAAGTAAAGGAATCTTTTGCAACATTTTCTGCTGCTATTTGAATTACAACAAAGGAGTTGCAAATGAAAAACAGCTGTCAGTGGTAGCAATAAGCATAGACTGAGGCAGAGAATTGTAGCCATATATGTGAACTTGTAGAGCTAGCAAACTGGGGCTGTGTACTCCCTCTATAGTACTGTAGAAACACTGTCCTCTAGGTGTTATACAGGTGTTATAGGAGTGCACAAGTCTTTTCACGTTTTACATTTTTTGTTGGCCATGCTCATCTTTTCTCTCAGAATGCCAACCATCAACTGAAATAAATAGATTCCAAACTTGTATAGGGGGGAGCCTACAGAGTTAGTGATATAGGGGAAACACTGATGCAGACCCTATCGGAGTAGGACAATACAGACGGCAGCTGTCAAGGGGGAGTACGTGCCAAAGCTAACAGTACTGAAGGGCTCTGCCATGCTGGACTGATTAAGTCCCCAACCTCCTTTTAGCATTGACTGACAGAGCTGGAGAGAACAGTATTCAATGATGTAACCCGTTTTACACGCATGGGTGGGTAAGTGTTTTGCAGTCTGTGGTATTAAGGTATTTATGTGAGGGAGAGAAAATAAAGAAATCAGTTTCAAATAAATTCAGTTGTTTTTCTTTATGACAGCCCTTTTGTCCTTGTATTTTCCAGATTTTTTGTTGTTGATGAATTTCAAAGTTTTCTCTTTCAATCAGATCAAATGAGCTCCAAAATGCCGCACATGTGTACTGAAGTGGTAACCCTCTGACTTCACCAGAGGAAAAAGAGGGTTTGTTCATTCAGGAACAAGGACACCAAAGCAAACATACTGCAACCTGTTTTAAATTGTCTTGACGTGACCAAAATGACATGCCTACACGTGTATGTTTGTGTGTGTTTCTGTTTGTTTGTTCTCACAGTCTTACTGCAGAATTAGGCGTTTATCCACGTTTCTCCAAAAGCCAAATTTCTAAATTCGTCCAAACGTAAAATGTAGGAGGTTAAGGGTAAACGTTTTTGATAGGAGTAAAACATTAAGTTTAGGCACTCATTCCGAATGGTTAAAGCCAAAATCCGTAGGTTGTGGGCCCCACTTCCTATGCCGCCCCACTTCTTGTGTAGTGCTTTCACTTTGAACAAAAACATGGGGATTGAGCCCTAAGCCGCCTTGGGCTGGCCTTCTAGGATAGGTGTGTCTTTGCGTTAATCCTGCCTACTGGAATGACCCTGCTGCCCCGGAGCTGGAGAGGAAGTGAATGTCACTTGTAACCTAACGT
The DNA here is from genome assembly GCF_013265735.2 of Oncorhynchus mykiss. Taxonomy (NCBI): domain Eukaryota; kingdom Metazoa; phylum Chordata; class Actinopteri; order Salmoniformes; family Salmonidae; genus Oncorhynchus; species Oncorhynchus mykiss. The sequence goes on from NC_048589.1 coordinate 1,354,974, forward strand.
TATAGACGCCAGAAGCAAACAGAGCAGACGAAGACAACAAGCATCATTCTCTGTTCTTGGGTCTGAATCAACTCGACCGCTAAAGGAAAAAAAGAAGCGAGAAAAAAAAATACAAAAAACAGATAAACATTGGAAAACATTTTGAAAAGTGGAAGAGTGATGCCAAAATGGACTAGTAACATTACGTAAGTGTTGGGTTGCGTATTTAGTCTGCAAGCTATGTTAGCTGCTAACCTTAGTGTGGTCAATATTCAAGCTCACTAACAAGGCTACTTAGCTAACATCTTCTGTATTCTGACTGTTTCGTACCCAAAGGAATCTAATGATAGCATCATGTAGCTACACTGCATAAACCCCACAAGATGCCCAATGCCTTAATTTCGTCTAGCTAACGCTATCTAGCTAAATCTAGATATGCAGATTGTTGATATGATAGTGTGTTTCGTTTGTAGTTAATAATGCTAGCTAGCTAGGTGGTCGATAGCATTTTCGGCCGAGGACCACCTAAAAAAAATCAATATAGCTATAAAAGTCGACACAGTAACATCTATGGCTGTGGCAGCCCAGAAATTTTGTCTGCTGGTTAATGTAATGTAAAAGACTGCCGGTCTCACGGTGTAAGGCGGTGGGTGTAGCTGGTGCATGAAGTCAGGCGCAGGAGAGCAGAGATGAGTGAGCAACGCACTTTAATAAAGGCAAAGTAACAATCCCAATATGCGAACAAAATACGGTTGCCACAAAACACTGGTAAAACAGCACCTGGGAAAAAAACAGGAAACGTACCGACCTAACAAATAAAAAATCACGCACAAAGACATGGGGGAAACAGAGGGCTAAATACACAACACATAATGAGGGAAATGAAACCAGGTGTGTGGGAAAACAAGACAACACAAATGGAAAATGAAAAATGGATCAGCGATGGCTAGAAGAACGGCGACGTCGACTGCCGAACACCGACCGAACAAGGAGAGACATCAACATTTCCAGGCCTCCACGCACACCAGCCGCTGGTGCGAGCCTTTGGAACATCTACATTTTAAAAATCAATCAATCAATTTAATATACACCATCACAATTAATCCATTATTTATTTTAGGCATTTCTAAAGAAACAATGATATGAAGAACAGAATATCAGTTGGTCTACTGTATGTTTTCTGGCTATGTGCCATACGATAGGCTGTAGGCTTGTTCATTTAGAAGCATAAGTTCTGTGCCATTATTATATATAATACGATTTTATAGTAAGAAGAATATAATTGAATTTAGCTTTATAAAATCAAAAGGGCCGAGCTTAAACGGGTTATGTTGAGTGTAAAAGTGATCATTTGAAACAGGTGCAATGCGCTAGATTTAGAGTTATTTGGCAACTTAAGTTGTGAATGATACAATCCTTAGATTGTCTTAGAAATCAAAACATATATGGGCTGCATGATGTGCTATAAGCTGATTATGACTTGAGAAAGTCACAATAAAGTTTGTGCTCTGCTCCTTGCCTCAGGCTGCACAGCTCATCAAGTGATCAAATTTTCACTATTTTCAATTTAATCTAGTACATCATTATTTTCATTCAGTTTTTTTTCAGGTTTGGGCTCATAAGCCTATGCATATGTATATGCTCTAATATGAATATAGGTGTTCTGAATGAATCATCACCTTAGAAGCGCTGTCCATTTTGTTGTGTTAGGCTTTGAAACAACATCCACAACAACCATGTTTTCCATTCAGTTTCAACCTGTTGTTGAACTTCTTTTTTTTCAAATGGATCAATCACAGTGAGGTGAGTTTTAAAAGCACTATACTGTTTTGATGATAAGTGTTTGATGTGATTTAAAAATATATATTTTATATATGTGATTGATGTGATTTTTGATTGCATTTACATGGACCTTAGAGTGGTTAGAGGGACAATACAGCCCTGAGAAGCAGGCCATCAGTGGCCTGATGGTCTTTCGTGAGTTAGGTACTACCAACGCATGTCTAATTTTATAAGAGAAGATTACCATGACTCAACGGTCACGTGGAATTTGACTGGTCATGACTCATGACTCATGACTGGCAGTGTGGCAGTAATACTGTCACCGCAACAACTCTAGTAACATCACACAAGCATGTATTTCTCAGGGAGATACCGGTGGAAAGGGTCTGATTCTGAGGGAACCTGAGGCTATACAAGTTGTAGCATGACACGTTACACTGGTTACAGCACAACACCACATGCTATCTATGTAAAGGACACTGTTGTGACACTGTCGTATTTGGTAGTAATGCTGTAGTCAACAGAGCATTTATGGTGATTCACAACCCTGGAGAGCATTGAATAAGATATCGTTGAATTCCTAAACGGTGCATTTGTTATCACTATAATGTACTCATATTCCAAAAATATTATGTTATCAAATCAAAATCAAAGTTTATTTGGCATATGCACAGGATACAGTGTGATGTATACGGGAATATGACATTGCACTGTACCGTGTACTATTGAAGTAACAATTTGTTTAATGTTTTCCCAATGTCAACCAATAATGCACCGGATAGCTTGGACCTGTTGGTTGGAAGAAACAAGGTCAGCCATAGATGATGACGAACATCCTAACCCTCCAGCTACAACACATGCGTCACCATCAGCAGTGTCCATGTGACATTCTACCTGCTACACCAGAAACCAACCAAATCAACATTATATCTCATTATTTCAATTCACGAGATGGAATGAACTCGTGTGTAAGCCATTGATAATTGAACCTCTGTAGCAAGGTCGTAAGGATGAATTGCGGGGGTTGCAGGTAGCCTAGTGGTTAGAGCGTTGGGCCAGTAACCGCTAGATCGACTCCCCGAGCTGACAAGGTACAAATCTGTTAACCCACTGTCCCTAGGCTGTCATTGTAAATAAGATTTTGTTCTTAACTGACTAGTTAAATAAAGGTTAAATCAAAAAAATGTTAAAATACTTGCTCTGATGACCTCCTAGTAGTGGGTGTGGGAAGCAGGAGCAGCACATAACAGTTTGTGGTCTGGAGGTGTGGGACCTGGCAACACATTCCAAGCTGCTGTGTGTGGTGAGTACTGGACACCCGTGATCCGATGTGGCACCATGTAGACGTTTTTTCCTGGGAGCTGGTAGGTTGCTGTATATGTCCTGTCTTGTATGGGTGTTTTCTATAAGTTCTACAAGTATTCAGTTGTAATTGTCCATTTTTGTTGTTGTCAAAAACAGTCACTTTTACCTTCCTTCTGAATTATATGGATTTTAATTAACATAACATAGGTCAGTCTTTTATCATGCAGCAGGTAGTCCTGCTGGCCCTGTCCGGGGGTGTCCTCGGATGGGGCCACACTGTCTCCTGACCCCTCCTGTCTCAGCCTCCAGTATTTATGCTGCAGTACTTTATGTGTTGGGGGGCTAGGGTCAGTTTGTTATATCTGGAGTACTTCTCCTGTCCTATTTGGTGTCCTGTGTGAATTTAAGTGTGCTCTCTCTAATTCTCTCTTTCTCTCTTTCTTTCTCTCTCTCGGAGGACCTGAGCCCTAGGACCAAGCCTCAGGACTACCTGACATGATGACTCCTTGCTGTCCCCAGTCCACCTGGCAGTGCTGCTGCTCCAGTTTCAACTGTTCTGCCTTATTATTATTGGACCATGCTGGTCATTTATGAACATTTGAACATCTTGGCCATGTTCTATTATAATCTCCACCCGGCACAGCCAGAAGATGACTGGCCACCCATCATAGCCTGGTTCTCCTCTACGTTTCTTTATAGGTTTTGGCGTTTCTAGGGAGTTTTTCCTAGCCACCGTGCTTCTACACTTGCATTGCTTGCTATTTGGGGTTTTAGGCTGGGTTTCTGCACAGCACTTTGAAATATCAGCTGATGTACGAAGGGCTATATAAATTTATTTGATTTGATCTAATTTAGTCCAAGTCATCCATGGTTCTGTTACCCTGGCAGTTTTGATGCTGATTGGAGGGGGGAAAAATCATATCACTGAAATGTATTGAAATCACTTACTGTACTAACGCAAGTGTCAATGGCCTTCCAAAGTTTTCATAGTTTTGATTTTAACTCAATGTAATTGGATATTAATTTCTCAAATTTCATCAGGAAAAGGTGAAATATGTTATGCTCTGCCATGCTGTATGAACAAAAGTTTCCTACCAAGTCCGTTTCACTGATGTTCATGGAGTAACTCTTGCTTGGTTGGTAGTTAGGACAGGAGCGACGAGTCTGAGTCTTTGGGGTGTGTCGGCACTGTGGGAAAACATAAAACTAATTGTTACTTCAATAGTACACAGTACAATGGAATGTCCTATTCCTCTATACACCCCGCAGTATCCTGTGCATATGCCAAATAAACATAGATTTTTACAACATAATATGGATGGAATATGTGATGTTGTAACCAGTGTAGCATGCTAATTTTAACATCCTATGACATGATGGCCCATTGACTGTTACTATGGTTACCACTTTGATATCAGTTTGAAAGAAGTCGCTGTTGAAAAAGACGCAATAGTCTCTACAAGGCAGGATGTTCAATTACTTTACGGGTTGTAGATGCTGTTGGTGCTTTTGGCAGTAGGTGGTGATAGAGTATCCACAGGAAAGTATTGTTTACCTGACTTTTTGCGGCTCCGGTAGGTTCAATATGTAAACAATAGCCGAGTGAAACCGAGTGTAGTCGACCAAAACATGTTTCCTCGCAGTTCAGTTGTGCTTGGCCGTATTGTGCATGTGTTTGTCACATGCAAATTTCTTCAGTATTGCAAATAAACAACCAAAATAGAATCAATATACAGACCAGCATACTGAAGGTCGGGTTGATAACACTACTCTGTGGGTATTTTGTCTCACATTATTACCAGCAAAATGACTAATCCCACGGATAACCGGTAAAGTATAATTTTATTCAGCATTATAGTATGTAGAGGTTGTAAGAGGAAACTTTCCTGATCCAAACGCTAATTTCTGCCAAACGTAGAATTCTATGTAATTAAACGTCGGATCTTCAGGCTAAATGGACCATACTCCACCAATATGTTATGCAGATGAGCCATTGTTTACTTTACTGACCACGCTGGATATTCATTCAGTCATTCTGGTGGGTAATTCCTAGGAATCAATGCTGTATATAAGCAGGCAATGTGCTGAACAGGTAAACATAGCTAACTATTTTGGTCGATAACCAAGAAAATAATTACTGAATCACAAAGCATAACAGAAAATGCATAGAGCATTTCTTATCTCTCTTTCAGTGTTGATGTTTGCACAACCACAACTTGTCCCCTGCAGCATCTCCCTGGAAAATACATGTTTGTGTGGTGTTACTTTACCGTGAGAGCGACAATCTTTTACATGACAATAACCAGCACACAAAATGTCATGACCGCCACAGCCCTGGATGTCACTGTACCACATTTTATAGCCAGATACATTTTATGGGGTGGTCCTGGGCCGAAAATGCTGTCGACCACCTAGCTAGCTAGCATTATCATCTACAAATGAAACACATGTCAACAATGTGCATATCTAGCTTTAACTTGCTAATGTTAGCTAGTTGAAATAAAGCCATTGGGCATCTTGTTGGGTTTTTGCTATTGTTAGATTCCTTAGATTACTTAACACTCCGAATAGCTAATTAGCAGGCTAAAAATGCTACCCAACATTTACCTAACATTACCAGTCCATGAGAATGGTGGCAATTTCGGCATCACTCTTCCACCGTTCAAAATTAGTTCCAATGTTTATCTGGTTTATTGATTGGTCATAAGCGGTCTTTGCGGTTGGTTGCCTAGCTAACACTGTTAGCTGCCTGTCAAGCTAGTGGAGTTTTCTTGAGGTCTTGAACGCAGCCTGCGACGGAGTTAGCCCTTGTGGCTGGGACCACGGATTGTCCCGTGCTTGTAACTGTCTAGATCCCTGCTGTTTGTTTCTATCTTCCCTGAGACCTGCACTGCCTGGAAATGCGAGGAGTAACAGCGTAGCCTATATTGCTATGACATAGACCAAAGCCAGTGGGAGTACCGTTGAGGACAGTGTTGTCTCTCTGTCACAGGTGAAAGATCTTTTTAATAATCATAAATAGTTTTACAAGCAGTCGTTACAACAAGAAAATAGCTTCAAGTGTTGTTTCCAAATACTGGTGGACCCAACGAATAAAATAATAGACGACATGACCCGAGAGGTCCAGGACCTGAAGAACAGTTTGCAGTTCTCCCATGATCGGCTCAAAGAGATTAAACAGGAAAATGGCAAGATGACAACAATCTGTAAGTCACTGAGAGAGGACATCAGTTCTGTATGTGAATCCATTGATAACAATGACAGAGAAATCAGATTAACTCGAGGGACAATCAAGGTGGAACAACATTGTTGTGGATGGAATTGTATAATCTCCACATGAGACCTGGATGGAATCTGAGAACAAAGTGTAGGAAATTATCTCAGAGAAACTGAAGCTGAACCACAGGAAGACTGAGGTAGAGCACGCCCACAGGATTGGAAAACCCACCACCGGCCCATGTGACAGGCCCAGGTCGATAGTGGTCAAGTTCCTGATGTTCAAGGACAAGATAGCTGTTCTGTAAAGAGCCAAGAACTTGAGAAGAACGTATATCTTCCTCAACAAGGACTATTCTGAAGCTGTGTGCCAGAAGATAAAATAATTTATCCCGGCCATGAAAGCTGCCAGAGCGCGTGGGACATTGCTTACATTCGCTATGACAGGCTCATTGTCCATCCTCCCTCCCAAAAGCCTGGAAGGGATGAGAGATCCAAGTCTATGGGTTCGTCGATTCAACCCCACAGCCCACACACACAAAATTACACACATCAATTAATGATTAATGGGCTGCAGTTTTTTTTCTTCTCTTCCTTTGTTTGTTCTTTTCAATATTATGTCTATCTCTGAGAAGCTACCCAGGAAAGGGCTAAAAATAGCCCATATTAATATACTGTATGTAGCCTTAGAAATAAAATGAATGAAATTAATAACTTACTAACATCAGATAACATTCATATATTAGCTATTTCTGAGACTCACTAAGATAATTCCCTTGATGATACAGCAGTAGCAATATAAGGATATAACATATATAGAAGAGACAGGAATGTTTATGGGGGAGGTGTTGCTGTATATATTCAGAACCATATCCGTGTAATGCCTAGAGAAAATCTCATGTCAAGTGTTATTGAAGTGCTGTGGTTGCCAGTCCACCTGCCTAATCCAAAGCCTATTATTTTGGGGTGTTGCTAATGGCCACCAAGTGCTAACAGTCAGTATTTAAATATGTGTGTGAAATGCTTGATAGTGTATGTGATGTAAACAGAGAGGTCTACTTTCTTGGGGATCTGAAAATGTACTGTTTTTCATCAAGCTGTCCGCTCAAGAGGAAGCTTCTCACTGTAACCAGTGCCTGTAATCTGGTTCTGGTCATTAATCAATTTACCAGGGTGTTTACAAACACTACAGGAACAAGTTCGTCCACATGTATTGATCACGTTTTTGCTAATACTGTAGAACTTTGGTCTAAAGCTGCATCCGTACCCATTGCATGCAGTGATCACAACATATAGTGGCTATATCCAGGAAAGCCAAAGTTCCAAAAACTGGGCCTAAAATAGTGTTTAAATATCATACAAAAGATGTTGCTGTGACGCTTACTGTATGTGGATGATGTTAAAAATTGTTAAGGCTCCATGGATTGATGAGTAATTAAAAAGCTGTATGGTTGAAAGAGATGGGGTGAAAGGAGTGGCTAATAAGTCTGGCTGCACATCTGACTGTCTGACTTACTGCAAATTTTGAAATTATGTGACTAAACTCAACAAAAATAAGAATAAACTATTAAACTACTAAACTACTATTATTAGTATTTTGAAGGCAAGCTCAATGACATAAGGAATGATGAAAAAAACTTAAATTATGGGCAGAAAGACAAATTCAATGCCATCTTTAATCGAATCAGATGGCTTAATCATCACAAAACCATTTGATGTTGCCAATTATTTTTATGATTACTTAATTGGCAAAGTGGGCAAACTTATGTTCATGCATTATTTAGGAATAATGACAAACCTGGCATTGACAACTTAGATGGAAAGCTACTGAAGATGGTAGCTGACTCTATGGCCCCTCCTATCTGTTATATCTTTAATCTGAGTCTAGAGGAAGGTGTTTGTCCTCAGGCCTGGAGGTAAGCCAAAGTCAATCCGCCTTTACTAGTTCTAACAGCAGACCTACAGCACCAGCTTGTTGCCAGCTCTTAGCACTGATGAAAAAAATAGTTTGACCAAATACTCAATGTGAACTGCACTGACACAAATGACTGATGATTGGTTGAAAGAAATTGATAATAAGCAAGATTGTGGGAGCTGTATTGTTAGATTTTAGTACAACCTTGGATATTATTGACCATAACTTGTTGTTAAGAAAACTTGTGTGTTATGGCTTTTCAACCTCTGCCATATCGTGGATTCAAAGCTATTGTATCTATCTAATATAACTCAAAGGGTTTTCTTTAATGAAAGCCTCTCTAACGTCAAACATGTAGGGTGTGGTGTTCCACAGGTCAACTTTCAAGCCCCTTTCCTCTTTTCTATCTTTACCAATGACCTGCTACTGGCATTAAACAAAGCCTGTGTGTCCATGTATGCTAATGATTCAACAATATATGTGTCAGCAACCACAGCTAATGAAGTCATTGAAACCCTTAACAATGAGTTGCAGTCAATTTTGGAATGGGTGGCCAGTAATAAATGCGTCCTGAACATCTCTAAAACTAAGAGCTTTGTATTTCGTACAAATCATACCCTAAGCTGTTAACTGAGTTTAGTTTTGAATGGTGTGGCTGTTGAACAAGTTGAGGAGACAAAATTACTTGGGGTTACATTATATTATAAACTGTCATGGTCAAAATATATAGATTGAATGGTTGTAAAGATGGTCCATAATAAAGAGATGCTCTGCTTTTTAGACACCACACTCCAATAAGCAAGTCCTGCAGGCTCTAGTTTGTCTTACCTTGATTATTGTCCAGTCATGTGGTCAAGTGCTGCAAAGAAAGATCTAGCTAAACTGCTGCTGTCCCAAAAGAGAGCTGCAGGTCTTGCTCTTCATTGTAATCAGAGAGCTAATACAAATAATATGTATGCCAGTCTCTCTTGGCTAAGAGTACTTATTTTTATAAGAAACATACATGTGTTAAAATTCCAAATAGTTTGAGAAGTCAACTTAAACACACACTTACCCCACCAGACAAGCCACCAGGGGACTTTTCGCAGTCCCCAAATCCAGAACAAATTCAAGAAAGTGTACATATTATATAGAGACATTATTGCATGGAACTCCCATATCATATTGCTCAAATAACAGATAAAGTAACACCCCACGGCACCACACCACAACTCTCTCCTATTTAACCTACATATTTTGTGTATATGTATTGATGTGTAGGCAATGTGTGCTGTTTAAATTCATGAGGTTCTATCCTTGAGCTGTTCTTGTCTATTAATGTTCTGTATTATGTCATGTTTTGTTGTTTTGTGTGGACACCAGGAAGCTAATGGGGATCCTAATAAAATACCCAAACAGAAAAATACAGAACGAGTGTCCACCACTAGTTTTGAAGACACAACCTTCTGATCCAGAGTCATGGTTTTGAAGGCACTTCCTGATTTCCTCAGGAACATGGATTGACATCCAATTTCCAAGCCACAGTCACTGGTGTGCCACTTCAGTGGGTTCTTTCCATTGAAACTTCTGTGACATACCACTTCATCTAGTATGATTTCCTATCTTAAATTTGCTGAAATAATTTACAACTTCAAAATATCTGAGAAATTAATGCATAGTCAAACCTACTGCCAACTAATTTAGAATGTTTATTAACAAAAACTGCTAAGTTATTGATGAGTAAAAAATCCCAACAGATTCCCATTGGCCCTGCTTTGTGTTGTAACATTGGAAGAGAGAGAGAGAGTCGTATATCGCAACTGCAATGCATATGTGCTCAAATGAATTGAAAATGTTTGGTGTTTGGGAGCAATTTGGCAAAGAAACTGATAGGTGTGAATACGTTGACAGCCAAAGCGAGATTTGAAAGGCACACAGCTGTGTTGCTCTCAATACAATGATCAGTATGTCCAACGAATAGCCAGGTGTAGATCTTAATTTGCAATCCAAATGATGTGTTTCTCTGTTGATGTCTTTCGTTTTCATATTTCATGATGTCACAGGCGAGAGGATTTATTGGTTTTAATAAGGCAAGGAAGCTCAAGAGTCAGGTGTTAGTGGTGGGGGTTGGTGACAATAAAGAGGAATGTTATGTGTGCTGAGTAATTTTTTTCCTTTGCGGCAGCAGCCAGTTGCCAATTTTTTAACAATGCATACTTGTAAGAGTTGTGTTTGGAAAACACCTTTCATTCTTTCTCGAGTACATTGGGATCGCTGTCTGTTGCAAGTGTGGACAATGTGGCTTTTGTCTTATTCGTCTTCTTTATTTCTCCATCTCCGAGATCAAGGTGGGAGATAAGCAGCGTCCAGGAGCAAGAGACAAACAAAGGTGTCATATGGGGTTTGGAAATAGAGAGGCATTCAATTCACATTTAAAATGTATTAAGCTCTAGCCTTAAGATTCTGGACATTGTTAAATGACCAACTAACATAGTCAAAACAGTTTGGATGAAAGTTGAAATGATAACAAAAATTAAGCTAAACTTACCCTTACCACAACCCTGTCGGGTACACAAGGCAAGCGATCTGCTGACACAGACACAGACACAGTCAGACAACATAAAACATAACTGGAGAGACACACCCTGATAAGATGACAGTTTATTTAGAAAGCAATACAAAATGATTACTGTATAACTCAGAATATACACAATTATAAGTAGTTGGAAATGTTTAACAAGGGTGATGTAAACAGTCATGGATGGGTGAAGTGAACTCCCAGAGGAGCCCGTGCTGTACATATCTGTCGCATGGAGATAATGTTCATTAATGTCAACAAAGTCGGGTGTGAACTTAGACCTCTGACAAAATACGAGTCAGTTCAAGTAAACAGATGTGGTAGCAGATAAGGTTACAGTGAGATAATTTCAGTAACACTGGATGGTACAGCTCTTGACAACTGACACAGTTGGTGAAGTACCTGACAGTCGTTAATGTTATAACTACTAATGGCATCTATTACATCATTGTCAGGGGACCGTGATGTAACACCCAAGTTTAGTGCTACCAAAATGTCTGTACATCACCTCTATGTCTACGTTCTGTGATACCCTTATCCTGGATAACCATTCAAATGCAACTCCAGAGGATATTCTTCAGATGATGTGGCACTGGATTCCTTAATGAATACTGAAAACGTTAATCATACCTAAGAGAAACACAACTGGTTTCAGTCAATACATTTTGCTCTACTGATTGGCAAAGGTGGTTGTCTAATGTGAACATCGATCATGTGCTTCATTGTCTCTGAAATGTGTGCAACAGGAAACAGTAAAGCAGAGGTATTGGAAGAGCTCAACGATAGTCTAAAATAGGAGAGGTACTCTTGGTCAACGAATGCCTTCGCTGAGGAATGATAGGAATGAAAAGACAATGAATGGTCATGGTGTTAACTGAATATAGGATCTGACAATGTTAGTTCCATTTACAAAGTCAAGGTTATTTTGTGCTGTGAGCTTTGGACATTGACAGCATTGGTGTAGTTCTGCGTATCAATTTGAATGTCTTGCCTCAATAATAAAAGTGTCTCTGTAACGTGCTAATCATTTTATTTGGTCAACAATAGTTATTTTAATAAATATTTCAAGTGTTCTTTTTCTTGGATTCATTTGTTTCCAAATTATCAATAGACATTCATTCATGGTCGGGAAGGCAGTCACAAAGGTTCATCTTTTTCCAATTGAAGCATACTTTTGGACCGAAGAGAGGCCGAACGTGTTCAGTCGTGCGTATCTCCGTCAAGGCGAAAACGAACCCAATGAAAAAAACAAACATAGTTTTAATCCCTTGTATGGTGAGTGAACAAATCCAGGTGTTTGTTATTGTAAGAGATTTGCCTTTGCCAGACATCTCCTGACATACCCTTGTCAGGAGGTGGGGTGTATGGAAGCGGGTACAGTTAAGCACAGTTTTACAATTCACAAAGGTGTTCCCTTCTTCTTCCCTCTCATTTCCCGTCGTTGACTCCACCGTGTGGGGAGTGTGTGATGAGACAGGATAGGGCAGGTGCAAACAATGTGGCCGACACCCCCAACACACCTAGCATCATTGGAAAGATAGTTAAAGCAATTGAAGTATTGGCTTACATGTATTTAGCAGAATTGTAGACATGGGATGGCGTCAATGATTTGCAGATGGGAGGGCACGAGTCAGACTGGGCTCCCTGACGCTGTTTTCCCCTCAAGCAACAATGTGACATTCCGCTGTCACTTGTAGCCAGCTGTCTGTTAAGGAGAGTGAGTTCCACCTCTCACTGACGCTCAGATCAGGGTTGTATTCACAAAGTGTCTCAGAGTACAAGTTCCGATCTAGGATAAGGTCCCTAATGGTCCCTAAGGTCCCTAATGAACCCTTGTGCATTAGGATTTAAACGTCTAAATTCATCCTAGATCAACTCTCCTACTCTGAAAAGTGTTATAAATACAGACCCAGGTAAATATGCAAGTATCAACTGCTGACACCAATTGCCTTACATTTTTGAATTTTTTTATCAATATTTTTTTCTGTCAGACATGACTACCAAATGTGTTGCAATGATAGCTTGACTTGAAGACCCAGTAGGTCTTCCACAATGTAATTCTCTTATCTCTTATGTAAAAAAAAATTGTGTGTCGACCGCATGAAAAATTCCCTCCAGGCAGTTCAGACTTCCCTGAAAGACAGCTAGTTCATCAACAGAACAGAAGTTGTATTGTGGTTAAGCTGTTTCGCTCCAATGGAATGTACTGTTGAGAGATCTCAATTAATAACACCCAACAGTTTTTCACTGCTCACCTGCTAATTAGAGTGCGCAAGGAATGTCATCTGAGTGGGTGTAAGCTTGGAAGCTTTCACAAGACACATTCACGTGAAATTATGTTCCGTATATGACTAGAAATAAAGTTTCATAGAACCTATGCATCATTTTTGCCCGGGTGACTGTTGAACGGAAGGATTTAATGTACAGAAATATTGGACAGAATATTGTCATTGGACAGAAAGGGACACACCCTCTTAAATCCTCTCATCTTACCACCCTTGCAAAAAATCGAACATGAAAAATCGCGTGAAAAGAATACATTAATAAATGTGGTTTTCAGACACGTGACGTTTCACAGGAATTTTTCACGTGAACAAATATATAGACGTGTGAAGTTTCACATAACTCAGATACATATGGTTGCCCAAGATATCACATGTAACTTGGAGGGATTTGAAACCAGGTCACCCAGGTGAGAAGCCAATGTCTTGACCATTCGATCCCAAGAGGAACACCACTCATTTTGAAGTCGCAGGTGGGGCTACCTCATCACGTGACCATGACAAACCCATGTCCGCTACACTTTAATCTTTTGTTGCTTTTATCGCAGGATTTGCGTTGACTAATCAAGATTAATCACAAATTCATAATTTGCTCAAATTGCGCTGTAATTTAAGAATTTTTTCATACAAAAATCATGACAAGAATATTGTCGTTTTGATTTGTCCAAAGTAACTGTTAGCAAAATCTGGTAAAAGGATATACACACTTTCTTTAACCTCAAAGTCAACTTTTTCCCACATTGCATTGTTGATTTTAGCTGTTTAGATGATGCATTTGGGATGTTTTCAGTGTATTGTGAATGCTTTCCGACAATGTGCAAGAAAAGGAAATTATGTACTAAAATTACAAAAAGTTAGCTTGAGTTAACGGATTAACTCTGGCAGCATACATTTTTACATGTTAAAAAGGATAAAGAAGAAGACACAGAGTGCTAGCTTCTCTGTTCTTTCACTGGACTTCTTCCAACAGTCACTGACCAACATATGAAGAGAGGCCTGCGCCTGCAGCAGTAACACCCAGAATGGATGGTTAAAAAATAATACATCATTATTTTTAACATACTGGAATTATTATACTCAGGTAGGCTGTTATCTTTTTACAGAATGGCATTACATAATTTGCAATTCCATATGTGGAAACATTGCTAGTGCAACATGTTAACACCACCTTTACACTTAAGGAGAATAACACTATCTCACCACCACATATGAATTTATAATTCCAAATGTGAACGTTAGATTTTCACATGTAAATGTTAATTCCATATAAAACTGCAAATGTGATTTTTTACACATTATGATTTTTTACACGTGAAAATGAAATTCCATATGTGAAAGAGAAATTTTCAAGTGGAGTTTTCTTACATGTGAAACTGCAAATTATATTTTCATGTGACTGATTTTCATGTGATTGTGATATCTCATGACAAAGTTTTTCACATGTGGAACTGCAATTCACGTGAGGTGAAAACATGTTTTTTTACTCATGTGAAATGGTGGTGTTAACACGTCAAATTTAGGCTCAACATGTGAAAACAGCTATTTCACATGAGAGCATGCGATTTTCACAGGTTAAACTGCAAGGGCAGTTGGCTGTACAATTAGCATTTCATGTTCTGGCGTAGCTGTATACTTTATAAAAAGTTAGTCTTGGTCTTTCATCTGTTTACTCTGTAGCGTTATATGTGTCATTAATTAAATATAGATAGTTAATTCAGGGCAGTAATACTGGTGCAACCGACACTTAATGTTGGCTTATTCTCACCCTCCTAGAATAGGCTGCCTCTTTATTAATGCATGCCTTGTGCCATGTGATCCTGTTAATGAGGAGTCACACATAAGTATTTGAGCCTGTCAGGGGGAATCACGCTGATGATGACCGTTATTGTTGCCGGCACCCCCGCAGCCATTGGAAATTACGTCTCCCACCCCTGCCTCTCAGCAGTTATCCCCGCACATCAGAGAGTAGTGAACTCATCCTCTCAACATGCCACCAAGAACGTGGCCGAATAAATTATTGTTACAAATAACATTGACTCAACTTTGTGTTCATTGGCTATAAAAGTTATATCCAAGAGAGATGGGAGGATTGGAGTCGTTAGATATTAAACTTCAGATAAAATACTTCTCAAAAGACCGCAGCTTCCCTATAAATGCCCCCTAACTGGTTGGGCCTTTGTGGGAGGTAGGAGACACAGATCTTAGTTCTCTTCGGATAAAAACAAAAACAAAACATGTGTAAACTAAGGGCACGAAAAAGGATAATTGAGGATGCTATTTTTCATGATACCAGGAACAAGGAAGTTGTTTTCTCTGAAACATGTAATGATTTTTAACATGGCTAACAGCAGAGAACTGAACAGAAGGATATGGGAAAGAGAGAGTTCTTCTGAACAACATTTTCACTGCACAAATCAGAGCCAATCAAATCTACACTGAAATGTTTTGTTCGCAGAATGACATATCAATGGAGAAGCAACATACCATTTTCATAAGACAATGATTCTCCCTCCATCCCCTCCAAAAGTCCCACCACATTTCCCATCTCCCATCCGTCCCTTGCCACACTGCACTCACGGCATGACGTGCTTGGCTCTTGTATCCATGTTGCATACCTCAGGCCCTTGTCTAAACAGGAAACAGAGTTTGAATCAGTCCCCCTTTATAGTGGATCACTTTTGGCGGGCAGCCTTCCAAATCATCTTGCTGTAACCTCTCCACAGTGCAGCAGTGAGTCGAAGAGAGGGGAGAAAAAAGAGCTGAGATTTGAGATTCAGCCTCTGGAGATTGATCTCCTGACTTCTGTGTACAGTAGGGCCTTACTTAGATCTCGCACACACAGATTCTTTCTGACAAATGAAGACACTGAGCGCATCTGGCAGGTTTGTGTCAGGAGACCCTGTGTTTTGAAAGTACATTCCTTCACAGAAAGACCCACTTTTGGGATGCTTCCATTGGAAATGTTCTGGTTCTCAGTGGAGTCCCTTCCATGCGATAATGCAGTTATGATTTGATATCAGCTTGATAACATTACCTCCAATGCCAACATGCAGTATCTTTACTAGTACACTTACTTATCACACTCGGTTGGTCTTATCCAACAAACGTAATTGTTAGACTATAATGCCATACAAGATGGCCCCGACAGAGATGGACGCCTCGCCTCGCATTCTTAGGAAACTGTGCAGTATTTTGTTTTTTATGTATCAGTTCTTACATTGTTACCCCAGGAAATCTTAAGTCTTATTATATAAAGCTGTGAAGAACTATTGGATATAAGAGCAATGTCAACTTACCAACATTATGACCAGGAATACTACGTTCCCCAAGCAGATCCTTTCTTCGGACCACCACCCAGGACAATGCATCTAATCCCAGCAGCTGACCCAAAACAATGGCGACTCAGATTGGGCAAACGGAGTGGTCTTCTGGTCAGGCTTCGAAAACGGGCGCATCGATCTCCGCTTCCGAGTATACTACTTGCCAATGCCCGGTCTCTTGACAACAAGGTAGATGAAATTTGAGCAAAGGTTGCCTTCCAGAGAGACATCAGAGATTGTAACATTCTCTGTTTCACGGAAACATGGCTCTCTCGGGATATGTTGTAGGAATCGGTTCAGCCACCGGGCTTCTCCATGGATCGCGTCGACAGATAAACACGTCTCTGGGAAGAAGAAGGGTGGGGGTGTATGCTTTATAATTTACAACTCTTGGTGTAATCATAACAACATACAGGAACTCAAGTCATTCTGCTCACCCGACCTAGAATTCCTTACATTCAAATGTTGGCCATTCAACCTACCAAGAGAATTCTCATCAGTTATAGTCACAGCTGTGTACATCCACCCTCAAGAGGACACCACTTCTGCGATGCATACAAAGCCCTCCCTTGCCTTCCCTTCGGCAAATCCGACCACTACGCCATCTTGCTCGCCCCGACTTATAGGCAGAAACTCAAACAGGATGTACCAGTGACGAGAACCATTCAATGCTGGTCTGACCAATCGCAAACTGGGATATCTTCTGATCAGCCTCAGAGGACAATATTGACCAGCATGCTGGTGTGCTTACAGACATATTTTATCGCTCCCTATCCCAGTCTGTTGTCGCCAAATGCTTCAAGATGTCTACCATTGTTCCTGTACCCAAGAAAGCAAAGATAACTGAACTAAATGACCACCGCCCGTAGCCCTCACTTCTGTCATCATGAAGTGCTTTGAGGGGCTAGTCAAGGATCATATCACCGCCACCTTACCGACCACCCTAGACCCACTTCAGTTTGCACACCGCCCCAACGGGTCCACAGATGACGCAATCGCCATCACACTGCACACTGCCCTATTCCATTTGGACAAAAATAATACCTATGTTAGAATACTGTTCATTGACTACAGCTCAGCATTCAACACCATAGTACCCTCCAAGCTCATCATCAAGTTTGAGGCCCTGGGTCTCAACCCCTCCCTCTGCAACTGGGTCCTGGACTTGAAGACGGGCCACCCCCAGGTGGTGAAGGTAGGAAACAACCACTCCACTTCGCTGACCCTCAACACTTGGGCCCCACAAGGGTGTGTGCTCAGCCCTCTCCTGTACTCCCTGTTCACCCATGACTGCCTGGTCATGCACACCTCCAACTCAATCATCAAGTTTGCAGACGACACAACTGTAGTGGGCTTGATCTCCAACAACGACGAGACAGCCTACAGAGAGGAGGTGAGGGCCCTCGGAGTGTGGTGTCAGGAAAACAACCTCTCACTCAACGTCAACAAAGAAAGGAAATGATGTGGACTTCAGGAAACGGCAGAAGGAGCACCCCCTATCCACATCGAAGGGACAACAGTGGAGAAGGTGGAAAGATTTAAGTTCATGGGCATACACATCACAGACAAACTGAAATGGTCCACCCACACAGACAGTGTGTTGAAGAAGGCGTAACAGCGACTCTTCAGTATATACATGTGAGAGAGGCTGAAGAAATTTGGCCTGTCACCCAAAACCCTGACAAACTTTTACATCTTGTCGGGCTGTATCACAGCCTGGTACCGCAACTGCACCAACCTCAACCGCAAGGCTCTCTAGAGGGTGGTTGGGTCTGCACAACGCATCACCGGGGACCAACTACCTGACCTCCATGACACCTATAGCAACCGATGTCACAGGAAGGCAAAAAGGTCATCAAGGACAACAACCAACCGAGCCACTGCCTGTTCACACCGCTATCTTCCAGAAGGCATGGTCAGTACAGGTGCATCAAAGCTGGGACCAAGAGATTGAAAAACAGCTTCTATCTCAAGGATGACTGCCATCACTAACTCAGTGATGCTGCTGCCTACACTGAGACCCAATCACTGGATACTTTAATAAATCGATCACTAGTCACTTTAAACAACGCCACTTTAAATAATGCAACATTAATAATGATACATATCTTACATTACTCATACCACATGTATATACTGTATTGAGACCCAATCACTGGACAATTGAATAAATGGATAACTAGTCACTTTAAACAATGCCACTTTAAATAATGCCACTTTAATAATGTTTACATATCTTACATTACTCATATCACATGTATATACTGTATTTCATACCATCTACTGCACCTTGCCTATGCCACTTGGTCATCGCTCATCCATATACACATATATATACATATTCTCATTCACCCCTTTAGATTTGTGTGTATTAGGTAGTTGTTGGGGAATTGTTAGATTACTTGCCTGGATTTGGACCTGCGCCACTGTCATGCCCTGACCATAGAGAGCCCTTGGATTCTCAATAGTGGTTTAGGTCCGGGTGTGACTAGGGGGGTGTTCTAGAATGTGTATTTCTATGTTGGTGGTTTTGTATGATTCCCAATTAGAGTCAGCTGGTAATCGTTGCCTCTATTGGGGATCATATTTAGGAAGCCCTATCTCCCACCTACTTTGTGGGATAATGTTTGCGTTATTGTGTTTGGGCACTACGTCTTCACGTTCTTTGCAATTTTTGTTGTTTTGTTTGTAGTTTCACTTTGTATTAAAAAGATGTGGAACTCAATGCACCTTGGTCTGCTCATTTTGAAGTTTGTGACAGAATATCCCACCAAACCAGGACCAAGCAGCGTGCCAAGGGCAACAGGGAAAGGAGTTTTGGACACGGGAAGAAGTGATGGGTGTATGCGAAACCCTTCCTTGGCGGCAGACGGAAGGTAATAATGGAGGACAGGGACGACGCCAGGGTTCGCGGCCAAAGAAAGTCCAAGGACAACCCCAAGGTTTTGGGGGGGAGCACAAGGGGTGGCCGGTCGAGCCGAGGCAAGAGCCAGAGACCGTCAGGGAGGCAATGGAGAAGTTGGGAGAGAGAGAGATGAGAGAGATGTTGTGCAAGTGTGTTCTGCTCAACATTCGACCACAAGATCCGGTTAGCAGCCTGGTGAAACCTGTGCCGGCTCCACACATCTGGACTCCAGTGCGCATTCACAGTCCAGATCTTCCGGCGACGGTTCCCAGTCCAGAGCTTCAGGCGACGGTTCCCAGTCAAATCAAATCAAATTTTATTTGTCACATACACATGGTTAGCAGATGTTAATGCCAGTGTAGCGAAATGCTTGCGAGTGTAGCGAAATGCAGTCCAGAGCTTCCAGCGACGTTTCACAGTCCGGAACCTCCGGCGACGTTTCACAGTCTGGAACCTCCAACGACGGACGGTCCACAGTCCGGAACCTCCAACGATGGTCCACAGTCCGGAACCTCAAATGATGGTCAACAGTCCAGAGCTTCCAGGTACGGTGTCCAGTCCCGCACCATGGCAGGAGCCTTCCTCTGCACCGGTGCCCAGTCCAGGCACAGTGTCCAGTCTTGCTCCATGGCAGGAGTCCTCCTCTGCGCAGGTGCCCAGTCCAGGCACGGTGGTCCCTCTCCAAGGCAGGAGCCTTCCTCTGCCTCGGTGCCCAGTCCGGGTGCGGAGTCCAGTCCCGCTCCATGGCAGGAGTCCTCCTCTGCGTAGGTGCCCAGTCCAGGCACGGTGGTCCCTCTCCAGGGCAGGAGCCTTCCTCTGCCTCGGTGCCCAGTCCAGGCACGGTGTCCAACTCAGCTCCATGGCCGGAGCCTTCCTCGGCGCCGGTGCCCAGTCCAGGCACAGTGTCCAGTCCTGCTCCATGGCAGGAAACTCCCACGATGGTCCACAGTCCGGAACCTCAAACGATGGTCAACGGTCCAGAGCTTCCAGGCACGGTGTCCAGTCCCGCTCCATGGCAGGAACCTCCCTCTGCGCCGGTGCCCAGTCCAGGCACAGTGTCCAGTCCTGCTCCATGGCAGGAACCTCCCTCTGCGCCGGTGCCCAGTCCAGTTACGGTGCCCAGTCCCGCTCCATGGCAGGAGTCCTCCTCTGCACAGGTGCCCAGTCCAGGCACGGTGGTCCCTCTCCAGGGCAGGAGCCTTCCTCTGCCTCGGTGCCCAGTCCAGGCACGGTGTCCAGTCCTGCTCCATGGCAGGAGTCCTCCTCTGCGCAGGTGCCCAGTCCAGGCACGGTGGTCCCTCTCCAGGGCAGGAGCCTTCCTCTGCCTCGGTGCCCAATCCGGGTGCGGCGTCCAACCCAGCTACATGGCCGGATCCGTGGTCGGGGCGGGGGCTACGACCTGCACCAGAGCCGCCACCGACACTAGTCACTCCCCCCTACCCTCCCCATTTGGTTTCAGGTTTTGCGGCCGGAGTCCGCACATTTGGGGGGGCGGGGTACTGTCACGCCCTGACCATATCCACGCCCGTGGATTCTCTATAGTGGTTTAGGTCAGGGTGTGACTAGGGGGGTGCTCTAGAATCAGCTGGTAACCTTTGCCTCTATTGGGGATCATATTTAGGAAGCCCTATCTCCCCCCTGCTTTGTGTGATAATGTTTGTGTTAGTGTGTTTGGGCACTACGTCTTCACGTTCTTGTTGTTTTGTTTCTAGTTTAATTTTGTATTAAAAATATGTGGAACTCAATGCACGCTGTGCCTTGGTCCGCTCATTTTGAAGTTCGTGACAGCCACTTCTTGTGTGAGGTAGGGTCATACTCTACGGATGTTGTAGAGCATGAACCTACAGGAGCAAGTCACTGCTCTGATGTTTGCAGAGTATGACAAGGTATTGTCCAGGGTCACGTTAGGGTTCTTTGCACTCTGGGAGGGGGACACCGTGGAGTTGTCAGTGTATAGAGAGAAGAGGAGAGGGCCTAGAACTGAGCTCTGAGGGACACCAGTTGTGAGAGTACATGGTGCAGACAGAGATCCTCTACACATCACCTGGTAGGAACGGCCTGCCAGGTAGGATACAATTCAAGTGTGTGCAGAGCCGGAGATGCCCAGTCCTGAAAGGGTGGAGAGAAGGATATGATGGTTCACAGTGTTGAAGGCAGCAGATAGATCTAGGAGGGTGAGAACAGAGGAGAATCAGTTTTGGCAGTGTGGAGAGCTTCACTGACACAGAGAAGAGCAGTCTCAGTTGAGTGACCCGTCTTGAAGCCTGAAGGGTTAGGGTCAAAGACATTGTTAGGGTCAAGAAGAAGCCTCCCTCACTGTAAGGACAAGATAGCGAGAGAGTTGGTCAGATACAGCACTCTGGAAATTCTGGAAATTAAAAAAAAAGAAGGTAAACCGGTCTGTAGTTTTTGATGTCAGAGGGATTGAGTGTTGGTTTCTTGAGTAGGGGGGCAACCCTGAACAGTTGAGGGAAGTGAGGAATGGGAGAAGGTCTCCAGAGACTGTGTGGAGAAGGGAGGAGGGATGAGGTCTAGCGGGCAGGTTGTCAGGCGGGTAGTTCGTTGTGAGTGTTGGTGTGAATCTTCTTGCTGAACCATACTGGCTCATAACCTCACGAATCTGCCTATGACCGAATTGTTGAGCTGCTAAGCATGTATCCATGCAATTACAGAAATGGAACGATTCTGAAAGTGGTAGAGCAGCCCAGAAATATAATAAACTTTGGATAATCTAAGGAGGATCCACTTCTTTCTAAATCACTCAAATCAAACACTGCGCATCTCTCCAATTGGAAACAGTGAGGGCATGGTTTGTGTGGCCCAAATGGGTTTATGACCTTGCGTTTTAGTTTGACACAGTTTAGGGATACATTCTATGGGGCTTTCCCTTTGAGTGGAACACCTCATATATTCACTGCACACTGAAAGAATCATGGGCTCGTCAGTTGCAGACTCCAGGTCTGTTGCACAAGATCTGTATACTTAAACAGTATGAAAAGCATCCATAATTTAAAACCAGAGCAGACACCCCCCTCACTGTAAGGACCAATTGGTTAGACTTTCTGAAAATTGATTATTGGCCATAAAACACGATTCTGGGTTTATTTTCAAATGCATTTATTTATTGATTTATATCGATATTTTTTGTAGAAGATGATGAATCGATCTGAGGATGGAAAAATTTAAAATAAAAATCCTGGGCAAAGATCCCTAATGACACTTTCCTGAATTGAACCATTTGGCCGTTAGTTAGCAATAGGAACAGAGAAGGGGTTGTAACAGTTTGTATACTACACTATGTAGTAAGGAGCAAGACACTTACGGCTCAGTATAGTGAATTTTTTTTACAATCCCCACAGGAGGAACGTTGCAGCCCTAATGATGTTGAGTATTGCGTTATGTGGTATATTATTATACAATGGCTTGAACATCCTAAAGTAGGTGACAATTGGATGAATGTTGCATGAGAGTTGAGTTCAAGGCAAGCACGTCATATACAGTAGTAGCATATCAAATAACCCTTACATCCAACCTCATCTCTACACAGTGACCAGTCTCTGACCACAAACAAACCCCAAGACCTAGACCTAATCCCTAGTCTGTAATTACATAGTAACAAACCATATTTAGAGTTTACCATGTAGTCATGGAGCAAAATATGATAATGTCCTTAATACGTACTGGCACTGCTCGCTGCATCCTTGTTTGTATCCATTGAATCGCTTCTATTTCCATGCAAACGTAATTAGGATATGACAGTGGTGTCCCATTTGCCTAGAAAAACTAATGAAATCAGAAGGTCGAAAAGAGTGTACCCTCAACCCATCTGGTAAAATATTTTTTTTGTCATTGGAAAAGAAGAGGTTTCAAGCAAAGCCTTGGTAAGCAGTGTGGGAACTAACGAATCTGAAAAGTCACTGGCACACCAGACTGCCAACCACAGCGGGGAGAAAGGTACAATTATTTTGGGAGCTATGTACATTTTTTTTTTGTTAACTTTCACATTACAGCTACTGTACTTTCTGTGTTTGTTTTTGTTGGTGCAGCATAAGGTTCCAAATCTCTCAAGGATATGGTTCCCTCAAGATGAACTGGGTCCAGAATCCATTCTTAGGGAAGGTGGGGTTTGGGTTTTGGTCCGTGTTTTCGGATGCCCCGCAGAGCGCCAGTCAAAATCGCTTGGCTTTTATTGTTGTCACTTTGGCGAAAGTGTAATAAAATAAGGTTTGTAATTATAATGTGGCACATAAAAAGTGGACAAGAATGTTCCCCTGCAGTACCCTCCCAGTCTTACACATTCCCTGCTGTGAGGCTGGGTCGGTGTGTTTACTTCCATGGCCGGTGGCTTGGTTACATTGGGACCAAACTAGCTCTTTCACACTCAGAGAGACGTCCAATATTATTGTTATTGTTACTCTTATTGTTTTTGGTGGACAGATTATGCACAGGTGTACAGTTTTCGGAGACCTTATTTGTGTCAAGGAGTGACATCAGTGGTGCTTAGATTAACATTTAAGTAGACAGGAACTTTATACCCTTCAAAACCATTGGCTCATGTTGGGACATGAACTGCCCTATATTGTCGTTATAAAAATGGTGCTCTTGACATGGACAAAAAACAGTAAATAGTCTTTTGGGAGACGTGTTCCACTGTCAATCTGTGTTTCGATGGTGCGCCATCACACAATATGGCTGCAGGATTTTCTCTTAGGCTTTGGAGTAGATTCCTTTATAACATACTCAAATCAGGGGAGCATTGATGAATGTATGTATTGACAAGAATCCATTGAAAATAAAGGACAATATCTCAAATATATTGAAATTCAAATTCATGGTGGCTGCACACTAGCTGGGAGTGGACACCTTTAAGCTCAACCATCAGGTTGTAGTGACCTGGGCACACCCACTTCGAACCCTAACAAGTTCACATGAAGTACCTCACATGAAATACGAGAAAATGATTCCGTGGGCTTACAGTATTTGTGCTCAGTTCCATACAGGACGCCCATGGTCTTGCTTGTTACCTCAATTTAAGGCTCTTTTTTCTCCCTCCATGAGGAATTTCCATTATTCCGAAAGTAATGTCCATACCAGCCCTGAAAAAATATTAATACTACTAATAATACAATTTGTGACATTGCTGATTGTTTCTCCAGTTTGTTTCAGCGTCATCGGGCGGCGGCAACTCTGGGAAACAATGTTCCTTGGCCATGCTGGTTGCTCTGATTTCCCTCATTACGACCAGAGGTTAAGACCTAGAGAACGCCTCATTATGACCAGGGATTAAGACATAAAGGATGCCTCCTTACGACCAGAGGTTAAGAACTAGAGAATGTCAAGACGGCAAAGAAACGTTGACTGTGAGGTTGGCTGAACCGCTGGTTCCATTCAGACTACATTTGAAGGCTCATTATTTCCTAGGAGTCTATCCCCTGTGCGTGATAGATGCCGACGACAACGGCATAGATTCTCCTGCCAGTTGATGTCATGGCCTTTCTAACCGTGTTTGAGTAAAATCTATTTTCAAGGGACGCAGTTTTGAATGACTTGCCCTTGTTGAGTCACTACAGATCGAAATGGCTAGGCATCATCTGGGTGTGGAGGGGCAAGTTTTCCTAGCACTTCACTTTGTTCTTGGTGTTTGAGTTTCAGTGGCAAAGAGTAAACAAGTATGGGTCTGAAATATACTCCACCAGCAGACAACTACTGCTGATCACCTAGACTTCAGATCAAGGGGAGAGATTAGACATGTTGAGTTGGTGATAGGAGTGCCTTCGGGGTCCTCTTGGGAAGGGCTACGTCAGAGGTCACAGTGCTGACATGTAGCAAGAAGACATTACAACAACTTAATTTAACAAATGAATTAATAAACAACTTCACAAATGAATTAATAAGCCATTATAAGTGATACAAAATGTGCTTGACAACCTACGTATAAGTACCTTATATGTCATTAGAAAACTCTTCACCATTGTCATCTTAATAATCCAAAACTTTACTTTGCACAGTACTTGCTGCACACATGAACTTCATAGCAGCAACCATGCTTATGAAAGTACGCAGACAGCCATGCATCGCCAAATGCTTTAAGAACCAGACGGGTTAACCGAAGGTCGTCAGCCCAAAAGGTCCAAAAGTAGAACATTAACAATAATGTCATAAAACTAGAAGTTGAGTGGATTGAGAGCGAAAGCTTCTGTTCCCTCTCATCTTAATCTGGCATCGTTGGAGGACGCTGAGAAAGCGCACACCGCCTCTATTCTGAGGGAGGACCGTAAAAGTCTGCTTCCTGTCTTGTCGCTAGTGGATTGGAAGCTCGGACCAGAAAGGAAAGACTCGCTGATTAGTGTTTTGGCGGGACTGATAGCAGGGTGCTGTCTAGACAAAGGGGGACCCTGGGAAGAAGAGGCGAAGCAGCGGCGGGTTAGCTTTGTAACTCCTCCTCTCCCTCGTTCCCTCCTTCACCCTGATTAACCAGGGCTATGTTTCATTCCAGAAGATTGTTCCCTCCTCCCTTCTGCCCTCGTTCGATCCGCTTCATGGATCTGATGGAAATGGATAGGTGACAGGATGTCAATGTAGCTGGACAATAGTGATAGAGCTACTGGAGTTATACCGATCCAGTTGTGTTTCAGATATGTGAAAAGGTTTGAGCAAGGGTTGAAGGGAGGGGGACAACTTTTCCAATTGCCAAACTTGTGAATTGCAGAGAGGCAAGGTGACACTGGCTATTGAAGTCAGAGCAGATGAGAAGCAGACAGTGGAGGTTACAGACAGAGACCAGCTCCTGATAAGATAGTAGAAAGTGAGGACAAGTTTACTGTATACTGATTTAACAGGGCTAAGGGAGGAAAGAAGACGGTCATGAGCCAGTGTCAGTGCTGGAATGAATGACTAATTAAAGATACATGTGGGAATGGTATTAGAACTTGCTCTCTTCAAGAGAACATTAAATAGAGGGAGTATTGTAAAAAATGCCAGTGGAATGCTTACAGTTCCTTCTATGTCCTGCAGCATCCTAGCTTGTCTCATTTGACATAGATTTCTTAACTCATCAGTCACCAGGCATTGCAGACAATTGATAATCTGAACACAAACCACAGCCATATAATTGGACTATGCACTCACGACAGAATTGATGTTTTTGTCAAATTAATAAACAAATGAAAGAGTATGCTGTATCAATTTCCCTTCCGAATGCTATTCTATAAATCAATGGAGGACACATACATGGAAAGAAAACCCTTTGATGTCATGCTCTCTTGATGGATGAAGGAAATCTACAGCAGGTTTATGGACATACAGAGCCAGTTTGCTACAGCAGGAAAATAATCCTACAGCAACAGGAAATGTGAATTATTATGTGGATTATAGTTAATGGACATTTTTGTAGGGGTGAATAGATTTTTTCATAAGGGGAAATCAAGTCTGACATTTCAATGTGGAAATTACGATCTTCAGAAGCATTTTTAAACCTCAAATACACTACAAGTTTTACGTTTCCTCCATTGCAGGAAAGTTATCCTGTAATAGAGTGATCAAAACAAGATCCTGCATGTGTACATGTAACAGTTGATAGGGTTTTCCAATCGGATTAAATTTAAATGTGTACCATACCTTCCCTTTGATTCGTACAATATTGTGGAGCCTGACACACCAATGTAAATTTTCTTACGTCGATGCTTCCTGGTCCAACCCAGTACATCTACATGAAATAGCCTATTTCTACTAATATTCAAACCTATCAAAAAGATTGCAACATCAAAACACAAGATTCATGAGAGGTTTACAGTAAATTAATAGCATACAGTACACCAGTTAATGATGCTCATGAATGTTATTTAAGCATTGTTTACCCATTGTAAAAATAAATTGAACAATTGGAAAATGTAGATGGGGAGAAGCATGGCATGCCTCCATCTTAGCTTAAAAACAAAGGGGGAAATTTAATTTTACTACCACAATGTCCTGAAAATGCTTTGAATTGGAACCCGTCCCTGCCTGATTAAGTCATCCAAGGAAAACATTTCGATCTAGTGTGATGAAACAATGAATTGAAAGGCGAATGTTCCTAATCACTCTAAATTAAGCCCTTTCACTATTTTTTCATAACCCCCACACCCATACATTACTTTGTTTTCCATTATATAACTATTTTGTGGATGGACTAGTCCTCTGAGCTAGCTTGACCACTTCACCCCACCACAACAAAAAACAGGAAGTCTTCCACCAAAAAAGCCACTTTGTCTTAAACACTTTTGCAACCATGTTTCACTAAATTATCCTGGATTGGTTGGATGTTCATTGGTACTTTCCCCCCCGCATAATCCAGATGGGAACTACTTACACATTCAATGTTGAATGATTTAATACACTTTGAAAAGGAAGTAATAGTAATGGCCACTTATGCCTGTTATGACTGAGTATTGAATATCAAGTATATAAAACATTTGTACAGTGCCTTATTAAAATGCATTCACTTATGTATGCACATATTTTCTTACTACATCTGTGGTACAGTAGTCCATTGTGACTGCTGAAGGGCTTTGTAAATAAAGGGCTTTATAAATACATTTGATTGATTGATTGAGTCCTACTGTGACTTGACGCTTCAAAAGCGATATGAAATAATGCTGTAATGTACATTGAAACATCAAACCAATATCTAATGCCTTCCAGCTCCTTGCCAATAACTTTACACTGAGTGTACAAAACATTAGGAACACCTGCTCTTTCCATGACGTAGACTGACCAGAGGAATCCAGGTGAAAGCTATGATCCCTTATTGATGTCACTTGTTAAATCCACTTTAATCAGCATAGATGAAGGCGAGGAGACAGGTTAAAGAGGGATGTTTAAGCTTTGAGACAATTGAGACATGGGCTGTGTATGTGTGCTTTTCAGATGGTGAATGGGCAAGACAAAATATGTATGTGCCTTTGAACGGAGTGTGGTAGAGTGTGTCAAGAACTATAACGCTGCTGGATTTTTCACGCTCAACAGTTTCCTGTGTGTATCATGAATGATCCACCACCCAAAGGACATCCAGCCAACTTGACACAACTGTAGGAAGCATTGGAGTCAACATGGGCCATCATCCCTGTGAAACGCTTTCCACACCGTGTAGAGTCCATGCCCCGATGAATTGAGGTTCTTCTGAGGGCAAAAGGGGGTGCAACTCAATATTAGAAAGGTGTTCCTTATCTTTTGTACACTCAGTATATTGTGCATATACATGTAGTTCAACTAGTAATTTAACTAAATTCAAATCTCGATAGCGTTTTCAGTAGTTAACTACTTTTTTGCCATGTAGTGGTGAAGCTAACTACTGGATCTACAAACTACTTTTTTTGCAAAAATGTAATGAAATGTCAGTGAAGTTAGCCAATAATAATTTTTTCGTAGGTGTAGTGTAACGTCTTTCGGTGTGAAGTAAATGGTAGCTTGGTAAACTATCTTTTCAGAGTCGCTTTCCCAACATATTTTGGATTATTCAAGAATCGATGGTTATACCTCCACTGCATCAATAATTAAAATAAACATTGAACAGCAGTAAATGTTACAGATTGTACCTCTAATGAAGTGACATACTTTAGCATCTGCATGATTTCAAGAGTTAAAATGAGCAGTGTTATGGAGTGGGACTTTCAAAATTGTCTCAGGGATTGAAGTTCACATCATGAAAAAGAACCCAACACACTGTTTGATCGCTCCTGACATTTCACTCCTATTAAACTTGTCCTCTTCCTTCCTTTTTCTATGCCATTCGTATATGTACCCTGCATCCGTGGAGATCTGTTGGATGCGTGTACACTGCTTTTGAACAAAGTTTCCATTATTCCACATTGTTGGCGAAGCCCTCAGCTCCCCTGCTTTGTAGGACAAGAGATGCTGGAGCCTCAGATCTAGAGATTTCAGTGAGGCTTCAGGGACATTTCCACTGGTTGAGGTTAACCCCTAACTCAGACCATCACATTGCTGTTTACATGTTCTAACCAAGGACCAAGAAAAAGCAAACAACTTGCTCATTCAAACTATTTTCTTTAAAATAGGGTGCTGAGTCCTCCTCATTGTAATCCATGAAGAACACGGGTTTAAAAAGTATCTCTCAAATAGTTTGAGCATTTTCTTGAGCCTGCCTTTGAGTGCCAGATGGGTGGCATTTGCACTTTTGGGACTATTCCATTGGTTCCATTGTGCCCGACCAGCTTATATTAAAACCCAGGATCATGTTCATTAGGGCACATCATATCAAAACATTCCAAAATGTTGTGAAACGGAAAACGAAAATGAGTTTTTCTTACTGGAGATATGGTTAGTCCCAACAGGGCCTCGATGCAGTTACGAAAGTCTCTTAGGCTCACGGCCCAGGGCTGTCAGCTCAACTTCACAGCAAGGACCGGTCTCTCCACAGTGCGCCTCAGTGGGCGACTCTCGCGGCGCTGTTTGCTTGTTTACATCTGCTCACTCTGTTATTATCTTTCCCAGAGTGTGTTTAATGTCGTTTAATTTACAAAGCTTCCCCACCATGACTCGCTATGCAGGGGTTTAGGGAGTTGGAGGCCTGGGGGGCTGGCGAGGGGTGTGTGTGTGATGGGGGCTGGTGGCTTTGGGCCAGGACAGCAGTGTGTGTGTTTGTGATCGGCTGCCAAGCACAGCAGAGCGGAGAAAAGCTTGGTCCCAATCAGCAGAATATAGTGTCTTGTCTCCAGCTGAGCTGTGTCACCCTTTTATGTAGTCCGTCAGCTCCTCGTCCACCCAGGGCCTTCATGAAGTGGACCACAGGCTTCGGTGGTGGTGTAGCCTCGGTTCACTGCTGGGACACACATCACAGGTGCTGTAGTGCTGTGTGTCTGAACAATCTGTGGTGTGTGTGCCGCTGTACAGGCCTCACAGCTGCAATTAGAGGATGCAATTGCTTGCACCTTTTATTGTATTTATTCATAATTTATTGAATTTGCGGAACATGCCACTTGAGGTGGTGCCCGGCTGGCTGTGTGTGTATTCTGTGTGGATTTTATTTTATCCAGTCTCCCTTGTCTCACTGAGACAAGCGAGTTCTCCTCCCTCTCTTTATGAGGCATGGGGAGCAAACAGTCTTTCAAATTACACAGAATTGATTGAAGTACGTATGGCTTGAACTGGAGTACACTGTCTACACTTCCTGAGAATCTACACAGGCTTCTCCTTAAACATATCAAAACACAGTTTTAACAATTCTTAACATTCCATTAAACATAAATGCCTTGAACAAGTAAGAAAATGTTGTACAAAATAAACAAATATGTGAGATATTGCTTTTGTACTATAGACAATTTCACATATAAATCACATGCACCGTCACTTTGCTGTATACAACATCTATTATTTGGGCCTCAGAAAATACACTTTTAAATGGATTTTGCCAAAAACATCTCTTTAGCCCTCAGTGTGCAGAGCCAAATGGATTGTTTGTTTCAAAGTCATACTAATTAGCCATATTCAGATTGATAAAATTCCCTCATCCCACCTGAGAACTTATTTCAACCCCTTTGGAAAACAGAACCTACAATAAAATATGCAATCCGTTTTGCTTGGCTGCGAGACAGAAGGAAGCACATTGAGATGCATTTGTTTTTACAGAGAAGCCCATTACCCCAACCCATGTATGTAGATAACTGACCACTAGGGGGTGGCGTAGATGCTCTGCCTGCCATAGCCTTGTCATCACAAGGTGCTCCTAATTATAATCACAATGGTCTTGGACAAATGGGATTGACCTGGCACAGCTTTGTTGATTTTCATTACAACTAATTTAAACAGTGTTCAGTTATGTGTTTTCGTGTATTTGATCTTTCAGCCGCTTATACCGCAGCCTGTACACTGTCCTTCTCTCTGCACATATCAAAGCTGCAGGATAAAGTTACATCTAGACTTTATCGTAATCGCTCCTCTTTCACCCCAGCTGCCAAACTAACCCTGATTCGGAAGACCATCCTACCCATGCTAGATTAAAGAGACGTAATTTATAGATCGGCAGGTAAGGGTGCTCTCGAGCGGCTAGATGCTCTTTACCATTTGGCCGTCAGATTTGCCAGCAAAAGCTCCTTATAGGACACATCACTGCACTCTATGCTCTTCTGTAAACTGGTCATCTCTGTATACCCGTCGCAAGACCCACTGGTTAATATTTTTTTTTTTTTAAATCTTATGCCTCACTCCCCCCTATCTGAGATATCTACTGCAGCCCTCATCCTCCACATGCAACACCCATTCTGCCAGTCATATTCTGTTAAAGGTCCCCTAAGCACACACAACCCTGGGTCGCTCGTCTGTTATGTTCCCTGCAGCTAGCGACTGGAACGAGCTGCAACAAACACTCAAACTGGACAGTTTCATCTCAATCTCTTCATTCAAAGACTCAATCATCGACACTCTTACTGATAGTTGTGACTGCTTTGCCCTTTGTGCTGTTGTCTGTGCCAAACAATGTTTGTACCCTGTTTTGTGCTGCTACCATGTTGTGCTGCTGCCATGTTGTAATGCTACCATGCTGTGTTGTCATGTGTTGCTGCCATGCTATGTTGTTGTCTTCGGTCTCTCTTTATGTAGTGTTGTCTCTCTTGTCGGGATGTGTGTTTTGTCCTATATTGTTATTAAATATTTTATTTTAATCCCAGCCCCCGTCCCCCACAGGAGGCATTTTGCATTTTGGTAGGGATTTGGTAAGAATTTGTTCTTAACTGACTTGCCTAGTTACAGTGCCTTGCGAAAGTATTCGGCCCCCTTGAACTTTGCGACCTTTTGCCACATTTCAGGCTTCAAACATAAAGATATAAAACTGTATTTTTTTGTGAAGAATCAACAGCAAGTGGGACACAATCATGAAGTGGAACGACATTTATTGGATATTTCAAACTTTTTTAACAAATCAAAAACTGAAAAATTGGGCGTGTAAAATTATTCAGCCCCCTTAAGTTAATACTTTGTAGCGCCACCTTTTGCTGCGATTACAGCTGTAAGTCGCTTGGGGTATGTCTCTATCAGTTTTGCACATCGAGAGACTGACATTTTTTCCCATTCCTCCTTGCAAAACAGCTCGAGCTCAGTGAGGTTGGATGGAGAGCATTTGTGAACAGCAGTTTTCAGTTCTTTCCACAGATTCTCGATTGGATTCAGGTCTGGACTTTGACTTGGCCATTCTAACACCGGGATATGTTTATTTTTTTAACCATTCCATTGTAGATTTTGCTTTATGTTTTGGATCATTGTCTTGTTGGAAGACAAATCTCCGTCCTAGTCTCAGGTCTTTTGCAGACTCCATCAGGTTTTCTTCCAGAATGGTCCTGTATTTGGCTCCATCCATCTTCCCATCAATTTTAACCATCTTCCCTGTCCCTGCTGAAGAAAAGCAGGCCCAAACCATGATGCTGCCACCACCATGTTTGACAGTGGGGATGGTGTGTTCAGCTGTGTTGCATTTACGCCAAACATAACGTTTTGCATTGTTGCCAAAAAGTTAAATTTTGGTTTCATCTGACCAGAGCACCTTCTTCCACATGTTTGGTTTGTCTCCCAGGTGGCTTGTGGCAAACTTTAAACAACACTTTTTATGGATATCTTTAAGAAATGGCTTTCTTCTTGCCACTCTTCCATAAAGGCCAGATTTGTGCAATATACGACTGATTGTTGTCCTATGGACAGAGTCTCCCACCTCAGCTGTAGATCTCTGCAGTTCATCCAGAGTGATCATGGGCCTCTTGGCTGCATATCTGATCAGTCTTCTCCTTGTATGAGCTAAAAGTTTAGAGGGACGGCCAGGTCTTGGTAGATTTGCAGTGGTCTGATACTCCTTCCATTTCAATATTATCGCTTGCACAGTGCTCCTTGGGATATTTAAAGCTCGGGAAATCTTTTTGTATCCAAATCATGCTTTAAACTTCTTCACAACAGTATCTCGGACCTGCCTGGTGTGTTCCTTGTTCTTCATGATGCTCTCTGCGCTTTTAACGGACCTCTGAGACTATCACAGTGCAGGTGCATTTATACGGAGACTTGATTACACACAGGTGGATTGTATTTATCATCATTAGTCATTTAGGTCAACATTGGATCATTCAGAGATCCTCACTGAACTTCTGGAGAGAGTTTGCTAATTTTGCACGCCCAATTTTTCAGTTTTTGATTTGTTAAAAAGTTTGAAATATCCAATAAATGTCATTCCACTTCATGATTGTGTCCCACTTGTTGTTGATTCTTCACAAAAAAAATACAGTTTTATATCTTTATGTTTGAAGCCTGAAATGTGGCAAAGGGTCGCAAAGTTCAAGGGGGCCGAATACTTTCGCAAGGCACTGTAAATACATGTTAAATAAAATAATTTAATCAATAAATTGAGAGACAGATGAACACGTCATAACACCTCATCCAGCCTAGGCACATGTCAGGAGTTTTTCCCCCACTTCTTGTGTTTTTCTTCTCAGCCTTCTCTCCTCAGCTCCAACACAGCTCCTCATTGGGACTGTAGTTACTGAGTGTGTGGTGTGTGTGTGGCGGGGAGTGCACAGACTCACTACAGGCTGTGTACAGGGTTTATTTCCTAGAGCCCAGGAAATACATGCAGAACAGCCTGAAAAATACAGTGTAGAACTCCTAACGGCATCATGTCCTCACAGTGTGTGTAAAAGCTGCCCATATAGTAAGTGCTGATTAAAGCTTTATGAGGATGAGGATGTCCTTAAATGTACACCATAATGCTTTATGTTAATAGTAACATATTTCATTTGTATTGCCCTTTCATTACATCAAGAACTTCAAAGACTCTTAATTAAAACAGCAACAAAAAAACATTTCAGTTAACCTGTTGAAAGTTCTGGCAGGTCACATCCTGTGTCCGATCCAGAATTGCTCACCCACGCCGTCCACGTCTTTTCCAACTGAGGCCCAGATGAAGGCTTGACCAAGGGAAATGATGATCAGATCCAGGGGGGAAACAAGTCAGTTGTCAGGTCACCTCTTGCCCCAGCCGTAACTTTATACTCTGCCGAAAAAAAACACGTAGCACCCATCTGGGTGAAGCCATGCAGCTAAGTTTATAGGTTGCATGAAGCTCACTACAGTCAACAGGGTTAGTCCACCTTGAAATTAACCACAAGGGAAAAACTTTTGTGATCCTTTGCCATCTTCATCCATTTCCAGGCCTCTGCCATTTCTTGTTGTTTAAAATAAAAACAGGAAGCTGGCTAGCTCTCTGGTCAGTTGGCAAAATGACTTCTCAGTTCAGTTGGTAAAAAAAACTGACTTGACAGATTAAAAACAAAAAAATATTCCACCTTTATTTAACCAGGTAGGCTACTTGAGAAAAAGTTATCATTTGCAACTGCAACCTGGCCAAGATAAAGCATAGCAGTTTGACACATACAACAACACGGAGTTACACATGGAATAAACAAACATGCAGTCAATAATACAGTAGAAAAAAAGGAGAACACAAGTCTATATACAGCGAGTGCAAATGAGGTAAGATAAGGGAGTTAAGGCAATAAATAGGCCATGGTGGCGAAGTAATTACAATATAGCAATTAAACACTGGAATGGTAGATGTGACGAAGACGAATGTGCAAGTAGAGATACTGGGGTGCAAAGGAGCAAATTAAATGAATA
This sequence comes from Oncorhynchus mykiss, assembly GCF_013265735.2. Lineage (NCBI taxonomy): Eukaryota > Metazoa > Chordata > Actinopteri > Salmoniformes > Salmonidae > Oncorhynchus > Oncorhynchus mykiss. Next base: position 1,389,877 of record NC_048589.1, read on the forward strand.
AATACAGTATGGGGATGAGGTAGTTGGATGGGCTGTTTACAGATTGGCTATGTACAGGTGCAGTGATCTGTGAGCTGCTCTGACAGCTGGTGTTTAAAGCTAGTGAGGGAGATATGAGTCTCCAGCTTCAGTGTTTTTTTTTTAAAGGCGGCCAAAGGATGAATTGGCTTTGGAGGTGACCAGTGAGATATACCTGCTGGAGCGTGTGCTATGAGTGGGTGCTGCTATGGTGACCAGTGAGCTGAGATAAGGCGGAGCTTTACCTAGCAGAGACTTGAAGATGACCTGGAGCCAGTGGGTTTGGCGACGAGAGGGAAGCGAGGGTAGTATATGGGGCTTTGGTGACAAAACGGATGGCACTGTGATAGACCACATCCAATTTGTTGAGTAGAGTGTTGGAGGCTATTTTATAAATGACATAGCCGAAGTCGGGGATCGGTAGGGCGGTCAGTTTTATGAGGGTATGTTTGGCAGTATGAGTGAAGGATGATTTGTTGCAAAATAGGAAGCCGATTCTAGATTTAATTTTGGATTGGAGATGCTTAATGTGAGTCTGGAAGGAGAGCTTAAAGTCTAACCAGACACTTAGGTATTTGTAGTTATCCACATATTCTAAGTCAGAGCCGTCCAGAGTAGTGATGCTGAACGGGTGGGCAGGTGCGGGCAGTGATCTTTAAAAGAGCATGCATTTAGTTTTACTTTCACAGAGGGAGAGTTGTATGGCATTGAAGCTCATCTGGAGGTTAGTTAAACCTCTACTGACTCCCCATCCCGCATGCGGGAGCGTAATCATCGCGTGTCACTAATTAGCATAACGCAACGGACATAAATATCCCGAGAAAATATTCATATTCATGAAAATCACAAACAAAATATATTGAGACACAGCTTAGCCTTTTGTTAATCACCCTGTCATCTCAGATTTTCTAAATATGCTTTACAGCCAAAGCTAGACAAGCATTTGTGTAAGTTTATTGATAGCCTAGGATAGCATTTTGTCCAGCTAGCAGCAGGTAACTTGGTCACAGAAATCAGAAAAGCAATCAAATTAAATTGTTTACCTTTGATGAGCTTCGGATGTTTTCACTCACGAGACTCTAAGTTAGATAGCAAATGTTCCTTTTTTCCAAAAATGTTATTTTTTTAGGTGAAATAGCTCCGTTTGTTCTTCACGTTTGGCTGAGAAATCGTCCGGAAATTGCAGTCACGAAAACGACGAAAAATATTCCAAATTAGCTCCATAATATCGACAGAAACATGGCAAACGTTGTTTAAAATCAACCCTCGAGGTGTTTTTCAAATATCTATTCGATAATATATCCATCGGGACAATTCGTTTTTCAGTAGCACCGATTGGAGTAATGGCTACCTCTGTACTTTACGCGATAATCTCTCTGGGGCCATCAGGTGACCACTTGCGCAATATAGCCGCCTACGGCTATTCTTCAACATAAATGCGTAAAACTATGTCACAATGCTGTAGACACCTTGGGGAAAACGTAGAAAGCGTAATCTGGTTGATAGCCCATTCACAGCTCAATAGGGATGCATTGGAACGCAGCGCTTTCAAAACATGGGGCACTTCCGGATTGGATTTTTCTCCGGCTTTCGCCTGCAACATCATTTCTGTTATACTCACAGACAATATCTTTACAGTTTTGGAAACGTTAGAGTGTTTTCTATCCTAAACTGTCAATTATATGCATATTCTAGCATCTTGTCCTGACAAAATATCCCGTTTACTACGGGAAAGTTTTTTTTCTCCACAAATGAAAATACTGCCCCCGAGTCACAACAGGTTTTAACACAGTGTACAACGAAGGGCCAGAAGTATACAGAATGGTATCGTCTGCGTAGAGGTGGATCAGAGAATCATCAGCAGCAAGAGCGACATCATTGATGTATACAGAGAAGAGAGCAGGCTGAGGGAGGAGATCCCTCAGGAGACCATCCGCCACCTCATCAGGAGCATGCCCAGGCATTGTAGTGAGGTCATACAGGCACGTGGAGGCCAACACACTACTGAGCCTCATTTTGACTTGTTTTAACCTTTTGAGGGCATGGCAGATTTACGCCCCCTTTGGAGAAATTGGGTACCCCTAGTAAACTGAAAAAAAAAATCTCAAAAATTGCTAATATATGCATATAATAATTATTATTGGATAGAAAACACTCTAAAGCTTCTAAAACCGTTGGAATTATGTCTGTAAGTATAGCAGAACTCACAGGGCATGCATTCTTCCAAACTAGTTTTTGTGGTCATGAAAGTTGGAGCAACTTTGACGTCATCGCCCCCACCCTTCCCGACCACTTATGGATCTGGATCTCTTCCACTAGATGTCCTCTTTCTGTAGAGCGTTCAATCGTTCAAATCGCGCGAGAATTGGCCCTATGGGAGTGATTTGAGTAAGTGCCGCGAGAAAAAAACCTGTGCGTTAGGGCGCGAATTGGTCACAGCCATTCCTTTGTTCCTGCACTCCTGGGAAGAGCAAACGATGCCCGGTTGAATTGAAATTTGTTTTGTGTGTTAAAAACATCATAAAGCTTGCTTCTGCACTTAGTTTGACCTGTTTAGTCGACATATAATATGTAATTTTGAAGTTTTGATGCGCAACGTTTCCGGACCAGAGGACGTTTTGGGTGCATTTCAGCTGATGTTATTAGCTGTAGCTAATACAAAGACGCAAGACTTGAAACCAAACGATGTATTGGGTAAGTATGAACCCTTCCAGAACATTCTGAACGAAGACCATCGAAGGTAAGGGAATATTTATGCTTAAATCTGTGTTTCTGTTGACTCCAACATTACGGAGAAATGTAGCTTATATCTGAGCGCCGTCTCAGCAAATTGAATAGTGTGCGATTTCTGTAACGTTAAAAATAAATGTACCAAAGCGGTTGCATAAAGAAGCAGTGTATCTTTCTAACTATATGTAGAACATGTATATTTAGCCAAATTTTATGATGTCTATTTACGTTATCTTGCCAAGCTACCTAGATTTCCTGCGGGCATTTTTGAGTAATTTCTGAACATGAGCACATTGTAAATGGAAATTTATGGATATATATGGCATATTATTGAAAAAAAAAAATGTACTGTGTAACATGTCCTATCACTGTCATCTGATGAAGATTTTCAAAAGGTTAGTGAGCGATTTATTTTTTAATCCTGCTTTTATAATTTTATATTTTCTGGGACAAAATGGCTGCCGCTTGTCTTGGTTTCGGTGGTGGTCTAATATAAATATGTGGTGTGTTTTCGCCGTAAAACATTTAACAAATCTGACATGCTGGGTAGATGAACAAGGTGTTTATCTTTCATTTGAGCTATTGGACTTGTTAATGTGTGGAGGTTAAATATTTCTAAGAATATTTTTGCGTTCCATGCGCCACGGTTTGAGCTGAACGGGGGGGGGAGGTGTTCCTCTAGAGGAACTCCTGGCATCAACAGGTTTTAAGGACATTACATCAAAGTTGGATCAAACTGTAGTGTGGTTTTCCACTTTAATTTTGAGTGTGACTCCAAATCCAGACCTCCATGGGTTGATAAATTTGATTTCCATTGATAATTTTTGTGTGATTTTGTTGTCAGCACATTCAACTATGTAAAGAAAGAAGTATTTAATAAGAATATTTCATTCATTCAGATCTAGGATGTGTTATTTTAGTGTTCCCTTTATTTTTTGAGCAGTGTATATTTGGAGGGCAATTTGGATAGGATGATATCTATGAGGGTGCCCGTGTTTACAGATTTGGGGTTGTACCTGGTGGGTTCATTGATAATTTGTGTGAGATTGAAGGCATCAAACTTAGATTGTAGGATGGCCTGGGTGTTAATCATGTCTCAGTTTAGGTCACCTAGCACCACGAGCTCTGAAGATTGATGGGAGGCAATCAGTTCAGATATGGTGTCCAGGGCACAGCTGGGTGCAGAGGGTGGTCTATAGCAAGCGGCAACGGTGAGAGACTTGTTTTTCTGGAAAGGTGGATTTTTAAATGTAGAAGCTCGAATTGTTTGGGTACAGACCTGGATAGTAAAACAGAACTCTGCAGGCTATCTCTGCAGTAGATTGCAACTCCGCCCCCTTTGTCAGTTCTATCTTGTCAGAAAATGTTATAGTTAGGGATGGAAATTTCAGGTTTGTTGGTAGTCTTCCTGAGCCAGGATTCAGACATGGCTAGGACATCCGGGTTGACAGAGTGTGCTAGGGCAGTGAATAAAACAAACTTAGGGAGGAGGCTTCTAATGTTAACATGCATAAAACCAAGGCTTTTACGGTTACAGAAGTCAACAAATGAGAGTGCCTGGGGAATAGGAGTGGAGCTAGGCACTGTAGGGCCTAGGTTAACCTCCACATCACCAGAGGAACAGAGGAGGAGTAGGATAAGGGTATGGCTAAAGGCTGAAAGATCGGATCGCCTAGTACGCTCAGAACAGAGAGTAAAATGAACAGATTTCTGGGCGCGGTAGAATAGATTCCAGGCTTAATTTACAGACACAGGTATGGTAGGATGTGAATACAGTGTGGGAAAACCTGTGCAAAGAGTGACGATGAAAGAAATATCTCTAGGAATATCATTAACCTCTTGGATATAGGGGGCACTATTTTAATTTTTGGATGAAAAACGTTCCCGTTTTAAACAAAAACGAAAAGATGCTCGACTATGCATATAATTGACAGCTTTGGAAAGAAAACACTCTGACGTTTACAAAACTGCAAATATATTGTCTGTGAGTGCCACAGAACTGATGTTACAGGCGAAACCCAGATAAAAATCCAATCAGGAAGTGCCACATTTTTTGAAACCGCCTCATGCCAATGACTCCTTATATGGCTGTGAATGTGCTACGTATGAGCTTACGTTTTCCACGCATTCCCCAAGGTGTCTACAGCATTGTGACGTCTTTTTAGGCATTTCCATTGGAAAATGGCTGTAAGGGACCACATATAGCGAGTGGTCACATGGTGTCTCCCGGAGAAAATCTTGCGTAAAATACTGAGGTACCCATTTTTCCAATCGCTTCTTATGAGAAACTAATTGCCTCGACGGATATATTATCAAATACATATGTTAAAACACCTTGAGGATGGATCCTAAACAACGTTTGCCGTGTTTCTGTCGATATTATGGAGCAAATTTTGAAAAAAGTTTGGCGTTATAGTTGAAGTATTTTTTGGTCGATTTCGGGAGCTTTTTTGCCTACAAAAATATAATTTTTTGGAAATCTAACTGGGAGTCTCCTGAGTGAAAGCATCTGAAGTTCTTCAAAGATAAATTATTTAATTTGGTTGCTTTTCTTATTTTCGTGAAAACGTTGCCTGCTGCCAGCAGAGCCTAGCATAGCATTATGCCATGATAAACTTACACAAATGCCGGTCTAGCGTTGGCTGTAACACATATTTTGAAAATCTGAGATGACAGTGTTGTTAACAAAAGGCTAAGCTTGTGTTTGAATATATTTATTTCATTTCATTTGCGATTTTCATGAATAGGAAAAGTTGCGTTAAGGTACTGCGCTTGAGGCTATGATTACGCTCCCGGATACGGGATTGCTAGTCGCAAGAAGTTTTAAACCAAGTGATGTCACCGAATGAGTTGGAGGTGGAATTAAAGTGTTCACTAAGGCGTATTGAGCATGGCTAGAGGCTCTACAGTGAAATAAGGCAATAAGTACTAACCAAAACAGCAATGGACAAGGCATATTGACATTAGGGAGAGGTATGCGTAGCCGAGTAATCAATGGGAGTCCAGTGAGGGGCTTCAGTCAGCTAGAGGCCCGGGCTAGCAGCTAGCAGAAGGGCATTAGAAGGACGTCGCGACAGAAGAAAGTCTGTTGTGGCCCCCACGTGCTGAATACGTCGGCAGACGGATCAGCAAGGCTCTGTGTGGTAAACGAAGACAATTGGCAAAATAGGTATAGTGGCCGAAGAATTTGTCCAATGAGCCTCTTAAGTTAACAGTCCGGTGTGCTCTAGACAATTAACGTAAGCGGGCCGCGGCTAGCAGTGCCACGGAGCCAGTTTGAGTACCCCCTCGAGCAGTCGGTAGTCCTGTCGTGAAGGATCAGCGGGGTTCCGTGCCCTGTTTCGGCAGTAGAAGGGGGTCCAGGCCAGTTGGAAAAAAGGGTATTTTAGCCCAGGAGTGGCTGTTGGGCTTCTTCTGCTAGCCGGGATATGGGCCTAGCATAGGCTAACTCCAGGCTAATTGGTGCTAGCTTCGGGACAGGGACGTGAATTTAAACCAGGAATAATCACTCGGATTGCAGCTAGCTAGCTGTGGAGATCCAGGTGAAAAGGTTCAGAGCTTGCAGTAGGAATTTGGGGATATGGAGAGAGAATTGGTCTGTATGCAGTCTTGCACTAGCATATGTGAACCACCACATGAATTCAGTCCTATTTAGCAACATTTTAAATTGTGTTTTTTACATTGGATAAAAATAGACAATCAGAGCAAGAAAATGGTATATCAAACACTGCAGTTGAGGAACAATGGTAAAGTAATTCAGCTTTGAAAGTTGATAACCCCCAGGGCCCTTGAATGTTTTGGTATCTAGTGAATAGCTCTTCTTTTTCTACACCCATTCAGCAACATTCACACCCTTTTAAGCCTTTAGCTCCACCCACCTCTTTAAGGATACACATGTGAGGCCAAGTGCTAAACAGTGAGTAGTGTAGTAAACAACCAAAGATTTTAAAAAGTGGTAAAAGTAGTCGCCTACAATAAGGAAAAACTCCAGGTAAAACCACTTTATCTAGTCCTTGGCCTATATCCTAATCTGACGTTGGTGCAGGTCATGTTGTTCTTCACATTACCGTCTCTGGTAAACACACACTATATCAAATAAAATCTATGTTTATTGATGACATGCACAGGATACAGAAGGTGTAAACGGTACAGTAAAATGGTTACTTGCATAGTAGAAATATAAAATAAAGAAAGTGCCCAGATAAAAACATGTATAAATATTTTATAATTATTAGATGACTCTTACCTGGACACATTTGTCTAAATTGATGGGTCATGTGAAATAAATATTATAACCACCCCCCAGCCACAACTCGCTAAGTGGGTGGGTCACTATTGTCTAGACATGTACACATATTCATGAAATACATTAGATGGCCGTAATCACCCCCAGACACACCTGGTTTTGTGTCATGTCACTCCGTTTCACACTGACCGTGGCGTGTGCAGAAACGTTTTCCAACTGAGCTGCACCTGCTAAATTCAGGGCATCAATGTTGTTGAGAAAAGTAACAAGACTGTTGTAGTTCTCGATGGCTGATGTTATATTTAAAAAAAACGCTGCAGTAGAAAGGACTATCAACACATACTGAGAAGCTTACGTTATAGACAGAAGCATGCTACATGGCAGACCAATCCTAACTCATCTCCCAGTATGTCCAGTCTACAAGGGCACAAGGCGAGACCCAGATGCAGACACGGAAAGCAGATGGTTTGAGTCTTTCAAATGTATTATAATCAAAAAGGGTAAGCAAGAGAATGGTCATGGACTGGCAAAAGGTCAAAACCAGTTCAGAGTCCAGGAGGTACAGAGTGGCAGGCAGGCTGGAGGTCAAGGCAGGCAGAATGGTCAGGTAGGCGGGTACAGAGTCCAGAAACAGGCAAGGGTCAAAATCGGGAGGACTAGCAAAAAGAGAATAGAAAAAGCAGGCGCACGGGAAAAAACACGCTGGTTGACTTGAACATACAAGGCGAACTGGCACAGAGACAGGAAACACAGGGATAACTACACCAGGGAAAATAAGCTACTCCTGGAGGGAGTGGAGACAATCACAAGGACAGGTGAAACAGATCAGGGCATGACACAGTCCATCCATTAATCTCAGCAAATCATCGCTAGCGGGAAGGTTCCTTTTTTTCCTGTGGCTAAACCATCTAGGCTAGTAATTTAACAATTTTATTTGGATTTACAGATGGAATCCAAGTTTATTATTAAGTCACATGAAAGTTCACATGTTCTAGAAGGCATTTCTGTCAAAAAACACATTCAAATAGCTCTCTCCTGTGAAGTAGTGACATGTGCCTAGCTTCCTGAAACGGGTCACTTATATACAATCAGAACCAAGTTGGCTAACAAAAGAAAGTGAAAAAAAGACTACCTCATGGCACCATGGAAACCACAGCACCTCGGTTAAGGCTAGAGTCGGGTTGAGTTTAGGTTAACTGACCCTAGATTGATGACTTGAGGGCGATTTCTTTCTAGGCCTAATGCTACCGTCTGTTTTGTGTCTGACCAAAAGCCACAGGCCTCAGGTGCAGAAAATGGTAGCTCTCCAGCACACATAAAGCCAGCATAAGACCAACCATACATTGGTGTTACATGTTTGTAGTGCTCATAAAGTGAGGCCATTTGCCTCCATTTGAAAATACTGAGAGATGGAGAGAGAGAGGAGGAAGAGAGAGGAAGGTGGAGACAAGGGAGACCAAGAAATCGACAGAAAGACTGATCACTACCAATATCTCCAGAATGCCCATCCCACTGTAACTTCCCAATTCCCACTTTAAAAAGGTTTGCCATAACACCTGCATTGAATTACATCATACTTCAACATTAACTAGTACTTGCACCATGTGGCCATGTATAATGCACATATAGGTACCATGTGTCAACAGTATCAGATGCTTATGGGAAGATGTGAGCTTTGTCAAAGCTTATACTGCCTCAAATATGGTCAACCAAAAGATATGTTAAGTACAGTCTGGGGGAAGTGCACTGCAAGTGCAAACTCTATAACTACCCCACTTGACTCCAACGTATCCCATTGAAATGTGCTGAGTAGCTGCTAGCGCAGGAAAATATGGAAAGAAAAATGGTTTGAGGGGGAAGTTTATTATTTTGGCATGGAACTGGCACATGGATTATTGCTTTTGGCCACTGGTTTTTATTAGGGGCTGAGGAGGGTACAGGGCATGGGTTCATGTGTGTTTTTATTAGTAGCTGTGTACCACTGTAGGCCAGCCCTAGCTCAGGGATGTGGTATGAGAGGGTTCAACTCCAAGGAACTCCTCTCTTCGTCGTCAATCTCCTAGTTTACTACTTGGCGAAGCAGCAAACAGATATGTCATTTTCGAGTGTTAGGTTAAGTGTTGCAGGGGGATTTAGGGGAAGAACAGTGATATCTGGGCGATATGTCAGTTTTGTGTTGGCTAAGAGTGTTCTGGTAAGAAGCAAAGCATGTCCTTTTTCAAGAGTTTGATAAAAAAAATACAATGGTAAACCACTTGTTTTCTATATGACGTAACTGTTTTTCTGGTTGAGAAGATGTCATAATCAGATTACAACCAACTGGTCTTCTTCGTATTTAGTTTGTTATCAGATCAAATCCTAATGTATCTAAAAAATTGTTTGTGTACTCAATGAAGTAACTTTTACAGTGAGTGTACAAAACGTTAAGAACACCTGCTCTTTCCATGATATAGACTGACCAGGTGAATCCAAGTGAAAGCTATGATCCCTTACTGATGTCACTTGTTAAATCCACTTCAATCCGTGTAGATTAAGTCAGGTTTAAGAGGGATTTTTGAGTCAATTGAAATATGGATTGTGTATGTGTGCCATGCAGAAGGTGAACGGGCAAGACCAAATATTTAAGTGCCTTTGAAAGAGACATGGTAGTAGGTGCCAGATGCACCAGTCAATATTAGGAAGGTGTTCCTAATGTTTGGTATACTCCGTGTAGATGATCTGATCATGAAGCGTGGAAATGCTAGTATAGGTAGAATTGACTTGCCTTGCTAAAATGTTATCATTTGAAACAGTGGCCAGGGAAGCAAAGCCAAAGCATGGATTCATGTCATACCGTATCTATAAACTGCTAACACAGTAAGGAAACCAATCATTAATTTTGTAATTTGAGTGAACTATTCCTTTCCCATACTTGCATCAACCAAAATAAAATAATATAACGTAACATTTGTCAATAACAAAATCATTTTCATAGTTAAGCAAACATTTAACATCCAACTTAAAATGTATAGGCTGATGTCACAAAGTGCTGTACAGAAACCCAGCCTAAAACCCCAAACAGCAAGCAATGTAGGTGTAGAATCACAGTGGCTAGGAAAAACTCCCTAGAAAGGCCGGTACCTAGGAAGAAACCTAGAGTGGAACGAGGCTATGAGGGGTGGCCAGTCCTCTTCTGGCTGTGCAGGGTGGCGATTATAACAGAACATGGCCAAGAAGTCCAAATGTTCATAGATGACCAGCTGGGTCAACTTTGGAAAATGTGTTTAGTAAACCTAGGAATGTATGTTAGCAGAACATTCCAGACCCAAAGTTGAGTAAACTAGGAATCGTATTTTAGCTGATTGCCTTGATTTTTAAAGTTGACTCAACTTCAAATGTCTCCCTATGCAATTCTGCTTCCGGATGGGCCAACTCTTCATCAATACCTCAGAGTACAGAATAATAAAAAAAAACTGTTGTTTCACAGAGTCCATCATAGGTAGTCTGTATTTTATTACAGGAAAAAAAAATGTGATAGCAGTAAGAAAAAAAGAAAAAACATTCCATTTAAGTCCCCGCCGTACGGAATTGTAGTAGCCATGCTTTTAACTAAAAGCCTGGGGAGAGAGTAACCAGTTAATATTTCATTATTTTTTATTAGTATGTAATTATTAGCTTTTCTCCCTTCCAAACATTGTTATTTTTTCTCTTTGTTTTCATTGGGGCACAACCCCGCAGTGATCTCCGACTACTCTTTAGTTAGATGTGGCTGACATCATACATTTTTTTATAGTGTCCATTAGAATGCATCAAGTACTACATCTCACTGTATATGTATAAAAAAAACATTCAGTATGCTATGTAGGGCCTGTAGATTTGGATGGATTGATGGGTGGGCTATTATAAAGAATATTGTTTGGCCCCTAAGCAGCATTTCCCCTATTTTGAGGCTCCTGGGGTTTGTAAACCTTTGTCATTTGGCTTGACTTTTTTTGTCCTAAAATTAGAAACTTTTAGTTTCTGATGCTCCCACTTATTTTAATTTTTTTTACCTTGATTTAACTAGGCAAGTCAGTTAAGAACAAATTCTTATGTTACAATGACGTCTACCATGGCCAAATCCTCCCCTAAGGATGCTGGGCCAATTGTGTGCCGCCATGTGGGACTCCCGATCACAGCCGGTCGTGATACAGTGATACAGGGTCTGTAGTGATGCCTCTAGCACTGAGATGCAGTGCCTTAGACCGCTGCGCCACTCAGGAGCCCTAATTTTAATTGTAGCAGTGTGAATACTGTAGCTTGTTATATGACTCAGCCTCAATGTGCATATCACAGTAATACAGTTATCATCAGTGTTATTATTTGTCTCAGCGGGAGATTGTAGTTTGAGGACTGTTTCTAATAAAAAAAACTGACTATGAGATTACGTTTACCTCATTATACAAAACAGCCCTTAACAAAGGATGAGAGTGTGTGGAAAATAAAACTAATGGCATAGTAAGTCAGAGCTTTGAACCAATGCATAAAAAGCAACTTAATGAACATTTAAAATGTCTTACAATTGATCTAGGACTTCATAATTGCTCATAAATGACACACAGTTGCAAACACAGTAAGCCATGTAACAGTCATTTTAATGACGCAGTTCTTGAATAGATCTGAGAGTAAATCATTCTCAAGTGATACGCTCAGTGAGAGATTCATCGTTTTGAAACATACACTGCACATGGGTCAGAAGAAACTAAGTGTTGATGGCCAAAAAAAGGTAATAAAATGCTGTTGTATTTTTGATCCATGAAATTGAAGGGGTAGCATACATTTAACAACCTTGGGAAACATTACGCTATAACATCCATGGTTATCTTATTTGGCCAACCATATGATCAATCTTGACACGTGAGTACTTACATTTTTTACGCATTCCCGATTTCACATACATCACACATTTTTCATGGTGGTGGTAATGCTAACATTCTTGTACAGGTGCTTGTGTGTTTGTATGTGTACAGTATGTGTGGGTGGTTGAGCACTTTTTGGCACAGGGTTAGGGTTAGAAGGATGGGGTTTGCCTGTTCTGTGGAGATGTGAATGGCATACAAGAAGAGATGGGACTGGCAGAACCTCATGATAGTGGGTCTGGCATCATACACAGCATGAAATCAGACCAGTCCTGTTGACCATCGCTATTCACTTACAAATCAAATCAAAGTTTATTGGTCGTGTACACAGATCTGCAGATGTCATCACAGGTGCAGCAAAATGCTTGTGCTTCTAGCTCCAACAGTGCAGTAATACCTAGCAATTTAAAACAATACACAAATAATTCTAAAAGTAAAAAGAAAGAAATTAAGAAATATTAGAAGGAACAATGTCAGTGTCTAGAATATAAATATGTACAGTATATTACAGCTAAAGTCAGAAGTTTACATACACTTTAGCCAAGTACATTTCAACTCAGTTTTTCACAGTTCCTGACATTTAATCCAAGTAAACATTCCCTGTCTTAGGTCAGTTAGGATCACCACTTTATTTCAAGAATGTGAAATGTCAGAATAATAGCAGAGAGAATGATTTATTTCAGCTTTTATTTCTTTCATCACATTCCCAGTGGGTCAGACATTTACATAAACTCAATTAGTATTTGGTAGCATGGCCTATAAATTGTTTAACTTGGGTCAAACATTTTGTGTACCCTTCCACAAGCTTCCCACAATAAATTGGGTGAATTTTGGTCCATTCCTCCTGACAGAGCTGAGTCAGGTTTGTAAGGCCTTCTTGCTCGCACAGACACTTTTTCAGTTCTGCCCACAAATTTTCTATAGCATTGAGGTCAGGGCTTTGTGATGCCACTCCAATACCTTGACCTTGTTGTCCTTGTTGTCCTCTATGAGACAGAATGTGTCTCCTTCCTGAGCGCTACGACGGCTGCGTTGTCTCATGGTGTTTATACTTGCATACTATTGTTTGTACAGATGAACGTGGTACCTTCAGGCGTTTGGAAATTGCTCCCAAGGATGAACCAGACTTGTGAAGGTCTACCACTTTTTTTCCTGAGGTCTTGGCTGATTTCTTTTGATTTTCCCATGATCAAGCAAAACTTCTGACCCACTGGAATTGTGATACTGTGAGTTTTAAGTGAAATAATCTGTCTGTAAACAATTGTTGGAAAAATGACTTGTGTCATGCACAAAGTAGATTTCCTAACCGACTTGCCAAAATTATAGTTTCTTAACAAGAAATTTGTGGACTGGTTGAGAAACATGTTTTAATGACTCCAACGTAAGTGTATGTAAACTTCCGATTTCAACTGTATAAATGGTGTGTATGGACAGTAAATCTATAGAAAAACTGTTTAAATTTAAAGTTATATAGGATGAGTCATGACTAGAACACAGTTATACATATAACGTAGGTAAAACATATGTAAACATTATTAAAGTGAACAGCGTTCAATGACTCTTTGTACATAGGGCAGCAGTCTCTAAGGTGCAAGGTAGAGTACCAGGTTGTAGCCGGCTTGATGATAATAAAATGATGTGAGGGAGAAGAGAAGCTCTATGCAATGCACCCATGGTTTTTGGGCCATAGGATGATTAGTCGGACGTATCAATGGCGCAAAAGGAGATGGCTGCCGTTTTACGATCCCGAAACCATTTATACTATTGTGTATGTTTTTTTGCATTATTTGTAAGTTATTTTGTACATAATGTTTCTGCCACTCTGTCTTATGACCTAAAGAGCTTCTACATATCAGGACAGCAATTTCTCACCCCATACTGGAGGAATACCTTTTCTTAAACGAGATTGACGGTAAGGATTTACTTCAGACGCCCGACAAGGCCCTTATTCCTGTAATTCACAGGAGAAAGAGACGGAGGTATAGTGGTTGAAGATCCGGGTGACTTTTTAGGATCCATCGCCGAGAGGGTAATCTACCTCTAACATCTGTCCTATTAGCCAACGTACAATCAACAGATAATAAAATCAACTAACTACGATCACGTAAATCCTACCAACGGGACATTAAAAAGTGTAATATCTTATGTTTCACTGAGTCGTGGCTGAATGAAGACATGAATAACATACAGCTGGAGGGTTTTAAGCTTTTTCGGCAGGATAGAACAGTGGCCACTGGTAAAGCAAGGGGTGACGGTCTATGTATATTTGTAAACAACAGCTGGTGCACAAAATCTAAGAAAGTCTCGAGGTTTTGATTGCCTGAGGTAGAGTATCTCATGATAAGCCATAGACCACACTATTTACCAAGAGTGTTTTCATCTGTATACTTCGTAGCTGTCTACATACCACCACGAACCGATGCTGGCACTAAGACCGCATTCAATGAGCTGTATACGGCTGTATAAGTAAACAGGAAAATACTCACCCAGAGGCGGAGCTCCTAGTGGCCGGGGACTGTAAGCAGGGGAACTTAAATCCGTTTTACCTAATTTCTACCAGGATGTTAAATGTGCAACCAGAGGGAAAAAACTCTCACTCACCCTCCATTTGGCAGATCTGACCATAATTCTATCCTGATTCCTGCTTACAACCAAAAACTAAAGCAGGAAGTACCAGTGACTTGGTCAATAACAAAGTGGTCAGATGAAGCAGGTGCTAAACTACAGGACTGTTTTGCTGGCACAGACTGGAATATATTCCAGAATTCTTCCAATGGCATTGAGGAGTACACAACATCAGTTACTGCCTTAATCAATAAGTGCATCGATGACGTCGTCCCCACAGTGACTGTATGTACATACCCCAACCAGAAGCCATGGATTACAGGCAACATTCACACTGAACTGAAGGATAGAGCTGCCGCTTTCAAGGAGTGGGACTCTAACCTGGAAGCTTATAAGAAATCCCGCTATGCTCTCCGACAAACCATCAAACAGACAAAGCGTTAATAATACAGGACTAAGATTGAATCGTACAACACCGGCTCAAACGCTCGTTGGATGTGGCAGCGTTTGCAAACTATTATAGACTACAAAGGGAAGCACAGCCGCGAGCTGCCCAATGACACGTGTCTATCAGATCAGCTAAATTACTTCTATGCTCACTTCGAATCAAGTAACAGTGAAGCATGCATGAGAGCATCAGCTGTTCTGGATGACTGTGTGATAACGCTCTCAGTAGCTGATGCGAGTAAGACCTTCAAACAGGTCAACATTCACAAGGTCGCAAGGCCAGACGGATTACAAGGACGTGTACCCCAAGCATGAGCTGACCAACTGTTAAGTGTCTTCACTGACATACTGACATTTTCAACCTCTCCCTCTTCAACCCCTCTAAGTCTGTAATAACAACATGTTTCAGCAGACAAAAACAAGGACATTTCTAAGTGACCCCATACTTTTGAACGGTAGTGTATGTGAGAACTATTCGTTGATTACAGCTCAGTGTTCAACACCATAGTGCCCTCAAAGCTCATCACTAAGCTAAGTACCCTGGGACTAAACACCTCCCTCTGCAACTGGATCCTGGACTTGAACAACACATCCACCACCCTGATCTCAAACACGTTGCCCCTCAGGGGTGCGTGCGCAATCCCCTCCTTTACTCCCTATTCAATCAAGACTGCATTGCCAGGCACGACTCCAACACCATCATTAAATTTGCAGATGACACAACATTGGTAGGCCTGAACACCGACAACAACGAGACAGACTGTAGGGAGGAGGTTAGATACCTGGCCTTGTGGTGCAAGGACAACAACCTCTCACTCATAGTGATCAAGACAAAGGAGATGATTGTGGACTACAGGAAAAGGAGGACCGAGCACACCCCCATTCTCATTGGCAGGGCTGGAGTGGAGCAGGTTGAGAGTTTCAAGTTCCTTGGAGTCACCACCAACAAACTAACATGGTCCCAGCACACCAAGACAGTCGTGAAGAGGTCATGACAAAATATTTTCCACCTCAGGAGACTGAAAAGATTTGGCATGGGTCCTCAGATCCTCAAAAGGTTCTACAGCTGCACCATCGAGAGTGTTGCATCACTGCCTGGTATGGCAACTGCTCGGCCTCCGACCGCAAGGCAGTACAG
The DNA here is from genome assembly GCF_013265735.2 of Oncorhynchus mykiss. Taxonomy (NCBI): domain Eukaryota; kingdom Metazoa; phylum Chordata; class Actinopteri; order Salmoniformes; family Salmonidae; genus Oncorhynchus; species Oncorhynchus mykiss. Next base: position 1,405,898 of record NC_048589.1, read on the forward strand.
AGGGTAGTGCATACGGCCCAGTACATAACTGGGGCCAAACTTTCTGCCATCCAGGACCTCTATACCAGGCGGTGTCAGAGGAAGGTCCTAAAAATTGTCAAAGACTCCAGTCACCCGAGTCATAGACTGTCCTCTCTGCTACCGCACGGTAAGCGGTACCAGAGCACCAGGTCTAGGTCCAAGAGGCTTCTACACAGATTCTACCCCCAAGCCATAAGACTCCTGAACATCTAATCAAATGGCTACCCAGATTATTTGCATTGCTGCTGCTACTTTCTGTTTATTATATATTTATAGTCACTTTAATAACTCTACCTACATGTACATATTACCTCAATTACCTCGACTAACCGGTGTCCCCGTACATTGACTCTGTACCGTTACCCCCTGTATATAGCCTCGCTATTGTTATTTTACTGCTGCTCTTTAATTATGTGTTACCTTTATTTATATATATATTTTTTTATTGTTTTTTTTATTTTATTATTAATTTATTTATGGCATGTTTTTCTTAAAAGACAAATACAATTTGATTTGTTTGATTTAAAGTGCGGACTGGCAAGAAAATAACATCTATGTAAGAAGAAGGTCCAATGTCAGTAGAAAGAAGGAGATGACTGCATTAGTACAGTGTCCATATTAGGACAGCCTAATCTTCAGACATGGAATCCTCCTCTATTCTTGTTGGCTCTCAACAAAGAAGATTGTGGAATACTCTCACTCTTAGATGTGGGTTGGCTTCATATCAAATTTGTAACTCTCTATAGCTAGTCTATAAGACAGGGGATTCCCCAAGTATTATTACACAATTTAATGCACACTCTGATCCCAATATAATTTGCTAAATCACTGACTGATTTAATTTATTTGATAAATCTAAAAAATCTTTAAATAAATCTATATACAGCCAGTAGAAAATCAAAAACAATTAGACTATAAATAAAGTCACTGACTTATTCCTCCTGTGGTCCGTGCTATGTTCCATTATCCATACTAGCACACCACAGAATGAAGCAATGTTTTGGGGATGCATAACTGGTACTGCATGCTAATATGGGCATTGGTGCTTGACACAGTTCATGTGATAATAATCACGGTGGTAATGATTGGAATTACATCATTATACACTACACAGAAAGACATAAGCCACAAGCTGTTATCTGAATACAAGTTTGTCAAAATGGCAGTACTTTGTCCCAAAGATCTTATAAAACTTGAGCACATGGATGCAACTGGTAACTGGTTGCATATTAAAATAACTATAGTGGAATTGATATGGCATCCCTGGTTCAATCTAATATTATGCTAGCCATAGTTGCTACATGCCTGCTTATTAACATTCTACTACAAATCACGTGGAATAGCTCATACAATGAAGAGTAAGTTATTCAACAAAGAAAACAGACATGTTTTTAGTTTCCACCTTGACACCTCGTTGTAATGAGAAGTCGACCACAAGACCTAGACAGTGTCAGAGCTTTTTTCAATAAAATGACTTCTCTGTCTTCCCAATAGCCTTTTTTCCTGTCGGGAAGGTTTCGAGGCCCAGGCCTTGTCATTTCACAAAGGCAGCGGTGATAAATGAGAGAGATAATGTGTATTAAGCATGCCCAGTTCTTTGGAAACTTGTTTAAAGTAGCCTAACAGGATAGACCATGTCCCTGCTCTTTATCAAGGCTATTCCTTCTGCAATGAGCCTTGTCATACTGGCTGTGAAAAATATCTCCCTGGTGTTCTCTCTCTCTCTCTCTCTCTCTCTCTCTCTCTATGCGTGCGTGCGTGTTTTTCTCTGTGTCGCTCTCATTAGAACATCACCCTGGAACTTACTACAATTTTTTTTCTTCTAAAAGACAGTGATTGCTGAAGATTATTCCATGTTAATTTTGTTTTTTGTTTATCTTCACCAACATTTCTCAAAAGAATGGTAAAAAAGTTGAGAATGTGTCTTCTTTACAATTTCAAGTGACCAATAATGAGAATCTAACATTTTAACAGAAACCTTGTGCTAACATGCTTTCCTTTTCTTGATTTCATCCACATTCTGATTGTGCCTACATTTTCTAAACATGGTATTAAAATGTATCTCTTATCTGTCCACTGTGTCCGCATTGTGAACAAATTTCCTGATTCCTCCCTGTATGCAAATTGTTTGACATATTCTTTCAAAACAATATTCATTTATTTATTTTAAGACACATTCATGCCAATGTTGTAACCTGTAAATTATTTTAGAGGGCGGGATAATTCTGATTTAAATGGTTTCACTGTTTAGATCCATCTACACTTGTAAATTGTCCAGACACAATGTGTGCCTGAATACCTCCGGAGGTGATCAGGAAGATCTGATCTTCTATACCTGTCTAAAAATGTGGACACAATCAGAATGACGATCAGGACAAAGGACACATGTTAGCACCATGTAAAAAAGAGTCTAGAGAAAAAATCCTGCTCAGACTGAGGCTCTCCTAATATGGACACTGTTGCAGTGAAGTGACAATCCTCATTTTAAAAAGATGAACAAACATATTTTGAACAAAATAGTTATGCTGCATTCATGTGCTACTCAGAACTAGGCAATTTCAAAATATCCAACTGGTACAACTTGAGTGATTCAGTCGTATTTACCAATTGGAAGCTCATTATGAATGATTTTAGAAGTCGGAACGTTCAAGTTAGGATGCATCTGGACGGTTTATGGTAATTATTTTGTCCAGAGTTTAAAATGATTCATAAAAAATGCCATTACTTATCAAGGAGTAGTCTATATTTGTTTCACAACTTGCATTTCCCTTTCTATCTCTAACCAATCTATGTATAATGGTTGCCTTGACTTCAGCATAGTTTGTTTTACACTGTGGGTAAATCCCCTCATCTTGTTTTGGTACTTAAAGAGAACTTTCCCAACACTGCGTTAACTTGACTCACCCGTCGCCAATAAACATAAAAACGCCTAAATAGGCAGGAAATAGTTGTGGTAAAATCTGGACATTTTCATTGCAACCTCCATAGCGCCACTTGTGCAGACGTCAAACGAGATGGGTCACCTCCAAAACAAACGCCTGCACACACACACCTTCCACAGGAGACACGTAAGGATGGGTTATAGGGGATGACAACATCCACGAATCCATGATCACTAAACCATATCACGAGTTGTATCACGACACCTATAGACCGCATCACGGCCCTATGAATCCCATACGGTAAAAGTAGGGCATGAAGTCGATCAGAGGAGGATGGCATGTGCCATAAACATCTTGTAACGTGGACAGTAAAAGACCTCTCGGTGCGTTTCATAGACACAGAGTGGGCCAAACGTTCCAGATGTCTCGCATTGCTCCTCCAATTTATAGGCAGGGTGGTGTGCGAGGAAGAGGCCTTTAGCATGTCAAGATGTGTTTTGCGCAAAATGGTCACTCATCGCCTAGTCCACATGATCAATCGTGGAATATGGCCGATCGCCTGGATTTTTTTTGCCATATTGGAGGTACAAAAAAGTACTTTCAATGAAGAATCTCGATTGAGAATGCTTTTTGATACAATACTAGGCTTAATCTGGGTCCAGGAATAAATCATAATCGTAATCCATATGGCATGATACATGTGGTTTGTTAGGAGACGGATGACCAAATTAAGATTTCTGTGATCAGTTACAAGTATATCTAGTAAAGGCATTTCTGCCAACATGCTTATAAGACTAGGCGATCAAGAAAAGTATGACCAAGTTAGTTTTATCAAGTCTTTATCTTATAATATACATTTACTGCATGAGAACAATCATTTTTTTAAAGATGAAAAAATAATGTGCTATAAAAGTATGTAACGGTGGGAAAAAGCTAGGATTTAAAATCTATCAACACATTTTATATTTCACACTTTTCACACTGTACTTACACTGTCCTTAGGGTCAAATATTGTGTGAACTATCACCACACACATACCCCCTCTACCACAATTCAGCAATGTCTGGGAGGCAGAAACAACAAATGTTTCACAATGGGGTTATAGTTGCTATCAAAGACATGACCCCTGGACAACTGACCTGTTTCATATTTGACCAGAGGAGCAAACCGATTACTCAGTGAATGTGTGGATGGATGTATTCCAGGGGAGATTCCCACAACCGACTGACAAATCCATACTATTGAAACACAAGTGTCGACATTTAGTGGCGGTATGGGTTTGATTTCTACTGCTCTCTTAGTGTTGGAGGGGTGTCGTCTCCCTTTCGGAATTAATTTACACAATAGTATTGGTCGACTTGGGCTGTAACATATTTGGGGGCAAAGTAATCGGATTACAGCACTCACTGCAAAGGCCCGGTTAACTACCTTACCTTAGTAATTACCCTATAACAAGAGGATTATGACCTCAACTTTGTGTTGGATGGTCAAGAACATACCCTACTATCACTTTCTTAACTTTCTCTTGGGAAAGGCTTTCTGACTCCCAGACAATAGAGAGATCAGATTACGACCTTTCTAACATTGTTGGGTCTTAGAATATCTGTTCGCGTAAATCATCATCACCACCAATACATCCATCCTATCCTGTGTGAGTTGTAATACATTTCTCCGGAGACGTAACCTATACTGACCAAGATATTTGTCCTCATCTCAGTCACTCCTCCCTGGAAAGTCTAGTCCCACTTTACAAACATCCATAATACCTTTGTAGTTACATAGGTATAGAAGAGTGTACTTAATGTGAAGGAACATAGTACTTGCAGTACTTTTCTAATTGTCACAAACCAAAGTTATTTCAATCTAAATCCACAGACACAGGCAGGAGGTGGACAGTCAGCCTCTACAGTTCTTTAATATCTTTATTTTCTCTGTTCTTAGTATTAAATGTCATGGCTTCTTCCTCTCACCAGAGGGCGGCAGAGACCGTCCTAGAGATATTAATGCCATTCATGTGTGTCCTATTTACTCGTCATGATTTCCCTGTTATAAAAGGTGTGTTTTCTGTTGTCCTTTGCAGAAGCTTGAATTGTTTACCATGTGAATTCATTTCCTGAGTGAGTTTTCGAGACTTAGTGTTTGTTGTTTTTCAAGTGTACTGTGATCCCGCGGCTACCGATTCTCAGTAGAGTATTATGTTCATCCTTAACCACTGATTCCTCGTCTGGTCTCTTCTCTGCACCTGGGTCCAACCTCACTACGTCACACTATAAACAGGATAAAAGCAACACAGAACACAAAACCAGGACAGGTCTAGGTACACACACCAGATACACGCTAGGGTCCATCATTGTTTTGCATGGATCATTCGTAACCTCGGCATAGGCATCATGGGGTTCCGATGCGGTAGTCGCGGCCTCGGGAGTCTCGTCATAAAAAAAGCCCAACTTAATCCAGAGCAGGGTCGTTACGTTTGGCTCTTCCCGAGCAGAGTCACACTCATCCAGTCCCCTCTCCCCAGATGCGGCTGTAGTGGTGTGGCTGAGCGCAGGCTATGGCACTTTTCCTCTCCCGTTGTTAGCTTGAATCTGCCGAACAATGTCTGAGAGATGCCTTTGTGCAGGGACAGGTCCTTAGCCCAAATGCTCCTCAGGTGTGGGGGACGTGGCGCAGGTCCCTAATTAACACTCCTTTCCACAACGAGACAAACACTCAAAAATAAGTTAACCGATTCAAAGTGAAGGAAGGTTCTCAAATAATAAAAAATGAAATAAACCAAAACACAGCACACAATAACATAAATATTTAAAGCACATCTAGGTTAATACATTCAATATATAGCACACGAGGGAATAAATAAAAATACTAAATAGAGCCATAGGCACATCTGACATAATGATGACATGTTTACATGCATTATATTTGTAAACCAACTAAAGTTAATTGCAGCTACACTTCTCTCTCCCTAGAAGTATTTTTATGCTGCAAACAGGTATAGTTGTTCATACTGTTTTACACTGTACTGTAAATTACACTATACTGCATAATGACTGATGTTCAGGGCCCATATTCGTAAAACATCTTCAACCAGGAGAGGAAATGGTCTATTTTAGTGAATGACAGTATTTCCCACGTGTAGCCTACTATTGAAGAATGTTCCTGACATCATAGTTGCCATGGAGGGCATTGGGGAAGGCGAAAAAGTTGCACATCCTCCGCTCACTGTAAGTTTTTCATCCCTACATTAGGTTATCACTCCAGTATAAACCAAGTGTTTATGTTCCTGCATATGCACATTTATCGTGCGGGCTCACTGTATCTGTTTGACTTTGCACACTGCGTAAAAGGTCCCCTCACTATATTTCAAAATGCCTCTTGCTGCAATAAAACTCGCTACACTGTTTCACCCGAGACATTCCATGTGCTGCTTTTCTTTGGCTGAGCGGCACCGCTCTTAAAAGCTCCCCAGTTGTTTTATTTTCTTTTATTGGGCTCCTGGATGCTCTTCGGCAGTGGAGCAGCATTTTAAGAACTATGCCCGGGAAACTTCTGGTTTGTTCCCAACGCACCTGTGTTTTCACTGCCGCCTCTTTTTTCTCTCTCTTCTCCTCAAGGGCCTGTGAGGTCATAACCTAAGACACATTTGCATCATAAACAAACACAGAGACATATTCAACTAATTAGAGGGACAGGAATGGAAGGACTGAAACCCCTTATTCATTAGGGTGTGTGTGTGTATGTGTGGGTGTGTGTGTGTGTGTGTGTATGTCAGTGTGTTTTGAGACAGGGGGGTTAGATGGAATGGGTGTATATCTATGTGTGTGTAGGGGGTGGGGGTGCGCTAATCAGATTTTTGCCCTTTCAAAGCAGCATGCTAAACACAACATTTTGTTTTGCATTCATCAGTAGTTTATACAGTGTCAAAGCTATAGTCAAAGCTAATTAGTAAGATTCGTGCCACCGTTAAATTGCATAAAGTTGAACTTTACTCGACTTTGCCTCATTGCTCCTGCAGCCAGATTCACAACACTGACGGTTACATTGCTCGTGTCCTCATGTCACCTTCCTTCACTTGAAATTACTGACATCAGGTTTCTCCTCTGTCTAAAGACGCCTTCAAACCAGACAAAGGGATGCGAAAATGTACAGCAACTCAATGGTTTGTATTGCACTGTCCATCAAAAAAGTAGCAAAGACAAATCCGTCAACCAACTGAAAACGTAGAATAGTGTTTATAATGAATCATTTCTCTCCACACCATCACACCCACTGCGTCGGACATGGGTTTCACGCCATAGCCACGGCAAGATGTTTGGGGATGGGGGTGCTGCGATTTTTTTTCGCCTATGGGTGCTACAACATGCGCTACAGACGACAATATCGGTCTGTTAATACAGGACTAGTAAAGGCCCAGTGCATTACTTTTGTGCAAAATAAAAAAGGTTATAATTTGTATTTCATTCATATATTTTTTTATTCCGATTTTTCGGGGGGTGCTGCAGCAACCTCAGCACCTCTACTTCCCGCGACTATGTTTCATGTGTTTTGTTTTGAAGGCACCCTCTCCGAATAAGCAAATAGGCCAGGTTACAAATCACATTACACTTAAATTGCATGACAGGATTACCTGCTTTGTTATTTAATCTCTTTCACATGGACAATAAAACTCTACAATGGCTAAGCCGTTATGATGGCTCATAATGATGGATAATGACAAGAAAAATATTGAACATTTCCAGGGAAAATTCTCAACACCATCCCCACGAACACAGAAATCAGACACCTAATTTTGGATACCTCGGTGAGTATAAGTGATTGATATCCTTGCTAACACTCATTCGAGAATTCCCATGGATTTGTCCAAAATCCCCTTCAGCCCGATGGGAAAAACATAACAACCCTACAGACGGACTCATCTGTGTCGAATACAACCTCACAGTTCTATAATGGGCCCTGGAATTAAACAAATTGGACATTCCTATTTTCTTTGTGGGTTTTCTTGCATTTCGATTCAGATTTATGTTGCATCCTGGGGCAGTCGGTCGACATTTCCATGGCTATATGCAGACCTAAGTAATAACACAGAGAAACCACCAAGACAAACACACACCTTTGAGGTCATTGTTGCTGTTGGATTGTGTTCCGTGTCAGAAATGGTTTAGGGGGATTATTAAGTGGTCCATAGAGTGAGAGGGGTGGCTTTGGGTTGTCTTGGTTGAGCTTAATTTATCATTGTGTGACCGTGCCCTATGCATCTAGAGCCAGAAAGCGAAGATCACACAGAGAATGATGAAGACTTGAGTGAGGTGATAAGGAATGAACATAGAGAGTGGGGCCTTTGCACTCTGACTCAGGGGTCTTGGGTTATGAAATTATGTCTGTAAGAAACCGCAGATATGCACTAATGGGCAGAGATGTAAAGTATAAACTTACACAAATGCTTGTCTTGCTTTGGCTGTAAAGCATATTTTGAAAATCTGAGATGACAGGGTGATTAACAAAAGGCTAAGCTGTGTTTCAATATATTTCACTTGTGATTTTCATGAATAGGAATATTTTAAAGTAATATTTATGTCCGTTGCGTTATGCTAATTAGTGTCAGTCGATGATTACGCTCCCGGATCCGGGATGGGGTGTCACTAGAGGTAGTTTTTCTGGGTATCCGTACTTTAGTATTTCTATTTTTCACAACTTTTACTTTTACTCCATTACATTCCCTAGAAAATATTGACTTTTTATTCCAATACATTTTCCCTGACACCCAAAAGTACACGATACATTTTGAATGCTCAGGCAGGACAGCAATATTGTCCAATTCACACACATGTAATGCCTTGTCACCCCTACTGCCTCTGATCTGACCCACTTAAAAGAAATAAGCAATTTTTTTTGTCTGAGTGTTGGAGTGTGCCCGTCTGTCAGTAAATGTACAAAAACAAGAAAATAATGCCGTCTGGTTGCTTGGTATAAGGAATTTTGTAAGGTTGTGTATTTATTGTCTTAGTCAACATTGTGTTCTGTTTTGTTGTGTTCTTGAACGCAGCCCCGTCTTTCATTTTTCTTAATTGAAATCACATTTGTTAGTTACTCACCTGGTCTCATCTACTACTTATTTAGTTCAGTTCTTTCTGTTTGTGCCTTTGTAAGGTATTGTTCGTTTTGACTCTACTCAGTCTTTTCCTAGCTCATTTGTGAGAACCAGTTATAGCCTTCAGTCCTAGTTTTGCTTCTCCCGCCTGTTTGCCTACCTGTGTATGACCATTACCTGCCTGTGACCATGATTCCTGCCTTCTCCGAAGGTGAAATAAACACCTGCTGCTGCTGCGAATCTACACATTTTTTCTCCCTGAGTATTCATTACAAATGTTATGTATATCATTTTATTTTTGTCTAGTATGACAATTGAGTACTTTTTCCACCACTGCTAATGGGTATCAATGTGTAAATGAGGATAGGTGAGTGGTCAGCTGAATCACTTTGGGTGAGAGCTGGGGATCCCAGTATTCTCTTTCCAGAATAACTAAAGTCTGTCTGAACATTTGATACCAGGGATGTTGCAGAAGTGACCCTAGGTGTATCTCAATAGTTTAAAGTGTTCCCCCTCCTCCCCTTTATCTGCAGCGAAAGAGCTGGACAGGTGAGCAAATTCCCTGACATAGTCTCCCTATTGCTGTCACAGAACTAACATCATTATAGATCAAGAAGAAGGGATGAAAAGAAACAGAAACAATTCTAGAATATTGAGATGCACTCCTGGTCTCAGACAGGGCAGTTGTAGTCCAGTAGAGTTAATCATATAGATGACAAAGGTTGGTGGGAAAGGGAGGACATTTTAAAGGAGAAAGAGGCTCTGGTCATATTTTTACTAGACATACAATAATTTCTTAAAATGCAGGGATGACGCAGGCACATTATATCAGTTGAGGAACAAGGTAAACAGGCATAATGTCTCAATCAATGGTGCAGTTGTAGAACTTTGAGGACCTGAGGGCCCATGCTGAATCTTTTCAGTTTCCTGAGGGGGGAAAGGTGTTGTCGTGCCCTCTTCACGACAGTGTTGGTGTGTGTGTGGACCATGATAATTCCTGAGAAACCTGAAGCTCCTGACCTGCCCCACTACAACCCCATCAATGTGGATGGGGGTGTGCTCGCCCCTCCTTTTCTTGAGGTCCACAATCAGCTCCTTAGTCTTGCTGAAATTGAGGGAGAGGTTGTTGTTCTGTCACCACATTGCCACGTATCTGACCTCTTTCCTGGAGGCTGTCTTATCGTTGTTGGTGGTCAGGACTATCACTGTTGTGTTGTCAAGCAGCCTTAACAAGGTCGATGAATACGGCAGCACAGTAATGTCTCTTATCGATGTCAGTAATTATATATTTTAGGACATTGAGCGTGGCTGAGATGCACCCATGACCAGCTCTGAAACCAGATTGCATAGCGGAGAAGGTACGGTGGGATTCGAAATTATCAGTAATCTCTTTGTTGACTTGGCTTTCGAATACCTTAGAAAGGCAGGGTAGAATAGATATACGTCTGTAGCAGTTTGGGTTTAGAGTGTCTCCCCCTTTGAAGAGGGGGATGACCGCTGCAGCTTTCCAACCTATGGGAATCTCAAACAATTCGAAAGAGGTTGAACAGGCTAGTAATAGAGATTGCAACAATTTGCAGATATTTTAGAAAGAGAGGGTCCAGATGGTCTAGCATGGCTCATCTGTAGGGGTCCAGATAATGCAGCTCTTTCAGAACATCAGCTATCTGGACTTGGGTGAAGGAGAAGTGCGGTAGGTTTGGGCGAGTTGTTATAGTTAGGGATGGAAATTTCAGGGGTTTTGGTGGTTTTCCTAAGCCAGGATTCAGACACTGCTAAGACATCCTGGTTGGCAGAGTGTGCTAAAGCAGTGAATAAAGCAAACTTAGGGAGTAAGCATCTAATGTTAACATGCATGAAACCAAGGCTTTTACGGTTACAGCACCTGGGGAGTAGGAGTGGAGCTAGGCACTGCAGGTCCTGGATTAACCTCTACATCACCAGAGGAGAAGTTGGATAAGGTTTCGGCTAAAGGCTATAAGAACTGTCCGTCTAGCACGTTCGGTACAGAGAGTAAAAGGAGCAGGTTCTGGGCACGATAGCAGAGATTCAAGGCATAATGTACTAACAAAATGTATGGTGGTAAGAGAGTGCATTGGAGGTAAACCTAGGCATTGAGTAATGATGACAGAGGTATAGTCTAGATACGTTTAAAACAGGTGATGTCATCGCATATGTAGAAGGTGGAACAACATGGTTGGTTAAGGCATATTGAGCAGGGCTAGAGGCTCTACAGTGAAATAAGACAGTAATCACTAACCAGGACAGCTATGGACAAGGCATATTGATATTAGGGAGATGCATGCATAGTCAAGTGATCGTATGGGTCCAGTGAGTGGTTGGGCTGGCTGGGGACATGGTGATTCAGACAGTTAGCAGGCCAGAGCTAGCAAGCTAGCAGAAATGCCTTGGATGGAGGAAAGTCTGTTTTTGCCTCCTCGTGATGTGACGTCAATAGACCAGTTGTGTATTAGAAGGGTTCCAAGTAGCAGAGGGGTCCAAACCCAATTGGCAAAATCGGTATAGTGGTCCAAGAAACTGACCGACGGATCAGCTAACAGTCCAATATGCTCTAGATAGCTAGCAGGCCACGGTTATCAGAATGGGCCTTCAGGGGACATCGCGCCTGAGCGGCCTGTTGGAATCCTCAGGAAGATTATGTCGGTATTCCAGTCGTGAAGGATCGGCGGGGTTCCGTGCCCTGTTCCGGCAGCAGAAGGGGTCCAGATATTGTAGCCCAGGAGCCCTAGCTGGGAGATGGGCCAAGCATGGGCTAGCTCCAGGCTAATTGGTGCTTGCTCTGGGACGGATACATCAGCCAGGAGTAGTCAACCTGGGTTGCGATTAGCTAGCTGCGATGATCCAGATGTAAAGGTTCAGAATTTGTAGTAGGAATCTGGGGATATCGAGAGAAAAATAGATCCGGTATGCTCTGGTTTGAAACGCGTTGTACGAACTGGCGAGAGCTTTTGAGCTAAAGGTTAGCTGCTGACCGCTAGCAGTGGTTAGCTGATTGATAGCTGGTAGCTAGTTAGCTGGCTGGCTTCAGTTGATGGATTCCAATTCCGAGGTAAATAGAAATACTTTAGAAAAAAAACTTATCCACACCACATTGAGTGAGGTGGGTTGGAGGTTAATATTTTGAAGTTCGGGTTTAGGAAAAATGATTTTAAAAAGAATACGAAGAAAAATATATATACATGGGACACGACAGGACAAAGACAAAGACGTCTGACTGCTACGCCATCTTGGATTGAGAAGATGGTTTGTGTTCTTTGTGGGCAAGAGGGTTCCAGTCATTAGCCTGTCATGTCATACAACAGCTTTCCAGGTCACACTGCTAACCCTCTAGACAGTAAAGGGGATCTTATCATGGATAAATGTCCATGATAATGTCTGGACTGGCAGACTGTGAAGAGATAAGCAGCACAGGCTGAGTGAAGATAATGTTATCAAATGGGTAAGTGTCGATAAAGAGAAGACTCAACAAAAGCAGACCCTAAAGAAAAAAGTATCAAAGTGTATTCTACATCAGCACCGTTTACTTTGCCTAGACATCCTTAGCATGGGTGGAGTTTTGGCTTGCCTGGTGACATCACCAGGTGGTATAAGTTGAAGGCCCAGTGCAGTCAAAATCATTATTCCCTGTGTTTTAAATATATTAGGTTGGAATAATACTGTGAAATTGTGAAAATTATGATCATGCCCTTTTAGCTTAAAAGCTGTTTCAAAAGATCCCCTGAAATTTCAGCCTGTATTGGTGGGATGGAGTTTTGGCCTGCCTGGCGATATCACCAGATGGTAAATTAGTTAACCAATAAGAAAGAGAGTTCCAAACCTCTCTGCCAATACAAGCTAGTTTTCAGTTTTCCCCTCTCCACTCAGACAACTCCTAGCAAAGTTCTTGCTTTAAATAATTCTAAATTTCTTCTAAAATAAGTTGAAATTGAAAACTTTTGTTCTCCACACCATGTTATTGGATTTTCAACATTGCAGAAGCACATTTGTTTTTGTAACTTAAGTTTATAATTTTAATTTAGAAAAATTAACACAAATGGCATGGACGAAATTATTGGCACCCCTGGGAAAGTATTGGTTGCACAGCCAAGATAAATGCAAACAAATGCTTTGTATAACTTGCTGCACCTTTCTACTGGTAATTTGGCCCACTCTTAAGCAGCAAACTGCTGTTTTCAGATCTTGCCATAGGTTTTGGATGTGATTCAGATCTGGAGTCTTCGTCGGCAAATTCCAAACAGTCCAGAGTTTCCTGAACCATTTCTGGTTGATTTTTAATGTGTGTTTGGAGTCATTGTCCTGCTGGAAGACCCACTGGAGACCCAGTTCAATGGAGACCCAGGTTTTGGACACTCCACATAAAATAAGTCAGTATACAATAGAATACTACAGTACATACTATATAATTATGTAGTAAACTGTAGTATACTATACCACACACCGTAATATGACTGGGGCGGCAGGGTAGCCTAGTGGTTAGAGCATTGGACTAGTTACCGGAAGGTTGCAAGTTCAAATCCCGAGCTGACAAGGTACAAATCTGTCATTCTGCCCCTGAACAGGCAGTTAACCCACTGTTCCTAGGCAGTCATTGAAAATAAGAATTGGTTCTTAACTGACTTGCCTAGTAAAATAAAAATAATCTCTCGACCATGTGTACTTAAAATTGTGTAGTATACTCTAGAATGCTATAGAAAATAATACAAAAATGTCAGAAAAAAACATGTATTTTTACTTTAGTAAATACTACAGTATTTACTTTGCATATACCCTGCCCATTCCCCTCCCCATGTCCACATTTTTGCCACCATATATGTTATCGAAGTGAGCAGAAGCTCTAAACTCTCCGTTCAGAACCTACCTTTTAGTATTTCTCCGGGTAGGTTTCCTCAAGGAAAAAGACCCCCACTTCTATATCAAAGACAATAAAACAAAAACACTTTAGTACATACTACAGCAACGTCCCCAAGAACACTACAGTAAATACTACAGTATACCATACTACAGTCCGTAAATCACTACAGTAAATATAACAGTCCGCAAAAACACTACAGTATACTACAGTCCACAAAACACTACGGTATTACTATAGTATATACTACTCTTTCTTTACTGCAGTATTTATACTATATATAAATACTATCGTTTTTTTCATGTGGGCTGGGTTGAACATTGGGCTTAAAAACATATTTCCTGCCTCTGGTACTGGGGGCTTTGAATGTGTGCAAGACACCATGAAATCAGCAGATTATCAGTGGACTGCAATGTTCAACCCAGTGTTCAAAAATTGTGTCTCTGTTGAAGGTTGTGGGTCTTCCAGCATGATAACAACCCCAAACACTTAAAAGCAACAACAAAAAAGTGGTGAAATTGCCAGTAGAACGGTGCAGCAAGGTCATTAATAGATACATGAAATGATGTAACCAATCATTTTGTCCATGCCATTTCTCTTTATTTTCAAATCGTGCGTATCAAGAATGGGCTATCACCCAAAGGACATCCTGCGAACTTCAAACAACTGTGGGAAGCATTGGAGTCAACAAGCGCCAGCATCCCTGTAGAACACTTTTGACACCTTGTAGAGTCCATCCCTCGACAAATTAAGGCTGGGGTGTGCAACCCAATATTAGGAAGGTGTCCTGAATGTTTTGTATACTAAGTGTAATTGGCCACAACTGTAGCTCTCTCTCTCAACTCCATCAAAAACAAATAGTAAAAATAGTTTTCTCCTGTGGGGGGGGTGTGTGTTTTTTTTATACACCGAGTATGTACTTAAAAGTGTTTCCAGCTTTTGAACGTCTTTTGCCAGTTCTGAGCAGGGGTGAGTGCTCTCGGTGTGTGGTTGATGCTCGCACTCTGTGGCTCAGCACCCTCAGGACTGTCAAGCCAGGTGATAAGTTAATTACCTGACTCTGGCATCTGGAAAGAAGTGGAAGGAGAGAAGGCCTTTGCTCATGCCTTAGAGACAAATACAGAGAGAGGGAAAGAGAGAGGGAGTGGCTATATATAGCTTTTTAAATTAAGTTGTAAAATTCAAACCTAGCCAGTTTCAGAGTAGAGTTTGGCCCCTATCCTCCTCACCCCTGAGCAAATGGTTCCTTGGCACTATCCCTCTAAAACCCATATTTCCCTATTTTGTAGGCCCTATTCAATCTATGATATGTGTATTGAGCATTTGGAATTTATAATATATTCCACAAATTGTCAACAATATGGGTCCCTTTGTTACGTTTGAATGAGGAGAACAAGGTGCAGCGTGGTAGACAAACATCTTACTTTTATTAAAATGAACACCGAAAAACAACAAAATAAAAATAATAAAAAAGTTCTGCAGGCTACACAGCAACTATTCAAAATCAATATCCCACTAACTAAGGTGGTAAAAGGGCTGCCTAAGTATGATCCCCAATCAGAGACAACGATAGACAGCTGCCTCTGATTGGGAACCATACCAGGCCAAACAAAGAAATAGGAAAACTAGATTGCCCACCCTAGTCACACCCTGACCTAACCCCCCCCCCCCCAAGGTGCGGACTCCAGCCGCAAACTGGAACCTATATGGGAGGGTCTCGGTGGGCATCTACCCTCGGTGGCGGCTCCGGTGTGGGGCGCAGACCCCGCTCCGCTCGTGGCTCCGCCAACTTCGGTGGCGCCTCTGGTGCGGAGATTGTCGCTGGAAGCTCCGGACCGTGAATCGTCGCCGGGAACTCCGGACCGTAGATCGTCGCCAGGGACTCCGGACTGGGGACCCCCGCTGGAGGCTCCGGACTGGGAACCGTCTCCGGAGGCTCCCGGACTGGGAACCGACGCTGGAGGCTCCGGACTGGGGACCGTCGCTGGTGGCTCCGGACTGGGGACCGTCGCTGGAGGCTCCGGACTGGGGACCGTCGCTGGAGGCTCCGCGCCGGGAACCCTCACTGAGAGAGGCTTCGCGTCATGGATCATCACTGGAGGATTAGTGCCATGGATCATCACTGCAGGCTCCGGGCCTTGAATCATCACTAGAGGCTTCGGGCCATGGATCATCACTAGAGGCTTCAGGCCATGGATCATCACTGGAGGCTAGGTGTGTGGAGCTGGCACAGGGCGTACCAGGCTGGGGAGACACACTGGAGGCCGGGTGCGTGGAGCTGGCACAGGATATACTGGGCCGTGGAGGCGCACTGGAGGTCTGGAGCGTAGAGCTGGCACATCCCGTCCTGGCTGGATGCTCACTTTAGCCCGGCATGCGGGGCGCTGGCACAGTACGCACTGGGCTGTGAAGGCGCACTGGAAACACAGTGTGTAGAGCCTCCTGGTCCGAGGAGGTGTACTGGAGACCAGGAGTGCTGAGCCGGCAAAACCCATCCTGGCTGGATTCTCATTTTCGCACAGCAAGAGCAGGGAGCTGGCACAGAGCGCACCGGACTGTGAATGCGCACTGGAGACACAGTGCGTATCACCACATAACATGGTGCCTGAACGGTCACACGCTCCTTAAAGCGAGTGCAGGGATTTGGCTCTGGTCTGAAACCTGGCTCCGCCAACCACCCCGTGTGCCTCACCCCAGAATTGTTTTCGGGGCTGCCTCTCGTGCTTGCGTCGTGGTTGCGAACCCCAGAGTAATCGTTGATCCTCCTTCGCTGCATCCGCCTGCTTCCATGTTAGGGTCTTGTCCCCTGCCATAACCTCCTCCCATGTCCATGATGTCCTCCTCTCCCTCTTCTCCCGGGCCCAGGATTCCTGCTCCTCCTGGCCACGCTGCGAGGATCCCCGCTCCTCCTGCCAACACAGCAAATAGCCAACAGACGTCAGTTCAACATCTAGTTTTGATTTACATTTGGTTGACATGTCAACTAAACTGAATTCAACGTGAAATCAACAAAACATGTCATCATGTTATTGGATTTAGGTTAAAAGTCTAGTGAAAAAAAATGACAAAATGCCCTTATGTTGATGACTTTTTGCAAATCCAATCAGTTTTTCACGCTAATTCAATGTCATCACGTTGATTCAACCAGTTTTTTCCCAGTGGGAAGAGTCATGATCTACTATAATTGGATCCCACCATTTGGGAGAGTGAATATATCTCTGAACAAAGAGGAATGTGCCTAGGAATATACAGAGTTGCGGGGGTAAGTGAAGGGTGGTTGTTGTGTGTGTGTGTGTGCATGTGTGCGTGTGTTCACATGTGATAGTGTCTACATGTGTTTGTGTATGTGTGTGTATGTGTTGGGTGTGAGCTGCTCCCATCCAGGCAGGCAATGGACTCTCTTCAACGGATTCTGTTTTGAAGATAGTTTCTTAGGAAACAGAATAATAGAGACAAGTAGAGCACACTTCAAACATTGAAGAGCACACTAAGGCCAATGCAGGATATAGAAAGAAAGTGATATCTCGTTAAAATCACTTTTGTTAAGTTCTTCCAAGATGTGGTATTTCTGCTTTCCAATTATATAGTTTAATGAGATTGATGGGTACTAAACTGTTTCTGGAAGTTGAAACACTTCAGATAGCTCTCCTCTAACCTCAACCCACAGAGTTAACCTTTGTTTGAGTGGTGGCTTGAGCAGGTTGGGTAAGCCTACCTGATGTTAAGGTGGCCCCCTGGGACAAAGTAACTTACCTTGGAGATCTACATCACAACACACAATAGTTGAAATGTAAAGATAAAACATTTAATTTCACAAAGCTGAAGTTTAAAATAGTTTCACAGATCATAACTTGCCAATTTTGGTCTAGAGTTTGGACTCATTCCTTGGGAAAATTGGGAAATCATGAGACTTGTTTGAGTCAGGGTTTCCTCCAAATATCCATGGCTTAACTCAACTTGTACATTGGCTAGCATGTTGTGTTTGTGAATGTTTAAGATGGTCCCACTTGAGATATCTATCACCCCTTCCCTCCCCTCGTCATTGGCCTCAGCGCTGTATAAAGTGTGATGTATAAAGACCCTGGTAATGGAAGTGCTGGCTCAGCCTGCAAAACATTGTTGGAACCTCTCAATCTGAGAATGTTTGTGACTGTCATAATCACATGTATCATCAGGGGCATCACAGCTCTCTCTCCTGAACCCAGTTCCACACAATTTCACCAGTGTCCCCAGATTGCTGTTTCCAATTATAACTGTTAGGTCTCTCTTATTGTGTTCTGAGGCTTTCTTGAGGCCTGTAATGTGAACTTTTTCAAGTGGAATAAACAAAAGTCTGACTGACCAGATCCAGTCAGTCAGAAGATATGCAGTAAGCAGGATTACCATGGTCACATTTGTCAAAGTCAAGGGTCATTTCCCCAAATGTCTAAGGTTAATGTCATTATTCTTTAGGTATAGGCTTTACCATGTTATCCTCAAAGATTCACTATGGCGAATGTAATACCTTCACGTTTTCAACAAAAAGAACAAACAGTGATGGCGTGTCCTTGGGAGGACGTAGGCCATTAAAATACAGGGAAAAAACTAATATAGTTCCCACATGCTTGCAATCAACCATCAGAATCTAGGAAGGTCCGTTTTCCATTACTGAATCGAAGGGAGGCCATGAGAAGTCGGGTTTGGCCAACACCAAAGGAATGAACTGTACAAAGGCAAACTTCATGGCACACTGACTTTCACTCAGTGCTGAGATCCCATTTTCACTCTTGCAATTCATCCTCTGTGCTAGTAACTACTGTATGGAATAAAATAGGACTGAAAAAACGTTCAACTGGAGGAGCTTCAGACTTTGGTACTTGCCAAAGACATAAGACAATGGTTACGAACATAATGGGACGCCTACGCAAAGACACTGATGTTGCGTAGAAATTGCACTCTGGTGGACTCTTATCCGCAATCTGTCAGTATTATGTCAAGCTCACATATCCGTCCAGGGAGGTCTACCGTTTTCCACTCAAATTCCAAGCGTTCCATTTGTTGTGTTTAGTTGTTGGGCAGCTGTGGTCGCTAATAAAAAACATCTGTGATTTCACATTCAAGAGGTAGAGCTATACTGGCAGATCAACGGGGGAGCTGAGAGATTGTAGCAGACTTGTTTGGTCATTTCGAGGGAGATCGGTTGACCCGTGTGGGTCCCTGGCCTCAGGAATGTGCTTAAAAATAGTCATTTGCGGAAAAGGGAAGCCAAAGAATCAATGACGCAATGATGATGAGAATGACAGAGTTCTGGTTTGGGCTCGCTGAAAGCATTACACCAGCAAGCCAACGTTCCAACACAATCAAAGTGAAGAAGTAAAGGAAAATCTTGGATTGTTATTTGAGTATTAAAGGCCATGTTTGAAGCCCCAATTGATGCCAAGGAAATAGTAAACGGACATATTTATCAATATTTTTATCTCAAAGTATGATATCAGATAAATAAAACCTTTGTTGTGTAGCAAAACATGAAATGTTTAACCTTAACCCTTAATTCATTCTCCTTCTGGTTGCTTTGATTTCATTTGGAAGTCTTTCGTGTTTTATTATTTCCAGGAAACAAACAGGTGCTTGTGTCTGTAAAAACCAAGGATCTTATTCAAAACTGGCTACAGACTATCCAGATACAAGAAATGGATTGGGCTTTAACTGAACCCTAATTAACCTTGGAACTGAGGAGGAAATGTTCAAACAGGGAGAACCTTTAAAAACGTTTAATGCCTCGTTCATCTTAAATGGAGTGGTTGGAGTTGTTGTATACAGTGAGGTCTGGGGTGTGTGGGCATGTTTAATTTAACAGGGCCATGTTGAGAGAGTGCAATTAACACAGGCGGCCATTAAATACTTGAGCTGCTTCTCGATCCTGAAAAAAAGTAGCCTCCTTCCCTCCAAAATTGTTTCTGCATCACATTTCCTATGGCAATGAACAGCCCAGCTCAATGCACATTACCGCTAACAATGTACAACACTCTCCCTTACACCATGTAACAACTCTGTGTCAGAATGAAAAATTATAATGCATAAATTAATAGCAACCACGTCTGTTATGTGCCTGACTCTCTACCTCTTGCCTCTCTCTCTGCTCACATATAGAAGGTTATTCTACAATCTAACCATATTAAACTTTGAAACATTTAAACCTTAAACTCGGAAAGATGTTGGGATTTGTTGTTTTTAAAAGTTGCAATTGACAGAGGGTTTTTACAAATTGTTCATTGGTAACATATTTGCCAAATTTCAGTTGTGGTCAAGTTATGAACTATTTTTGATCAATGGTATTGGTCATGTTTAGTCCCTATCACTCACCATTGTATATGATTAGTTATTGTGTGTCTACACAATAGCTCAGTACAAGTAGCCCAATTACCTAAACTCAGGTTTGGCATCAGAGATGAAAACAGCAAGGATGGAAAACATGAAAAGAAAAACAGTAGACCATACCAAATTGTTGTTACAGTTTAAACTTTGGGGCCATTAAACTGGAACGTGAACTGCAATTGGGACTTGAGACAACAGAGGCCGTTGACCAGAGAATTTCTCTCCGATTGTTGTTTCTATCCTTAACACACGTATTATTCATCCTTGGAAGATACGGTTTCAAATGAGCTTTCTGCACTGTGCGACCCTGCACTGTAAATCACCCCACCATTTTGTTTAGAGTGAAAACATGAGCAAAAATTCACAGCCAGCATCCAGAGATTGAAACACTCTTTGCTACTACAATGCCATAGACCCTTAGCCACTGTTTCCGTTCTGATGAATAAAGCCTTCTGTTTCCTTTGCCAAGAATGGATTGATCATGTCACACTTGGGGTCAATGTGTTGTTGTTGCAGATATTAAAGCCTTTGAATCATGTTTGCTGAGTATAAGAGGCCACCACGGTAAACGACTGTATGGGTGGCATGGGGATGGGGAGCATCACATTAAAATCTCATTAGCATTTTCACATGTAAAAAACTTCATGTGAAAATCTCCCTTACACATAAGGAATTGCAAGTTCACATGTGAAATACAATCATGTGATTTTTTTGTTGTTGTTGTTGCCGTTTCACATTAGAAAACTCCACGTGAAAATGTTACATTTCATATGTTAAAAACGTTCACGTGCAAATCACACTTTCGCATATGGAATTGCAGATTCACATGTGGGGCTAAAATGTTATTTTCCTCACAAGTAAAAATTTGGTGTTACAGAGCGACTGAACTTCCTGATTTGGTCCCGTTTTGAAGCTTAGTTATTAAGAAATAGCGGCCATGATTGAAGCCAAACGACAGTTGTCTTAGGGATGTAATTTGGCGTGGGCGTTTCTTTGCCATTCAATCACAACAAACACAGGCATTTACATTTTAGTCATTCAGCATACGTTCTTATCCAGAGCAACTTACAGTTAGTGCATTCATCTTAAGATAGCTTGGTGGGACATCCACATCACAGGCATAGACAGTACATTTTCTTCAATAACGTAGCTATCAGTAGAGTCAGAGATAGAAGGGGTGTGTGACGTGCAAGTGCTGGTAAATATTTGAAGGGTGTTCGTGGTGCTTGGCGGTGGGGGTCGAGTTGAGGAGAAGGATTATTTAACATACTGTTTGAAGAGGTAGGGTTTCAAAAGATGGGCAGGGACTCTGCTGTCCTAGCTTCAGGGGAAAGCTGTTTCCAACAATGGGTTGCCAGACAGAAGAGCCTGGACTGGGAGCTCCCCTCCCGTAGGGGTGGGAGGGCCAAGAGACCTGAGGTGGCATAATGGAGTGATAGGGTTAGGGTGTAGGGTTTGAGTATAGACTGAAGGTAGGGAGGGGCAGTTCCTCTTGCTGTTCTGTAGGTAAACACCATGGTCTTGTAGTGGATGCAAGCTTCGACTGGAAGCCAGTGGAGTGTGTGGAGGAGAGGGGTGACATGAGAGAACTTGGGAAGGTTGAAAATCAGGCGGGCTGCAGCATTCTTCGACTGGAAGCCAGTGGAGTGTGTGGAGGAGAGGGGTGACATGAGAGAACTTGGGAAGGTTGAAAATCAGGCGGGCTGCAGCATTCTGGATAAGTTGCATGGGTTTAATGGCAAAAGTGGGGAGCCCAGCCAACAGCAAGTTGCAGTAGTCCAGATGGGGGAGGACAAGTGCTTGGATTATGACCTGCACCTCTTCCTGTGTGAGGTAGGGTCATACACTACGGCTGAACCAAGCCCTGGGGGACACCAGGTACGAGCAGCCTGCTTGTAGGATGCAATCCAAGTGTGCAGAGCTTGAGAGAGGAGGATCTGATGGTTCACGGTGTAAAAGGCAGCGGATAGATTTAGGAAGATGAGAACAGAGGAGAGAGAGTCAGCTTTGGCAGTGCGGACAGCCTCCATGACACAGAAAAGAGCAGTCTCGGTTGAGT
Organism: Oncorhynchus mykiss; assembly: GCF_013265735.2. NCBI lineage: Eukaryota > Metazoa > Chordata > Actinopteri > Salmoniformes > Salmonidae > Oncorhynchus > Oncorhynchus mykiss. The sequence goes on from NC_048589.1 coordinate 1,428,172, forward strand.
GACCAGTCTTGAAGCCTGACTGGTTAGGGTCAAGAAGATCGTTCTGAGAGAGATAATGACAAAGTTGATCAGAGACAGCATGCTCAAGTGTTTTGGAAAGAAAAGAAAGGGATACAGGTCAATAGTTTTTTACGTCAGATGAGTCGAGTCCTCACTAGTCGCAGGATGTCATCTGGCGAGAGAAGGGAGAAAGGTCAAGGCGTAGGATAGTTCTGTGTGAGTGGGATAAGTGTACTCAATATGCTGAGTGAATGAGTAGTGGATGTCATCAACCTTTTTTTTCAAAGTGGATGACAAAGACATTTGCAGTGAGCGAGGGGGTGGAGGATTAAGGAGGGAGGAGGTGTAAAATCGTTTCTTAGAGTTAGAGGCAGAAGCTTGACATTTAGAGGTAGAAAGTGGCTTTAGCAGCGAATCCATAGAAGGAGAAGGTAGAGGAGGGAGTGAAAGGATGATAGGTCCTCCGGAAGTTTAGTTTTCCTCTATATTCACTCAGCTGCCCGTAGCCCTGTTCTGTAAGCTCGCAATGAGTTGTTCACTAAGCTTGCAATGAGTCACTCAGCAGGAGGGGAGGGCAGACCCGGCCGGAAGAAAAAGGGACAGTTCGAGAAAAATGGAGGAGAGTAGGTCGAAAGGCAGATTTAGGAGACAGGAGGGAGAAGAATTTAGCAGAAGGGAGAGATGATAGGATAGAAGAGGACAGATTAGTGGGGGAGAGAGAGTGCAAAGATTGCAACGGCGCATGACCATCTGGATAGGGCTTGAGTGGTTAGGCTCGGAGGAAACGGAGACAGAAAATAAAATTAAGTAGTGATCAGAGACCTGGAGAGGGGTTGCAGTGGGATTAATAGGCGTATTGCCTGCCTTGTGAGTTGGAGAGGATTGGGAGGTCAAAAGAGGCAAGGAGGGAAAGAGACAGTTGGAAAGAAATTAATCGAAGGCAGACGTTGGGATGTTGAAGTTGCCAAGTACGAAGAGTGGTGAGCTATCGTTAGGAAATGAGATCATCAAGGTGTCAAGCTCATTGAGGAACTCTCCCAGGCCACCTGTAGGGCGATGGATGACAATAGTGTTAAGGCTTGAGTGGACAAGTGACAGTGACGAGATGAACAGGTGAGATAGGGAGAAAAGAGAAAATCTCCACATAGGAGAAATGAGTAGACCTGTGCCACAAAGTTTTGAAGATAAGGACTTCTTCCCTCCTTACTGACTCGCCATCCCAAGATGTTCAGCTAATTCAGTTATGTGTAGGCTAATGCCTGCTCTGACCTTGTGTTTAGCCAAGCTGACAGTAGCTAGCTAGCATAGCTTGGGAATTGCCGTAGCAGGGGGTTCATGGTGCTTGGCAGTGGGGGTCCTCAATTTTGTGGTATCCAATTGGTGGTAACAGTCTCATCGCTGCAACTCCCGTACGGACACTGTGTACCTGGCGCCCGTGGCAGCATGCACTGCGCCCGGCCCGCCACAGGAGTCGCTAGTGCGCGATGGGACAAGGACATCCCTGCCGGCCAAACCCTCCCCTAACCCAGACGACACTGGGCCAATTGTGCGCTGCCCCATGGGTCTCCCGGTCGTGGCTCACTTGCGACAGAGCATGACTCAAATCTAGAATTCTAGTCCACTGCGCCACACGGGAGGCCCTGGAATGTGTTTCTACAACACCTTGCTACAGAATTTGCAAGAAACGTAGTTTTAAAGTTTCATCAGATCACGTAAAGGCATGTTAAACGGTATCAGGTGCGAGCTGAAAGCCTGGTCTTGAGTCAGCTGTCCTACATCACAATATTCTATAACTGGCTAGTTTTGTCTCATCTCTCCAGATGTCCGATCTTACCTGAGGACAAATCCCTGACTATTAATATCCCTACAGGTGTAGGATACATGTGGACATTGCATAAACAAATCGCACAGCTTGAGTGTAGATAGATTTATCAAAATATTTTTTTAAAGATATTATCGATGTGAGTGTTCGTGTTACAAAGAAAAACATTTATGCTGTAAAAATCATATTGATGTGCTTATAAAGATGGTATGCCTACACTTACAGTACCTAGCAAATAACAATACGTTGTGTGTAGAGCACAACTTCAGCTGTTTAACCATTACTGGAATGGCATTATATGTGTCTATTTGGCCAAATCTAAGGATGTGGCTATCTAACCACACACTGACATGCGCAGCTCTCTGGGTGAGGTTCTGTCTTCGAGTCTACAATGGGTGATGAAGTGCCTTTTATCTATGTAATGTATTACATGTTATGCACAGGTGCAGTCAGGTGGGTGGAGGGATGGAGTACATGACACTCCATGCTGGATATGGCAGTTTGCCTCAACCCATGGGTCCAGCAGGCAGAGTTAAATAGCTATAGGCAGATGTGAGATTTATCAGCTCCACGCTCCTCTCCTCACAGATACTGGCTTCCGCTTCTATATCCGTCCCAGCTCTTATATCACAGAGGTAGGGCGACAAAGACTGTCACCATACAGTCATGGAAGCAAATAGGAGTGAAAATATGCTTCAATAAATACATGGTTGAACATAGCCAATCAGAGATCTTGATTCACAGCTAATTCACAAGGGTCATGTGCCAGCATGACACTGACTGGTTGGCATTACTTACTCGGGCCCAGGTGTATTCCATTGGCACATTGGAAAGGGACACCTTCTTACAACATACACAGCACTGATTACAGGATCAATGGTGCTTAGGTGAATTACAGGACAGATAAGTGTTTTGACCATTGACCAGATCAAATGTTAACAACCTGATTCAAGTGTCCTCCATTACTCTGAAGCAGTATTGATGTTTGGCCACTGCCTCAGCCTTCTATAATAGCTCCTGATATGGTAGGGGGTTGTTCCCACAAAAGCAAGCTGGCTACAGCCTATGATTAGCAAGCAAGGTAGTATCCAATGCCTGCCCTCTATTGACCCTAAATGCAAATGGCTAGATCTCTTGTTAGCAAGTTAGCTAGCTAACATGAGCTATGCACAGCTTTCTCTGACATGCTATACATTACACATTAGCTTGATGTATTTAGCCCAACATATACTCCTAAGGAGCCTACAGTTAGTCATGATGGTCCATCTACATCAAGCCCTTTACGTTCATGTCACATCAAAATAATTTCACAAATGCAAAATATACACTTTCTGTTGTCACGTCTACTCCCGCTCATCGTCACAAGTTTACTAATCACTGGTCAAGGCAGCACATCATTATGCACACCTGGCAACCGTTATTATTCACACCTGCACCCCATCATCAGTCACAACTGTACTTCATTACTTATAATTTATCTAGCACTCTGTTCTTTCAGTCATCAGTCATCAGTCATTCAGTCATTCAGTCATCAGTCATCTCCAATCGAAAATCAAAAAAGAGTCGGCTTTCTATTCCGCAACAAAGCCTCCTTCACTCACGCCGCCAAGCTTACCCTAGTAAAACTGACTATCCTACCGATCCTCGACTTCGGCGATGTCATCTACAAAATGGCTTCCAACACTCTACTCAGCAAACTGGATGCAGTCTATCACAGTGCCATCCGTTTTGTCACTAAAGCACCTTATACCACTGCGACTTGTATGCTCTAGTCGGCTGGCCCTCGCTACATATTCGTCGCCAGACCCACTGGCTCCAGGTCATCTACAAGTCCATGCTAGGTAAAGCTCCGCCTTATCTCAGCTCACTGGTCACGATGGCAACACCCATCCGTAGCACGCGCTCCAGCAGGTGTATCTCACTGATCATCCCTAAAGCCAACACCTCATTTGGCCGCCTTTCGTTCCAGTACTCTGCTGCCTGTGACTGGAACGAATTGCAAAAATCGCTGAAGTTGGAGACTTTTATCTCCCTCACCAACTTCAAACATCAGCTATCTGAGCAGCTAACCGATCGCTGCAGCTGTACATAGTCTATTGGTAAATAGCCCACCCATTTTCACCTACCTCATCCCCATACTGTTTTTATTTATTTATTTTTCTGCTCTTTTGCACACCAATATCTCTACCTGTACATGACCATCTGATCATTTATCACTCCAGTGTTAATCTGCAAAATTGTAATTATTCGCCTACCTCATGCCTTTTGCACACATTGTATATAGACTCCCCCCCTTTGTTTTTCTACTGTGTTATTGACTTGTTAATTGTTTACTTCATGTGTAACTCTGTGTTGTCTGCTCATACTGCTATGCTTTATCTTGGCCAGGTCGCAGTTGCAAATGAGAACTTGTTCTCAACTAGCCTACCTGGTTAAATAAAGGTGAAATAAAAAAAATAAAAAATAAAATAAAATAAAAAATCAGGTGGTATTGTTAATGTTTTCCTTGTTAGACACTTCTCTTGTTTTGTTTTCATTAAACTCACACTACACTTGCTTCCAGACTCCCTGTGTCTATGTTACAGAATATTACCTGAAACGCTGAAACCCCTCCGCCTCTCCTGGACATCGATGGGAGTTCCGCCTATACCGTCAGATCCCTCCTATACTCCGACATCGTGGGGTTCGTCTCCAATACCTGGTGGACTTGGAGGGGTACAGTCCAAAGGAGCGGTGTTGGGTTCCGGTGTACGTCATTCTAGATCCCAACATCATCTGAGATTTCAACCTTCACCGTCGTCCTTTGGCTGTAGCTGTGCGTCTGAGGTACTGTCACTTCTACTCCCGGTCACTGGTCTACTAACTACCAGTCCTTGCAACCCATCATTACTCAAACCTGCACCCCATCATCAGTCTCACCTGGACTTCATTGCTACCTTGATTACTTACAATTTATCTATCACTCTGTTTCAGTCATCAGGTAGTAATGTTTGTTTTTCCTTGTTAATTAAGACGCTGCTCGTTTTGAATTTTTCCATGTTCGTTTTCATTGAACTCGATTCCGGACTCCCTGTGTCTATGTTACAACTGTATACGGTTTAAACCGACTTTATCACAGTTCGAGATAACAGTATTTTTCAGTGACAACACGTTTCTGACGGCAGCCTTCTTTGGATCATGCTAGATTGCTGATTAGCACAGGTCTCTGTTCATCTTCCTTAAACATGCTCTGTTACATGGAGATATGACCGTGTGGGAAAACTAACCCTATAAAAGATGCATCCTTTTAACCTTTTATTTCTCACTGATCACAAAGCTCTGACCTCAATCCTATAGAAAATTTGGGGGCAGAACTGAAAAGCGTGTGCGAGCAAGGAGGCCTACAAACCTGACTCAGTTACACCAGCTCTGTCCGGAGGAATGGGCCAAAATTCACCCAACTTATTCTGGGTGCCACGACTTCTGCTGAAGTCGATGCCTCTCCTTGTTTGGGCTGAGAAATGCCTGTTCTTCCAGCAGGCCATCTCCTTCCTAGGGTACCGCATTTCCACATCAGGGGTGGAGATGGAGAGTGACCGCATTTCAGCCGTGCGTAATTGGCCGACTCCCACCACGGTAAAGGAGGTGCAGCGGTTTTTAGGGTTTGCCAATTACTACTGGAGGTTTATCCAGGGTTTTGGCCAGGTGGGAGCTCCCATTTCCTCACTGCTGAAGGGGGGTCCTGTACATTTGCAGTGGTCGGCTGTGGCGGACAAGGCTTTTGGTCACCTAAAGGCTCTGCTTACCTCGGCTCCCGTGCTGGCCCATCCGGATCCTTCTTTGGTGTTCATAGTGGAGGTGGACGCGTCCGAGGCTGGGATAGGAGCTGTGCTCTCTCAGCGCTCGGGCACGCCACCGAAGCTCCGCCCCATGCTTTCTTCTCGAAGAAGCTCAGCCCGGTAGAGCGGAACTATGATGTGGGGGACCGGGAGTTGTTGGCTGTGGTGAAGGCCTTGTAGGCATGGAGACACTGGCTTGAGGGGGCTAAACACCCTTTTCTCATCTGGACTGACCACCGCAACCTGGAGTACATCCGGGCAGCAAGGAGACTGAATCCCCGTCAGGCAAGGTGGGCCATGTTTTTTACCCATTTCGTGTTTACCCTGTCCTACACACCAGGTTCCCAAAATGTGAAGGCAGACGCAGTGTCCCGGCTGTATGACACAGAGGAGTGGCTCATGGATCATACTCCCATTCTCCCGGCCTCCTGCCTAGTAGTGCCAGTCGTGTTGGAGCTGGACGCGGATATTGAGTCGGTGTTACGTACAGAGCCCGCTCCCCTCCAGTGTCCAGCGGGGCATCTGTACGTTCCGTCTGCTGTCCGCGACCGGCTGATCTATTGGGCCCACACGTCACCCTCCTCTGGTCATCCTGGTATCGGTCGGACAGTGCGCTGTCTTCGTGGGAAGTATTGGTGGCCCACTTTGGCTAAAGACGTGAGGGTTTATGTTTCCTCCTGCTCGGTGTGCGCCCAGTGCAAGGCTCCTAGGCACCTGCCCAGAGGTAGGTTACAACCCTTACCCGTTCCACAACAGCCATGGTCGCACCTGACGGTAGATTTCCTTACCGATCTTCCCCCCTCACAGGCTAACACCACGATCCTGGTTGTTGTGGATCATTTTTCTAAGTCCTGTCGTCTCCTCCCTTTGCCCAGTCTCCCTGCAGCTCTACAGACTGCGGAGGCCTTGTTTACACACGTTTTCCGGCACTACGGCGTGCCGGAGGATATAGTGTCTGCTCGGGGTCCCCAGTTCACGTTGAGGGTCTGGAGGGCGTTCATGGAACTTCTGGGGGTCTGTTATAGGTTACAGCTTCCCCCCGATTACCGCATTAACCCCTCGTTCCATGTGTCTCTCAGGCCGGTGGTGGCTAGCCCGCTCCAAGAGTTTGAGGTGCAGGAGGTTCCTCCACCCACTCTGGACATCGAGGGGGCCCCGGCATACTCCGTTCGTTCCGTACTGGATTCGAGATGCGAGGGGCCTTCTGTACCTTGTAGACTGGGAGGGGTGTGTTCCGGAGGAGAGATGCTGGGTTCCGGTGGAACATGTGTTGGACCCTTCAATGCTGCGGGAGTTCCATCGTCTCCGTCCGGATCGCCCTGCGCCTCGCCCTCTAGGTCGACCCAGAGGCAGTTGTTGTCAAGGGGGGGATACTTTCACGACTTCTGCTGAAGTCGTTGCCTCTCCTTGTTCGGGCGGTGTACGGAGGTCCACGTCGCCAGTCCTCTAGCCATCGCTGATCCATTTTCCATTTGTGTTGTCTTGTTTTCCCACATTATGTGTTGTGTATTTAGCCCTCTGTTTCCCCCATGTCTTTGTGCGTGATTGTTTATTGTTAGGTCGGTACGTTTCTGGCTGGTTTATTCCCGGGTGTTGTTTTACCCGTGTTCAGTGGCAACCATTATTTTGTTTGTACATTGGATTTGTTACTTTGTCCATTTGCCTTTATTAAAGTGCGTTGTTCACTTATCTCTGCTCTCCTGCGCCTGACTTCATGCACCAGCTACACCCACCAACTGACACTGGGAAGCTTATGGAAGGCTACCCAAAATGTTTGGCCCAAGTTAAACAATTTAAAGGCAATGCTACCAAATACTAATTGAGTCTATGTAAACTTCTGACCCACTGGGAATGTGATGAAATAAATAAAAGCTGAAATAAATAATTCTCTGTACTATTAAAGTGGTGATCCTAACTGACCTAAGATAGGGCATTGTTACTTGGGTTAAATGTTAGTTTCACAATTCCTGAGTTGAAATGTATTTGGCTAAGGTGTATCTAAACTTCTGACTTCAACTGTACATATTACCTCAACTAATCGGTTGACTCTGAACCGGTACCCCCCTGTATATAGTCTCACTATTGTTATTTTACTGCTGCTCTTTAATTACTTGTTTTATTTTTATTTTACTTGTTTTAGTTCTTATTCATATAATTGTTAACTGCATTGTTGGTTAGGGGCTTGTAAGTGAGCATGTATTCGGCACATACTAATAAAATGTTATTTGAAATTATCCGCTAAGAAATGAATGCCTTAGTGAATTTTCATGTACATAATTCTCAGGTGGTAAGGGTGTAAAAACGTTTCTTTTTTTTTAAATAAGATGGATGTGTGTGTGTGTGTGTGTGTGTGGCATGGTGGGGCAAATGTAGTCACATAAATAATGTGTGGGAGCGAAGGTCACACCAAGCATGTTTTCTGACAAATACCAGAAGCTATGAGAAGGACAATCAGGTCCAAGTTTCTTCTTCTAGGGAAAATAGTGAAAGGACACCACTGGTTAGGGAGGGGAAACTGGATATAGATACCACTGCTTAAATAATAATGGATAATTCTTAATTTTTGTAATTCCTGCAAGAATAGCATTATCTTTTTTATAGTTGTTGCCAGTTATTTTGACTGGTTACAGAACACTGTCACACCATTTAAGGTTGCTTCATAGGTCATGTTTAGACAGTTCATGCAGCTTTAGTATTCTCATCATAAAGTTCCGATCATGGAATACCGAACAAACATTATGCATGAAACACCTACATTTAAATATGTTTACCATGTCCAAATGATCTTTCCTCGCGCTATATTCAAATGCCAAATGCCATCGCGGGTCAGTCCTTCACAGGAGAGCCGTTTGAACATAAACACAAATTGTTAAATTACGAGCATAGTTGGTTTAGCCACAGAAAAAGTGTGCAACCTTCCAGCTAGCTATGATTGGCTGAGATAATGAGTAACCTGGACATGCCGAGAGATGGGTTGGGATTGGTCTGACATACAGCACGCCTCTGTCTATTTGAGCTGGTCAGTATGTCTAGGGATTCCTGTCTAGTGCGGCTTTTTTTATGTCTCGTGTATTAAAAACTGCATAAGTGTTGCTCTCCACATTCCGGAGGACTGAGTTTTTAAATTAGTGGAATAAGAGTACGATAGCTAAGGAGTTTGAGAAAACAGATTAAATCTTCAAACTAAGGGCAACTATGGCATCCGCCAGGATACGCGTCCAACCATGAATGATGTACAAGGGTAAAATAGACCATGGACATGGACCACCATGGCACCATTTTTGGTGGTCCATGCCCCGGCACCGTCCTTCACACGTCTGACGACACGATCCCCACTGAAGGACTTGTGGATTGTTGTGCACATCACCACCTCTCTGGTATCCATCCACTTTACAAAAAGCAGGCCATCTTCACGGATCCATCGCATGGTCCCCCGCTCAGCCCGCTTAGGCATGTCGTTCACCTTCGTCTTCGGAAAGCCCACCCTGTTGGTACAAATGGTGCCACAAGCCCACACTTTCTGCTTCCTAAGGTCTGCAAGGGGGTAGGGCTTGTGTAGAAGTTATCCACAAACAGTTTGTAGCCCTTCCCTAGCAGCAGTCAGACGTCTTTTGTCCTCGTCTTGTCGTGTATATATATTTATATTTACAACTTCGCATACCTTTTTATATATATTTTTTATTTTCCATAAACTCATCTTCAAAACACTCTCCTGCAACCCGCCTCACCAATTTATATTTAAAAAAAGAAAGTATTATTTACATCAAATCTGTAATCCTCCATAGAAGCTAACCAGAAGCTAGCCAGAAGCTAACCAGTAGCTAGCCAGAAGTTAGCCTGAAGCTAACCAGAAGCTAATCAGAAGCTATCCAGAAGCTAGTTAGCATCTTTACTGGCTAATTGTTAGTATTCAGCTAACCACGGTTTGTGGTCATCAGCTATCCTTTAGCTCAAAAATCAATCGCTAGTTTTGTACGGCGCGGCTCGGACCGGAACATACCAGACTTATTTTTCTCTCCATGTCCCCGGATTTCAACCGCAAGCTCTGGACATTTATACCTGGATCTCGCAGCTAGCTAGCTGCTATCCATGTGACTATCGGCTTAAGTCGATTGCGGAGCAAACATCAATTATTCCGGAGCTAGCCAGCTGAAGAGTTCCATCAGTCACTCCTGGGCTACAATCACCTATCCGGACCCGTTTTACTGCCAACACGGAGCCCCACCGGGCCTTCACAACTGGACTACCGATGTTATCTGCCCGAGGGAGTTATCCAGCTGGCTCCTCCGTCGCGACGTTACCTGAACGCCCATCTGCAGTCCGCTAATCGTTAGCTGTCTTATCGGCTGCTATCTGAACAGACCTATCGGACAATTTTTATTTTTCTTTCTTGGGCCTCTATAACTATATCTATTATTTTTTTTGCAAATTGGATTGATCCCCTGTACCACACGGAACCCCACTAATCCTACCGACGGAAACGCACGAGTTGGCTAAAAACAGACCTCCATCCTATGCTAGCTTGCTACCGATGGCCCGGCTAGCTGTCTGAATCGCCATGACCCCGACCAACCTCACTACTCACTGGACCCTTTTGATCACTCGACTAAGCATGCCTCTCCTTAATATCAATATGCCTTGTCCATTGCTGTTCTGGTTAGTGTTTATTGGCTTATTTCACTGTAGAGCCTCTAGTCCTGCTCACTATACCTTATCCAACCTATTAGTTCCACCACCCACACATGCGATGACATCTCCTGGTTTCAATGATGTTTCTAGAGACAATATCTCTCTCATCATCACTCAATACCTAGGTTTACCTCCACTGTATTCACATCCTACCATACCTTTGTCTGTACATTATACCCCCAGAAACCTCCTTTTTATTCTCTGTTCCAGACGTTCTAGACGACCAATTCTCATTGCTTTTAGCCGTACTCTTTTCCTCTGGTGATGGAGAGGTGAATCCAGGCCCTGCAGTGCCTAGCTCCAATCCTATTCCCCAGGCGCTCTCTTTTGATGACTTCTGTAACCGTTATAGCCTTGGTTTCATGCATGTTAACATTAGAAGCCTCCTCCCTAAGTTTGTTTTATTCACTGCTTTAGCACACTCTGCCAACCCGGATGTTCTAGCTGTGTCTGAATCCTGGCGTAGGAAGAACACCAAAAAATCTGAAATTTTCATCCCAAACTACAATATTTTCAGACAAGATAGAACTGCCAAAGGGGGCGGTGTTGCAATCTACTGCAAAGATAGCCTGCATAGTTCTGTACTACTATCCAGGTCTGTACCCAAACAATTTGAACTTCTACTTTTAAAAATCCACCTCTCTAAAAACAAGTTTCTCACCGTTGCCGCCTGCTATAGACCACCCTCTGCCCCCAGCTGTGCTCTGGACACCATATGTGAGCTGATTGCCCCCCATCTATCTTCAGAGCTCGTGTTGCTAGGCGACCTAAACTGGAGCATGCTTAATTAACACCCCAGCAATCATACAATCTAAGCTTGATGCCCTCAATCTCACACAAATTATCAATGAAACTACCAGGTACCTACCCAAAGCCGTAAACACGGGCACCCTCATAGATATCATCTTGCCCTCTAAATACACCTCTGCTGTCTTCAACCAAGATCTCAGCGATCACTGCCTCATTGCCTGCATCCGTAATGGGTCAGCGGTCAAACGACCTCCACTCATCACTGTCAAACGCTCCCTGAAACACTTCAGTGAGCAGGCCTTTCTAATCGACCTGGCCGGGGTATCCTGGAAGGATATTGATCTCATCCCGTCAGTAGAAGATGCCTGGTTATTTAAAAAAATGCCTTCCTAACTATCTTAAATAAGCATGCCCCATTCAAGAATTTTAGAACCAGGAACAGATAGAGCCCTTGGTTCTCCCCAGACCTGACTGCCCTTAACCAACACAAAAACATCCTATGGCGTTCAGCATTAGGATCGAACAGCCCCCGTGATATGCAGCTTTTCAGGGAAGCTAGAAACCATTACACACAGGCAGTTAGAAAAGCCAAAGCTAGCTTTTTCAAGCAGAAATTTGCTTTCTGCAACACTAACTCAAGAAAGTTCTGGGACACTGTAAAGTCCATGGAGAATAAGAACACCTCTTCCCAGCTGCCCACTGCACTGAAGATAGGAAACACTGTCACCACTGATAAATCCACTATAATTGAGAATTTCAATAAGCATTTTTCTACGGCTGGCCATGCTTTCCACCTGGCTACCACTACCCCGGTCAACAGCACTGCACCCCCCAGCAACTTGCCCAAGCCTTCCCCATTTCTCCTTCTCCCAAATCCAATCAGCTGATGTTCTGAAAAATCTGGACCCCTACAAATCAGCCGCGCTAGACAATCTGAACCCTTTCTTTCTAAAATGATCTGCCGAAATTGTTGCCATCACTATTACTAGCCTGTTCAACCTCTCTTTCGTGTTGTCTGAGATTCCCAAAGATTGGAAAGCAGCTGTGGTCATCCCCCTCTTCAAAGGGGGGGGACACTCTTAACCCAAACTGCTACAGACCTATATCTATCCTACCCTGCCTTTCTAAGGTCTTTGAAAGCCAAGTCAGCAAACAGATTACCGACCATTTCGAATCTCATCATAACCTCTCTGCTATGCAATCTGGTTTCAGAGCTGGTCATGGGTGCACCTCAGCCACACTCAAGGTCCTAAACGATATCTTAACCGCCATCGATAAGAAACATTACTGTGCAGCCGTATTCATTGATCTGGCCAAGGCTTTCGACTCTGTCAATCACCACATCCTCATCGGCAGACTCGACAGCCTTGGTTTCTCAAATGACTGCCTCGCCAGGTTCACCAACTACTTCTCAGACAGAGTTCAGTGTGTCAAATCGGAGGGCCTGTTGTCCGGACCTCAGGCAGTCTCTATGGTGGTGCAATGGGGTTCAATTCTAGGACTGACTCTCTTCTCTGTATACATCAATGATGTTGCTCTTGCTGCTGGTGAGTCTCTGATCCACCTCCACGCAGACGACACCATTCTGTATACTTCTGGACCTTCTTTGGACACTGTGTTAACAGCCCTCCAGGAAAGCTTCAATGCCATGCAACTCTCCTCCCGTGGCCTCTAATTGCTCTTAAATACAAGTAAAACTAAATGCATGCTCTTCAACCGATCGCTGCCTACACCTGCCCGCCTGTCCAACATCACTACTCTGGACGGCTCTGACTTAGAATACGTGGACAACTACAAATACCTAGGTGTCTGGTTAGACTGTAAACTCTGCTTCCAGACCCACATAAAACATCTCCAATCCAAAGTTAAATCTAGAATAGGCTTCCTATTTCGCAACAAAGCATCCTTCACTCATGCTGCCAAACATACCCTTGTAAAACTGACTCTCCTACCAATCCTCGACTTCGGCGATGTCATTTACAAAATAGCCTCCAATACCCTACTCAACAAATTGGATGCAGTCTATCACAGTGCCATCCGTTTTGTCACCAAAGCCCCATATACTACCCACCATTGCGACCTGTATGCTCTCGTTGGCTGGCCCTCGCTTCATACTCGTCGCCAAACCCACTGGCTTCATGTCATCTACAAGACCCTGCTAGGTAAAGTCCCCTCTCATCTCAGCTCGCTGGTCAACATAGGATCACCCACCTGTAGCACGCGCTCCAGCAGGTATGTCTCTCTGGTCCCCCCCAAAACCAATACTTTCTTTGGCCGCCTCTCCTTCCAGTTCTCTGCTGCCAATGACTGGAACAAACTACAAAAATCTCTGAAACTGGAAATACTTATCTCCCTCACTAGCTTTAAGCACCAGCTGTCAGGGCAGCTCACAGATTACTACACCTGTACATAGCCCACCTATAATTTAGCCCAAACAACTACCTCTTTCCCTACTGAATTTATTTTCTTTTATTTATTTATTTTGCTCCTTTGCACCCCATTATTTGTATTTCGACTTTGCACATTCTTCCACTGCAAATCTACCATTCCAGTGTTTTACTTGCTGTATTGTTTTTACTTTGACACCATGGCCTTTTTTTTGCCTTTACCTCCCTTATCTCACCTCATTTGCTCACATCGTATATAGACTTGTTTCTACTGTATTATTGACTGTATGTTTGTTTTACTCCATGTGTAACCCTGTGTTGTTTTATGTGTCAAACTGCTTTGCTTTATCTTGGCCAGGTCACAATTGTAAATGAAAACTTGTTCTCAACTTGCCTACCTGTTTAATAAAGGTGAAATAAAAAATTAAAATTTCAGTCATAGCTAAGTCCCTTCCCGTAGCAAAACTGTTCTTCCCATCATAGACAAAAAAATTGCATGTGTAGGCACACACAGAATCAGCCAACACAAACAGCTTGTAACCCCACTTGGTTGGTTTGTTTCTCATGTACTGTTTGAGGCCAATTCTGGCCTTTGAGGCTACCATCCTCTCATCTATTGACACATTCTGGGCTGGCTGAAAGTAGGTTTTGCAGGCCTCAACAATGTTGTAGTAGAGAGGTTTTAATTTGCAAACTCTATCAAACGTTGCTGTGCCTCTCTTCTTGTCATTCGCTTCATCATCCTTTGGGTCACTGATATAAAGCACCTGTGAAATAACCAGAAACCTTTTGCAAGACATAACAGTCATGGGGAAAGGCAGTTGGTAGAGAGATGATGTTTTCCAGTAGTCCCTCAGGCTTTTCAGCTTCACCAGCCACATGTAGACGACCAGTGAAAGGGAGCAGAAAAAGTCTGACATGGATATGGGCTTCCATGCTACCTTTTTGCCTGCTTGCTTCTTCTCCCCATACTTATTCGTGTTAGACACGAGCGACTCGACAACGGATTGGGTGAAAAACAGCTGAAAAACCTGAAGGGGGCTGTAAGTTGATACTCACCTGAGGTCCTGGCTCCCTTTTCGGCCTACATTTTGGTTGAGGTGGCTTCACATCATCTTCTAGGACAGTGTGCCAACGCCCTTCTGTCCCTTTGTTAGCAGGTGGCACACTTCCCCTCCTCTAGATGGCCCGGGAGGTGTGGAGCCGGAGACAACAGGTGTCCGGCTGGATGAACCAGCTTCAGTGGGGGATGGACACCTTGGCACTGGGGGCTCCCATTTGGAGTCAGTGTCACTGTGAAAGAAAATGTTCAGTTAGAATAGTTTCACATATGAGCCCTGTATCAACAGGTATAATAAACAGATATATAGAGTACAGGGAACATAAAGTGCTGTTCCATTTCACTTTGGCCATTGTTGTGGGCCTGCCTCAAATAGGCTATTTCATGTGGGGGTGGGGTGGAGCGGCAGACACACGCATCTCAACCATGCTCCCTCTAATCCATAATATGTAGATTGAGAGGAGGAAGCATGTACGCTGTGTTGCGATGTGTGGGTTGGCTGATACATTCTACTCCATTCCATTTGATAGTGTGTATATCTCTATATATATATATATATATATATATATATATATATATATATATATATATATATATATATATATATACACACACACACATTATATATATATATATATATATATATATATATGTATATATATATACACACTGCTCAAAAAATAAAGGGAACACTAAAATAACACTTCCTAGATCTGAATGAATGAAATATTCTTATTAAATACTTTTTTCTTTACAAAGTTGAATGTGCTGACAACAAAATCACACAAAAACAATCAATGTAAATCAAATGTATCAACCCATGGAGGTCTGGATTTGGAGTCACACTCAAAATTAAAGTGGAAAACCACACTACAGGCTGATCCAACTTTGATGTAATGTCCTTAAAACAAGTCAAAATGAGGCTTAGTAGTGTGTGTGGACTCCACGTGCCTGTATGACCTCCCTACAATGCCTGGGCATGCTCCTGATGAGGTGATGAATGGTCTCCTCCCAGACCTGGACTAAAGCATCCGCCAACTCCTGGACAGTCTGGTGCAACGTGGCGTTGGTGGATGGAGCGAGACATGATGTCCCAGATGTGCTCAATTGGATTCAGGTCTGGGGAACGGGCGGGCCAGTCCATAGCATCAATGCCTTCCTCTTGCAGGAACTGCTGACACACTCCAGCCACATGAGGTCTAGCATTGTCTTGCATTAGGAGGAACCCAGGGCCAACCGCACCAGCATGTGGTCTCACAAGGGGTCTGATGATCTCATCTCGGTACCTAATGGCAGTCAGGCTACTTCTGGCGAGCACATGGAGGGCTGTGCGGCCCCACAAATAAATGCCACCCCACACCATGACTGACCCACCACCAAACCGGTCATAGTGGAGGATGTTGCAGGCAGCAGAACGTTTTCCACAGCGTCTCCAGACTCTGTCAAGTCTGTCACATGTGCTCAGTGTGAACCTGCTTTCATCTGTGAAGAGAACAGGGCGTTCTTTGGCAAATTTCAAACGTCCTGCACAGTGTTGGGCTGTAAGCACAACCCCCACCTGTGGACGTCGGGCCCTCATACCACCCTCATGGAGTCTGTTTCTGACCGTTTGAGCAGACACTGATGTTCCATCCTGGATGAGCTGCACTACCTGAGCCACGTGTATGGGTTGTAGACTCCGTCTCATGCTACCACTAGAGTGAAAGCATTCAAAAGTGACCAAAACATCAGCCAGGAAGCAAAGGAACTGAGAAGTGGTCTGTGGTAACCACCTGCAGAATCACTCCTTTATTGGGGGTGTCTTGATAATTGCCTATAATTTCTACCTGTTGTCTATTCCATTTGCACAACAGCATGTGAAATGTATTGTCAATCAGTGTTGCTTCTTAAGTGGACAGTTTGATTTCACAGAAGTGTGATTGACTTGGAGTTACATTGTGTTGTTTAATAAGTGTTCCCTTTATTTTTTTGAGCAGTGTAGATATATATAATATACACACAAACACACACACGAACATAGGCTATGGGTCATTCACATACATACAAACATACCCCCACCCACAACGCATAGCCAATGTGTACTTTACACATTTCATTAAATTTTTATATATTCCAAATAAAAATGTTTTTAAAAAATCAAATTATATTTTATATTATTAATTTCAAACAACTGCATTAGCATGAGAAGAACTTACCAGTCCAAAACTATGTCCTTGCCGTTCCAAAAATATGCTTCCATTTTGGAGTTATAGCTATGGTCGCGAGCTGAATCTTCTTCCAATAGAAGATCTGTTTCACTGTCACGATCAATTTCCTCTAAAATGTTGTCTAACTTCGTGTATATCTAGTCTTAGATTTAGCTGTCCATGACTTATTTGCCATGATGTTCGATATATAAACAGCTGAAGATGTGCGTTACCGAAAAAGGGCTGTGCGTCACAAGCTTGGCTCCTTTCAGTATAACTGTTCAATGGCGAATGACCGTCTTTACGCAGGAGTTTACTACATGGGTTGGTCTTGCAACACATAACCATTGCATATTGCTGTTTACCTCAGCTCATTGGCTATCTACCCAGCTAGATTTCAAGATGATCAGTGGTCATTGGGTTAAAAAACAGTCAATCAACGAAACAGCTGTCAAATCATTGGTGCACAATGATGTCATTACTTGTTTTCTTCAAATCGGTTTCTTTCAGTCAATACGTCCCGCGAAATGACCCATCACGTTTGGTTGTGTTACAAACAAACCAGTTGATTACAATGAAACCAAACATGACTGGAAAAGCCACGTTTACTGCGTGTGTATTTACATTGAATGTGTCGTCGAAAATGGAATGAGACTGAATTCACGACACAAGCGGTTCACAAAATGTTTCAAGTTAGGCTATAAAAATTGATTTTATCAAACAAAAGATCATTAATTGTGTAACAATGAGCATTGGGATTGCAAACAGATGAAGATCGTCAAAGGTAAACAATTTATTTTAATGCAGTTTGCGATTTTCTTACGCCTGTGCTGGTTGAAATAGTTGTTTTTTTATGGGGCTCTATCCTCAGATAATCGCATCGTATTCTTTCGCAGTAAATCATTTTTTAAATCTGACAACGCAGTTGGATAAGCAAAATTCTCGGCTTCCGATACATGTGCGACAATTGTATTTTCATGAATGTTTAATATGACTATTTATGTAGCGATCACCGTATGCTGCGGAATTTCAGCCTGCTACCGGGTTCCATGCTCAGAGAAGTTAGTACATTCGGATCAACCCTTAAAGAGATGGGTGAGACTAAAGCTTAAAGAGTGTGTGAACATGTTAAAGGGGTGTAGACAAAGAAGGGCTCTCCAATTGTAGTACCAAAACATTCAAAGGCCTTTTTCTCAAAAGTGTGTTTATAAGTTTATCAACATTCAAAGCAAAATTACTTTCCCATTGTTCCTCAACTGTAGTGTATGATAAACACTTTTGTAGCTCTCTACTTTTATCCAAAAAATGTAATTTCAAATGTTGCTACATAAGTCTGATTTTAGCAAGGTTGGTCACATCTGTTAACAACTGATGGCAGTAGCTAACTACTGTAGATACCTAGCCAGCTAACTTCTGGCAAGCAACGCTAAAGGAATTGCAAATGGGTTAGCATAACTCTAGCCAAACCAAAAATTGTTTTTCTAAATATTGGCTAGCATTTGAGGGCAGCAAACATGTTCTTCACACACTAGGAACGTATTTCCTCCAACGTTATAATGAAAATGTGATCTTCGTATTCTGAAAGCTGAAGTCACATGTGAGTGTCAAGCGTATACACGACCATAGATGGGTTAGCTGACAAAGTCACGAAAACGATGTGCGCACTTCCAAGAGACAGAAGTCCGTGTGCTATTGTGATTCTGGATGGCCAGATTGCTTATAAGAACGACAAACTGGCATGAGAGGAATCATAAGTGGCTCATTTCATCTTCTTATTGATATCATGTCTTATTTTGAGGTGTTTTTACTGATTTCATGTCAATACTAAAAATGTGCTAAGTAGATTACCAACAACTTTAAGAATGTATTTGAGAGACAAGTGCTCATTGTGCAAATGTATTTGTTTTCAATAAACATTAGAAACTAAATGTAGGTTACATGTTGTCTATCAAGGGAGGTCAGTTGAAACAAATGTCTTGATGTTGCCCTGAGTTAATGATTGTTATGTGTCTTGTTTCTGCTATTTGGCACAATTTTATCTGCTTACAAGGTAATGTTGGAAGGGCTTGAAACCATTCTGTCAATCACAATGATGGGAAGATGCTGAAATGCATTGCAAAAAGGTGATAAGAGCTTATACTTTGGAATCCTTCTATTTATGGTTGATTAAAGGTGACAAATTGTTGGCTGGCATACTGTACTTAGTTTACCTAGCTGTAACCATTTTAAAAGCCCGGCCTAAGAATGTAGAGTGAAAAGCAGTATATTTGTTTATATTACCGATTGAAACCTACTATAAATCTGCTTTTCCAGATTGAGCTAGCTAGTGTGTAATAGATGGTTCAAGCAATTCCCGCTTGGGCTTTTTAAGAATTTGCCCTGTCAAATAGTAAGGTCGCAATGTTTTACAATAGAGTTTCATAACATGCATTATTTGTGTGTCAATATCGATTATTTATGTCCACATGAATATACTTTTTTCATTGAAATTGTAACTTAAATCCAAATGAGACCATGTATTACTGAAGGGAAATCGTCCCTCTTTTTAATGAGATTAGCACTTCAAGAATTAACTATATTCTCATTCCCTCTTCCATACACATCGTAACTTCACCTTTCAGATATTATCACATTTACAGTTGTCCTTATTGGCTCATGCTCCAGCCGCCTCTGTTTCTTCTCCCCATTTCCATTATTATAACCTAATTACAATCATGGGCATGAACAAAGAGAGTCCAGTAACTTGTGTGGACTTTTTAGTGGCCCCTCACCTTGTGCTCTGTGCAGTGAATGGATTGCCTCTGTGATTCACTCCAACAGTGACAGGTTTATGTTGCAGCTGTGCTGAATTCAATGGCAAATCAGTGGATTTGGAAGCTCTGCTTGAGTCACAGGCAAGGAATCCCTAGTATGTCAATATAGGAATTTACATTGTACATGATCAAACTAACAATTGCAGTCCCAAATGTGCCACGATCTCATCCCACTTTGTGATAAGTGCCATGGGATATTTAGTGCCTCATTATTCAGTAAACTTGTCTCTGTGCCGTCGTCTTCGCAGGTCAACAGATTTGAACTTTTCCACGTAGAAATGGCATAGAGAAGTCAATGTACAGTATAGAGATTTGCATCTTTACACTATTGAAATATGTGTATGTATTTTGCGATAACTCTAGGACATGTAGAGTTAATGCTAAAATGCTCTGAAGGCCTTCACTCACTATGTCGGATTCAGTCTTTTACAAGTATTACATGTTAGCAATTAAAAATCACAATATCAATTTGGCCAGATTGTATGATTTGCTTCAGTCTTGTGGTCACATTTTGCAATTGGCTTGCAAGACTATGTATTTGATCTGCACATGTGCCAGCACCAGTAGCACAAGCCTCCCCCTGCTCATGGGCGAGTGAAGTTTGTCAGTTTGCGCTATTCTGTGAAGGGAGTAGTACACAGCACTGTACGAGATCTTCAGTTTCTTGGCAATTTCTCGCATGAAATAGCCTTCATTTCTTAGAACAAGAATAGACTAATGAGTTTCAGAAGAAAGTTATTTGTTTCTAGCCATTTTGAGCCTGTAACAAAACCCACAAATGCTGATGCTCTAGATACTCAACTAGTCTTAAGAAGGCCAGTTTATTGTTTCTTTAATCAGCATAACAGTTTTCACCTGTGCTAACATAATTGAAAAATGTTTTTCTAATGATCAATTAGCCTTTTAAAATTATAAACTTGGATTAACTAACACAACGTGCCATTGGAACACAGGAGTGATGGTTGATGATAATGGGACTCCGTACGCCTATGTAGATATTCCATTAAAAATCAGCCGTTTCCAGCTACAATAGTCATTTACAACGTCTCCACCGTATTTCTGAACAATTTTACATTTTAATGGACAAAGAATGTGCTTATCTTTCAAAAACAAGGACATTTCTAAGTGACCCAAAACTTTTGAACGGTAGTGTATATAATATAACAAATATTGCGCATATAACATGTTAATCCTCACCATGTTGGCAAGGCTCTTTTACTATCTCTGTGGGTTTCATTTGTATTATGTTGCTGCAGATAATGGAAGTACGCACTGGTTCATCTCCCTGGGGAAATTGCATTACACTTCAAGAATGTTCATTCGCAAAATGTCATACTTTCTCCTCTGAGAAAAGAAACAACCTGCAATGAAAGAGAGCTGAAATGACAGTACATTTCTACAGCCTGTTTTGACAGTGTCTGCTGACATGGCCAGGCTGTTACGGTACAACCTAATTGGTATCTGTTGTGCCCCACCCTTTAACCAGCGTTCCATTTGTGCTCTGAGGGAAGTGGGGCCCTCTCAGCCAACAGGATGTAGAAGAACCAGAGCCATGCTACAAAAATACCAATGTCAAGGAGAGATTGGTGCGATCCAGACCTTCATAGACATTTTACTATTTGTCAATGTTCTAATAATGTTCCTTCCAGCCAGTGTTGCCAATTTAACAACTTTTACGGCATATTTTGTGAATTTTCAGCTACTTTTATAGGTTTGACACAGAAGATTTCTATGGTTTTGATCGCATTTAGCTACTTTTCCTACCAAATTTTTGGCACTAACGAGAGTGGAAGACGCTGTCTGTGCAAAGGGAAGGGAAGGGATTGTGCAGCGGGAGAGTGGCCGAAAATGTCTCATTCGTGGAGCGCTCATCTTTTTTCTTTGACTGATTATTACCACAATCATATCTGATTGTGCCTCTGGGCCAATGACCTATGACACTAGGGCTAATCAAGACCATGGATATCTATACTTCTGAGGGAGGAAAAAGTTCCAGCATTACACGGAACCCAAACCGGCTGCGCATTTGTGTATCGTGCGCCATCGTGCATAAATGTATAATGTCCCCCCACACCAAACGCCATTACAACACGGAGGTTACAATATCAAAACAAAATCGAACCGATTATATTAATTTGGGGACAGGTCGAAAAGCATTAAACATTTGTGGCAATTTAGCTAGCTAGCTTGCTGTTCTCCTGGGATATAAACATTGAGTTGTTATTTTGCCTGAAATGCACAAGGTCCTCTACTCCGCCAATTAATCCACACATAAAACGGTCAACCGAATCGTTTCTAGTCATCTCTCTTCCTTCCAGGCTTTTTTCTTCTCTTGACTTTATATTGCGATTGGCAACTTTCATAAATTAGGTGCATTACATAATTTTTCCAAAAATGAAAATAGTGCCCCCTAGTTTCAAGAGGTTAACAAAAGGCTAAGCTGTGTTTCGCTATATTTCACTTGTGATTTCATGAATATGAATATTTTCTAGTAAGATTATTTGACAGTTGCGCTATGCTATTTACCGTAGTTGATGACAGTTGGGTGGGTGGTTCCAAGAGGTTAACTTGATGTATTGCTTATCCCTGATTTAAACTCTTCACTTGTTAACAAACTTACTATAATTTGACTTGAGGCTGTTGATAGATACAACTGGGTAGACATGTCTATATTTATTTGAAATCTTCAACGGCTACAGCATAGCTAGAAAGGACACATCGTATCTCCCTGTCTGCTGCTCCACAATGTGACAATGTGACACCAGCTATTTGTATTATGTTGGCTCCCCTTCCTATTTTGTAAAGAAACCAATAAAAGTAATGCACTCAACATCCAGCTAAGCACAGCGGCTGATATGAGTTGAATCAGGTTTCACAATGCACACATGATATTAGTCAATCTGTAAGTACTGACATTGTGTAACATTGTAGCATTCATATATTTCCCAAAAATCGAACCTCGAGACAAAAATGTCAAGTGTTTGTGATTGCGTGCCCACTTGAGCCGCTTCTTCTTGTTTTTAGCTGATAGGAGTGGAACCCAGTGTGACCTTCTGCAATAGCCCATCCGTGATAAGAGCAGACGAGTTGTGCATTCCGAGATGCCGCTCTGCACACCACTGTTATACTTTGCCATTTGTGGCCCACCTGTTAGCTTGCATGATTCTTGCCATTCTCCTTCAACCTCTCATCAAAGAGGTGTTTTCGCCCACAGGATTGCCACTGACTGGATGTTTTTTGTTTTATAATTATAGAGTTTGCTTTGGAATCTACATCTTCCAGAACCCCAGACATATTTCATTTAGATAAGTGTTCTTTCCATCTTGACTCCTCACCCACCTTTTTTTCATTGTCTTTGAAAAATAAATGTATACATTATGGTTTTCCTCCATCAACAAGTGTAAGAGGTTGAAATACTTGAACAAAACAGTGAGCCATTTGGAGGACTACACAAAAGGGCCTAAAGCAATGGAGCCTTTCCATGTAAACAGACTGCAAACCATCATCTTCAGAAGCAGTAGCCGCCTCTGTTCAGAAAATACAGGATCAGTCAGTCATACATAACCTTTTTCCTCCACTACTCTGAATCAGTGGCGATTGGGCCGTTTAAGATTAGGGAGGACAACTTTGTTTAATGAGCATGGCGATATTTCTATTACAGAATATTGGATGACTGTCATTTATATTCCAATCACTCAGCTCAATATAACATTGATTGTGGTAGTCTACTACACACTAAAAACAAATGCTTGCACAAAAAGAGCTGTGAGCAAACCACGCCCCTAAAATTCAAAAATTTGCCCTACATTTTAATTATCACTACAAGACGAAATAACCCTTTTTCTTTTGCAAAGAACCATTGAAAGGCTCAAAGGGTTCTTTGGGTCGGTATGATCGCCCCCAAAGAACCCTTGAGAAACCTCATTTTTTTCTGTGCACATGATACTCGAATTTGACCTATACCCATCATGAGGTTGCTACAACCTAGCATAACAAATGAGTGTATATAACTTAGGGGCACAGGTCGAGAGGCAAATTTGAGTAATCAAGGTGACAGTGACACATTGAATACCACCGTGCACAATCTTGCCTGCATCTAGCTTATCTGAGGTGTAATCATTAGTCTAAACAGTTGCAAAATGAGAGTTTCTATTGGACATACAGTTGAAGTCATTAAAACTCGTTTTCAACCACTCCACAAATGTCTTGTTAACAAACTATAGTTTTGGCAAATAAATTCATTAAAAATCCAACAATGTGATTTTCTGTATTTTTTTTCTAATTTTGTCTGTCATAGTTGAAGTGTACCTATGATGAAAATTACAGGCCTCTCATCTTTTTAAGTGGGAGAACTTGCACAATTGGTGGCTGACTAAATATATTTGCCCCACTGTATAGAGTACAGGGAACATAAGGTTGAATATATTATTATGACCTGCTAGATCTACTGTCTCTTTTATATTATGACATTTCAGCTAGATCTACTGTCTATATTATATTATGACAGACCAGCTAGATGTACTGTCTTTATTATATTACAACAGACCAGCTGTATCTACTGTCTCTATTTCACTTTGGCCATTGTTGTGGGCCTGCCCTCCCCTCAACAGCCTCAAATAGGCTATTTCATGTGGGTTGGGGTGGGGCGGCAGACATACGCATCTCACATTTCATGACATTACATGTTTATATATTGCTTCTAAAATAAATAAAAAAATCACAAATAATATTTTATGTTATTAATTTCAAACAAGGGCATTAACATGATAAGAATTTACCAGTCCAAAACGATGTCCTCTCCCGTTAAAAAAATATTCCTCCACAATCGCTAAATGAATCGTCCTACAACAATCTCTGTCTCACTTTCCCAATCAATTTATTCTAAAATTGTGT
Source organism: Oncorhynchus mykiss (assembly GCF_013265735.2). Lineage (NCBI taxonomy): Eukaryota > Metazoa > Chordata > Actinopteri > Salmoniformes > Salmonidae > Oncorhynchus > Oncorhynchus mykiss. The sequence continues at coordinate 1,452,590 of NC_048589.1, forward strand.
GTACATCTGTATATCTAGACTTAGATTTAGCTTTCCCTGACTTAGTCGCCTTGCTGATTGATATATAAAACAGCTGAATCTGCGCATTTACCAAGCAATGCAGTGCTTAATATGTGTTTCTCCTTCCGGTATGAAACTTCAATAGTGAATGACTCTCTTTACGCTGGAGCTTACTACATGGGTTGGTCTTGCAACACATAAACTTGACCTATTGCCGTTTACCTCAGCTCATTGGCGATCTACCCAGCTAGATTTCAAAACGATAAGTGGTCATTGGGTTAAAAGACAGTCAATCAACAAAACAGCGGGCAAATCATGGGTGCACAATGATGTCATGACTTGTTGTCTTCAAATCGGTTTCTTTCAGTCAATACATCCCGCGAAATGGCCCATCAGGTTTGATTGTGTTACAAACAAACCAGTTGATTGCAGTGAAACCAAACATGACTGGAAAAGTCACGTTCTGTGTGGGTTATTTACCTGGAATGTGTCGTCGAAAATGGAATGAGACGGAATTCACGACACAAGCGGTTCACAAAATGTTTCGTGTTAGGCTATAAAAACGGATTCTGTCAAACAAAAGATCATTCATTCTGTAACAATGAGCATTGGAATAGCAAACAGACGAAGATCGTCAAAGGTAAACAATTTATTTTAATGCAGTTTGTGATTATGTTACTCCTGTGCTGGTTAAAATAGTTTTTTTATGGGGCTTTATGCTCAGATAATCGTATTCTTGTCCACAGACACCATTAAAAGGGCTTGGGAACAAGAACTTGGCTCAGAAATCTCAGATGAGGACTGGGTAAAAGCTCTCAGGAATATAAACCACAGTTCAGTGAATGCCAGACACAACCTTGTACAGTTTAAGGTGATACACAGGTTACATTACTCAAAAGTAAAACTGCATAAAATATTCCCGGACACCTCACCACTGTGTGAGAGGTGCAAGCAGGATGAGGGGACGTTGACCCACTTATTCTGGACATGCCCTAAGTTACATGTTTACTGGTCTCGCGTAATCATCGACTGACACTAATTAGCATAACGCAACAGACATAAATATTACTAGAAAATATTCCTATTCATGAAAATCACAAGTGAAATATATATTGAAACACAGCTTAGCCTTTTGTTAGTCACCCTGTCATCTCAGATTTTCAAAATGTGCTTTACAGCCAAAGCAAGACAAGCATTTGTGTAAGTTTATCGATAGCCTAGCATAGCATTATGTCCAGCTAGCAGCAGGTAACTTGGTCAAGAAAATCAGAAAAGCAGTCAAATTAAATTGTTTACCTTTGATGAGCTTCGGATGTTTTCACTCACGAGACTCCCAGTTAGATAGCAAATGTTCCTTTTTTCCCAAAATATTATTTTTGTAGGCGAAAAAGCTCCGTTTGTTCTTCACATTTGGCTGAGAAATCGACGGGAAATTGCGGTCATGAAAACGCCTAAAAATATTCAAAATTAGCTCCATAATATCGACAGAAACATGGCAAACGTTGTTTAGAATCAATCCTCAAGGTGTTTTTCAAATATCTATTCGATAATATATCCACCGGGACAATTGGTTTTTCAGTAGGACCAATTGGAAAAATGGCTACCTCTGTATTTTACACGAGAATCACTGTGAGAGCCATCAGGTGACCACTTACACAATGTAGCCGCTTACGGGTATTCTTCAACATAAAGGCGTAAAACTATGTCACAATGCTGTAGACACCTTCAGGATTACGTAGAAAAAGTAATCTGGTTGATAGCCAATTCACTGCTCAATAGGGACGCATCGGAACGCAGAGCTTTCATAACATGAGTCACTTCCGGATTGGATTTTTCTCAGACTTTCACCTGCAATATCAGTTCTGTTTGACTCACAGACAATATTTTTTACAGTTTGGAAACTTTAGAGTGTTTTCTATCCTAAGGTGTCAATTATATGCATATTCTAGCATCTTGTCCTGACAAAATATCCCGTTTACTTTGGGAACGTTATTTTTTCCAAAAATGAAAATACGGCCCCCTAGTCACAACAGGTAAATTACAGAAAATGTCATGGCTTTAGAAGCTTCTGATAGGCTAATTGACATAATTTAAGTCACTTGGAGGTGACAACAAAGTCAAGGTATTGGAGTGGCCATCACAAAACCCTCACCTCAAGCTTATAGAACATTTGTGGGTAGAATTGAAAAAGCATGTGCAAGCAAGGAGGCCTACAAACCTGATTCAGTTGCAAAGCTCTGTCAGGAGGAATGGGCCAAAATTCACCCAAATTATGGTGGGAAGCTTGTGGAAGGCTACCCGAAACGTTTGACCCAAGTTAAACAATTGAAAGGCAATGCTACCAAATACTAAATTGAGTGCATGTAAACTTCTGACCCATTGGGAATTTGATGAAAGAAATAGAAGCAGAAATAAATAATTATCTCTACTATTATTCTGACATTTCAAATTCTTAAAATAAAGTGGTAATCCTAACTGACCTAAGACATGGCATTTTTACTAGGATTAAATGTCAGGAAATGTGAAAAACTGTGTTGAAATATAGTTGACTAAGGTGTATGAAAACTTCTGACTTCAACTGTATTCAGGACGGTCAAACCCTGTTTTGTTCAGTTTGGTTCCGTTTAAGAAACGTTTTGCAAAAGAATCGGCGGATTGAATAAAGCCCTGATCACTTGGGCACACAGTTCACCTCCATAGTAGCCACATACAGCAACATCACTTTGTTCTTTGTATAATTCCTCTTCTCACCTTTTCCCTTCGCTTTTGGACTTCAGTGCACAACACAACAGCTGTCTGTGACCAGGTGAGAAAACCTCTCCCAGCCAAACCTACCTACCTTAACCGCCAATCATTGTCATAATAGAAAGAATAAATAGAACGGTCGTCCCCATTCAAGGCATTATGGCATAACTGGTTTACTAGCGGCTATTGTAAGTGTTCCCATTGTAACAAAGTAGGAAATAAAAGCAGGAAGTGTACCCATCAATCGGTGCTGTGATTTGTTGAATCAACTTTACAGAAAATACATTCCATTGCATCATTTGAAGGAACAGTCTATATTACCATTGAAATTATTACATCACAATACCAGGAAGCCATTGCGAGTGTACCCATGAGTTTACCAGTCAAATTGCCAGGGGAAGAGGTTCCAAACCCATTATATTAACCTTTTCACACGTAACAACACATGGGTGTGATCATTCTACAGTGGTCGCAGTAGCGTACGATCAAACCGGTGTGATTAGAACAAGTATTTAGAACGTCCAGTTTCAAATGACGCAATAATCAGCATTTGAGCTGGCCACACAGTTTTTCAGAAACATTTTGCACAAAAACAATCCTTACAAAGTTATGTCCAGAATGTGAGCAGTTTATTTTTGGATGTAATGTTCAGACATTCACAGAAGTAGCTATAGCTAAATACAATCATCCAAACCGGAAAAATGTAGGCTACATTTGTCCTAGCACTAATGTAAACACACATTCCCTTGGTCCGTATTTTTGCGCCCAAAAAAACGTAATACTTCCAGATAAACTGTAATATCAATACCAATGTAAAGCACAATTTCTCCCCTTTCCAACAAAATTAATGACGAGACCTTCATGATGCCCATCTCTGCATAATTCAAGAAGGCAATGAGCTTCATCGGGTCTTTTTAAAAATGTTGGGTGGGGAGCGAAGGCTACGAAGTGATCTTGAAAGGGAGAAATATGCTGTGGAAGAAACAGTTTTTTTCATCCGATTTGTCCAACTAATCAACTTTAAAATGTAAATAAAACAAAGAGTTTATGTAATGTTTCATCACATACCTGTTTGAAGGTTTGAGTCGAATTTGAAGAGGGATTTAGGGCTGTGCTAACGTCAGCCTCACAAGTGAACTGCAGCTGTTCCGGCTTTTGAGTGTCATGATGGCTCGCAGTAATGACATGCAAAAAAATGCAATTGGCACCCTAGTCATGAAATATCAGCAATAATGATATTAATTTAGACAAACGATCATTGGAAAGATACTCGGACCAACGTGCAGCGTGATCTGGGTTCCTCATCTTTTTTATTTAAAGTAAGTGAACCACACAACAAAACAATAAAGAGTAAATAAACTGTGACGACAATGGAGTGCTAACATGCAACTACACATAAACAATATCCCACAAACACAGATGGGGAAAAAAGCTACCTAAATATGATCCCCAATTAGAGACGATTACCAGCTGCCTCTAATTGGGTATCATACAAAATCACCAACATAGAAAAACAAACCTAGAACCTAGAACCCCACATAGAAATAATAAACAAATGTATTGGGGGGTGCACACAGGGAGTGTGCCTAAGTCAGGAAGGAGACCTGCGCCAACTCCCTTACCGTGGAGAGAGGTGGACCAGGCAGGCGCAGTGTTATGCCATGAGGTGCACGGTGTCCACGGTGCGCAGGCATAGCCCGGTGCGTTACATCGCAGCACCTCGTATCGGCCGGGCTAGATTGGGCATCGAGCCAGGTGCCATGAAGCCGGCTCAGCGCATCTGGTCTCCAGGGCGTCTCCTCGGGCCATGGTAAAAGGCACCAGCCCTGCGCATGGTGTTCCCGGTTCGCCAGCACAGCCCAGTGCGGTCTATTCCACCTCGCGGCACTGGCCTCGCTACTGGGAGTATCCAGCCAGGTAGGGTTGTGCAGGTTCGGTGCTCGAGACCTCCAGTGCGCCTCCACGGTTCCGGTCTATCCGGTGGCAGCCCCCCACACCAGGCTGTCTCTCCGTCTCCTCCCTATGTGTGCTCCCGCCTGTCCAGCGCTGCCAGAGTCGCCCGTCTGTCCTGAGCTGCCAGAGTCGCCCGTCTGTCCTGAGCTGCCAGAGTCGCCCATCTGTCCTGCGCTGCCAGAGTCGCCCGTCTGTCCTGCGCTGCCAGAGTCGCCCGTCTGTCCTGCGCTGCCAGAGTCGCCCGTCTGTCTTGCGCTGCCAGAGTCGTCCGTCTGTCCTGAAGTGCCAGAGTTGCCCGTCTGTCCTGAGCTGCCAGAGTCGCCCGTCTGTCCTGAGCTGCCAGAGTCTCCCGTCTGTCCTGATCTGCCGGAGCCATCCATTACTCCGGTGCCACCGGATTCGCCCGAGTTGCTGCTCTAAAGAGGCCACGGAGGCAAGTAAAGAGGCTGGCAAAGACTATGGTGGATTGGGGTCCACGTCCCACCCAGAGCCGCCAACGCGGACAGACGCCCACCCAGACCCTCTCCTATAGTTTCAGGTTTTGCAGCCTTTTGGGGGGTACTTTCACGTTCTGACCTTAGTTCCTTTGTTTTGTCTTTGTTTTAGTATGGTCAGGGCATGAGTTGAGGTGAGCAGTCTATGTTATTTTTTCTATGATTTGGGATTTCTGTATTTGGCCTTGTATGGTTCTCAATCGTTGTCCCTGATTGAGAACCATACTTAGGTAGCCTGTTGTCACCCTTGAGTTGTGGGTGATTATTTTCTGTTCTGTGTTTTCTGTATTCACCGTACAGGAATGTTTTGTTTCGTTCATTGTCGCTTTATTGTTTTGTTCTTTAGTGTTCTGAGTTATAATAAATATCATGAACACTTACCACGCTGCGCATTGGTCCTCCAAACCTTGCTACTACTCCTCCTCGTCATTCTTACATGGAACCCAAACCGGCTGCGTTGTGTTCCCCCACAACAAATGTGATCACGACACGCAGGTTATAATATCAAAACAAAATCTGAACCAATTATATTCATTTGGGGAAAGGTCGAAAATATTTCAACATTTACGGCAATTTAGCTGGTTAGCTTGCACTTGCTAGCTAATTTGTCCTATTTAGCTAGCTTGCTGTTGCTAGCTAATTTGTTGTTATTTTAACTGAAATGCACAAGGTCCTCTACTCCGCCAATTAATCCACACATAAAACAGTCAAACGAATCGTTTCTAGTCATCTTCCTTCCAGGCCTTTTCTTCTCTTGACTTTCTATTGCGATTGGCAACTTTCATGAATTAGGTGCATTACCGCCACTGACCTCGTTCGTCTTTCAGTCACCCACGTGGGTATAAACAATTAGGCACATGGGTACCTGCTTCTATAAACCAATGAGGAGATGGGAGAGGCAGAACTTGCAGCGCAATTTGCGTCAGAAATAGAACTGATTTCTATTTTAGCCCTTGGCGCGCGGGAGCAGTGTGGGTGCAATAATTGAATAACATAGATTTCTATATTTATTTTGCAATGCTCGCTCAAGTGACGCGAGCGGTGTGGTCAGCCTGTTATTTCTATTGTTGTCACCATAGAGATCCTATGTTTTTACATAGGCAGGTATGGCATGTGATATATCAGAAATGTAATGGTTGTATAATCAACCTAAAATGTTGCCATATAATTATAAATACAGTTTTACAGGTTTTATACACATTTTCTGTATAAATAGCCTCTAAAATATATGTAAATAGAACATAAAATTCTCAGATTTAGTTTTCTTGGAAAGCTGTGAGTGTTATATGATATATTTTCAGTACTTGTTGTCTGCTTCCAACTCACACCCTCAAACACGTAGAGCCCCTGAACGCAGCTCACTTTCCAGCCCACATTCCAGCTCACACTCTCAAACACCTCGATACCCTGAATGCAGCTCACTCTCCAGATCCCAATCACCTGAATTCGAATCACCTGTTCACACACCTGTATGTCATTATCACACACTATTTAATTCAGTTCTTTGCACCCATCACTGTGAGGTGATTACTTTGTGATGTGTCTTTTGGAGCATTGGGTTCCTCGTGACTTACTCTTCCCATGTATGATAGTTTTTGCCTGCCTCAATAACGATGCATTTTTCCTATTCCCTGCCTGTACTTTTGCCTATCGGATATCCTGTTAACTACCTACTGCCTGATCTCCTGGATTACGTTACTAGCCTTTTCCCTGCCTGTACTGTTGACCCTTTTGGACCCCTGTTTATGATCTTCTGCCACAGACAATATTTTGACAGTTTTGGAAACTTTAGAGTGTTTTCTATCCAATACTACTAATAATATGCATATATTAGCAACTGAGACTGAGGAGCTGGCCGTTTACAATGGGCACCTTTTCATCCAAGCTACTCAATACTGCCCCTGCAGCCATACAAAGTTAAAGAAATTATGTTTTGCCTCGTAGTGCATACACCACGAATGAAGAATGGGCCCGATGTTCCTTATACAATGAGGATAATGTATCATGAAGTGGTATTTCGGTAACAAATAAATGAAAAGCATATGATGTTCAGCAATTAAGTGCTTCAGAAAGATAGTCATGCCCTCTGTTAGTATAGGAGAAAATAACACAAACAGCTGCCAGTATTTATCATCTTTTTGTACCAGATCACCAAACATCCAATTTGAGTGCAGGTGGACGATTCCTCCTCTCTGTGTAGCTATAGTTAAATAAATGAACTCTACCATACACGTCTGTAGCAGTCACAAAGTTGGCTTGTATATATTGTAACACAAGTTACCTCAAACTGTGCAACTCCTTCTAAAATGTAATGTATTATATCAACAGAAATTGTCTGTAGTATTGAACTACTGCAGAGAGATCAATAAGCAAGCATGCTTCACACCGTACACATGAGGTTGTGTTGGGTTTGACTGAATAGTTTGACAATGGTGTAAGTGCATGTGTTTTGTTCGTAAAGTCACTCTTGGGTCATCCTCAGAACATCGTTTGAAAATCCACTTTCTCAGTGAGGCAAAAACGGCAACAATAACAAGCACTAAATGATTCCACAAAACCAAACAGGCAATGTATACCAAGATGATCTCCAGTTACTTGGATAATACTGTCATGTATACGACCACTGAAGAAGGGAACTACATCGGATGGGGCCACAGTGTCTCCTGACCCCTCCTGTCTCAGCCTACAGTATTTATGCTGCTGTAGTTTATGTGTTGGGGGGCTAGGGTCAGCTTGTTATATCTGGAGTACTTCTCCTGTCTTATTCATACTGTGAATAACATACACACATACATCTGTGTGAATTTAAGTATGCTCTCTCCAATTCTCTCTTCCTCCCTTTCTTTCTCTCTCTCTCTCGGAGGACCTGAGCCCTAGGACCATGCCTCAGGACTACCTGGCATGATGACTCCTTGCTGTCCCCAGTCCACCTGGCCGCGCTGCTGCTCCAGTTTCAACTGTTCTGTCTGTGATTATTATTATTTGACAATGCTGGTCATTTATGAACATTTGAACATCTTGGCCATGTTCTGTTATAATCTCCACCCGGCACAGCCAGAAGAGGACTGGCCACCTCTCATAGCCTGGTTCATCTCTAGGTTTCTTCCTAGGTGGAGATTATAACAGAACATGGCCAAGATGTTTAAATGTTCATAAATGACAAGCATGGTCAAATAATAATAATAGTCGCTATATTATCTAGTCATGTTCTGGGAGCAGTCTTACAAGCCCGCCAAAATCAACTGGTGATAACGCGAGTGGGAAACACAGTTAGCTAGACTAGCTAGCTTTCGATGCAATGGCCACAATATGTATCTATATGCATCACCCACAAGTAAAAAATGCAGTTATAATTTGGCTAAATAAACAACTCACCTTAATCAGATTAGTCCTCAATACATAGTAAGCTGGTGAAATAAAGAGAACAAACTAGCATGAGGATAAAAATGCTTGGTGCTGAAATGAGACACTTGCCCATGGAACCACCACGTGGAGCAGACTAACTGCACAGGACAGGGGCGAGCTAGTTAGCTAGCATGCTAGCAAAGACATGCAAAAAGTGAAACACAAGTAACTCTAACATTAGCTGCACACACACAATCAAAAACGTTAGACTTAAGTTACATTGCAGTCTGACAACCATGTATCAAGTGTTTAAAACTCACTTTGCGTGGAACAAATTACGATTTTGTTGACCCAACAAAGGCGTCGAGAAAAGAGGAAACTTGAACGCAGAAACTGAATTTATGTGCGGAGTTGTGATGATGATTACAAAAAAAAAGTCTACACTAATAGAGTAACATTTTACACCTTAGCAATTAACACCAGTTATCAGCACTGACTCTAGGGGTCTTTTGGCACTGCCAGTTGCTAAAACAACTCTATGGGAGTCTATCACTTTTGACACAGTGAAGTTAACACTGGTGATTAAGTATGTGTTGTGCCTTTATCAGGGTGGATATTCCCCAAAATCACGTCTAGACAATAGCCTGATGATTATCTTTCTCTCAAACTCACCTGATCTGTGTTCTACTTTATTTACTTAATCATGTGCATGCTGCTGCCTACTTAACCAAACAATTTTGTCGCCCACCCCGTGGTTGATCAAATTCCTAAACTAACCATAATTCAGTTTGACCCTTAAGTCCCTAATCTTTAAATACCCCTTTCTGCTAATTGAGTGTTCCTAATTTCATAAGTAAACAGAAATCCAAGTCATTGTAGCTGCCGTAGATTAGGCAGTCAATATCTGTCCAGTTGTGAAAAATAAACACTTAAATCTCTTGTCTAATCTCTCCAAGTTTACTGCCCCTTCTCGGAGGTACCTGACCTGCCATTTCAGCATGTGCTCCATCATTGTGTCGAGCAGCCCTGTTTGTTTTTACGGCAATGGCGATGGATGGTGGATGCTGGTAGGTCATTACCAATGGGTAACAAGTTTCCCTGTCAATGTTTGAGAAGAAAAAGTTCCTTGGTCTTTCAGAGTGGAATTCCATCAGTCTCTAAACAAAATAAATAGCTTGTTTTAAGCTTTGCACAAGAACTGCAATATTGGAATATTAAGTTTGCGCTGTGCCATTGCTTTTCTGTGAAACAAAGCATCCAACAGAAGTCATGTGAGTCCTTATCAAACTGTCAAACAATGGCCTGTCATAGCACCATCAAACTTTCAAGTGTTTGTACACTACAATCTTAGAAAAATAGGGTGCTATCTAGAACCTAAAAGGGTTCGTTGGCTGTCCCGATAAGGATAACCCTCTTGGTTCCCAACCAAAAATATTTATCCTATGGGGACAGCTGAAGTAACTCTTTTGGAACCCTTTTTTCTAAGAGTGTACTATTTATCAAGTCAAAGGCTTCTCTCCATGATGGATTGGCCCTAGATGTTTCTGCATCCTCTGATAGGAAGAAGGAGTATGCTATCTTAAGAGAATCACCTCAAAACAACTATTTCCGAGCTTCTCTTTCATCTCTCAATGTTGTCAGACAATAAGGGGAAGTCATACCTTCAGCTACCACAGGTATTATCCTGGATGGCCCACTGACTATAGGGTCGTCGCAACCTCAAGGCGTCAAAATGTAGGCCCATTTATTGGTTCCCTCATCCAATCAAATAGAAAGGGTTGATTTTTCTGAAGATAAAAAATGGCCCAAACATGACTCAGAGGACACCTTTCTGAGATAAGTGTAATGGATCGGCCCTGTGAGCAGCCCATCTGTTTGCACAAGTGAAGGGGACCTGCGTCTTCTCTTGAGTATATGATGGCTCTACTTATGACCTCCTAGGCCCCATAATCAGGTACTTGGCAGGGGGCTTTGATCTCCTTGGGTCTCCCTTGACTACTGCCTGTTGGGAAATGTTGATATATGGACAAGGGGGCCTGGTTAAGAACAAACATGGGTGAAAAGGATAGAAGATAGACAGACAAGCGGGGGTGACATTGGTTTAGTGGTGTGGAGCTTGCTGAGTGGTGGGGGTGGTAAGTGCACAGAGGTTAAAAGTCCAGAGGTGAGTGTGCTTGGTCGAAGAAGTCAACTCCCAAGGATATTTGACTTGTAAAAACAGCCAGCATGGTGTGTGTTTGCGTGTGTGCATGCATTCGTCTATTTGTCCGTCTGTGTTTGCTCAAGAGAGTCATGAAGAAATTAGTTAGGAAGAGTGTGAGCAGTTTATTGTAGGTGTGGCTGCAAAGCCATTCACTACCACTCAAAAATAAAAAAGATGTTAAACTGGTAAATGCTCACCCCAAATTAGCTTCTTATGTACATGGTTCAAAATTACAGCTACTATATACTATGAGGTGTATGGGAACCAATGGAACAAATTGCTTTGCATCTTTTGTCAAATAAGTAGGATGAGCAAAGAGATACAATTTTTGAAATTGTCTACAAGGGTAATATGGGTACCATCAAATGGTGAAATTGAGCAAGCCAAAGAATTATGCCGTTAAAATGTAATGTGTGGTGAATTATACCCAAATATTGTTTTCATAACAATTCCGTCACTCAACAACCCCCCTTTTTGTGCACACAGACACACACAATCTCCCCTATCTGTGTCTTTTGACACATGCAAATCAATCATTACCTTCATGGTCAACAGGCTTGATCACTGAAGTGCCGAGTGTTTAAACATGAAGAAAAACAAAGAGCGACATGAGGAATAGCCTCTTTGTCCACTTATAATCAGTCATACTCCAAGTGCTCAACCCTGGCTCTTGAGGGCCAACCCTTGGAGTGCCCTTTTCAACTGCAACCATATACAATGTGATATGGGATTTACAGAGCTTCCCTCAGGCCCGGGCCATGTTGAGGGATACTTTGGGAGGTGCTTAATACTTTCCTGCTCATGTTATGCATAATGGAACATACAGGTCCAGAGATGGAGGTGTAGAAAAGCGCTACAACTAGCACAATATCTCACTCCCAGAGACTCACACACACACACACACACACTAATAGCTCTTCTGTTGTTTATATCAGGATTTAAAAACCCATCCCACCCATCCCAAGTGTTCCGTAAAGCAAGTTTCCCAAACCAGAAGCAAATGTTTTGGTCTAAAGAAAACCGCCCAAATTAGGGGAATCAGTCAAAGCGTAATTTGGGCCTGTTAATGTTGGGTAACTGTGTACTAAGAAAAGGCTCTCCTTTTGGTTGGTTACATCCTGCAGTGAAAAATGGCATGTTTGGTGAGGAGAGTCCAGTCCCACTGAAATACGTATGCTCAGAGTGTTGACATGGAACAAAATGCCTGACAATTACAGTGAGTTGATTGCAGTCAAGGATGCTGACAAGCAGGAATTTTCATTGTTCATAACCAAAATAAAAATATTTATGTCTGATGCCTAAAACTATTTTGCTTGTAGCCACAGTGGCCCTTACCCATGCGTGGTATTTTATTATAATTAGCTGGAAAAACATAACATGACCAGAGTTATCAAAGTGCAACAGTTTGGTGAACCCATGCCATATTATTTCAATTAGCTAACCATCCTCAGTTTGGCTGGGAAAACAGGCGTAACTACTGCCGTGGTACATTTTAGAATGGTAAATTGACGCAAAATGATTGAGGGAACTATTACTCTGCAATGCTTGCTTCTAGATAACAAGCCAACGTAAATATGACATTTTGAAATGTGAAACATTTCGAGATAATGGTTATATATCACAGTCCCGGAGAAGGGGACTGGCAACAGCCTATCTATGCAATTGGATTGTTTAGACATTCAAACATCACATCTCAGAATGGATTGGAATGAAATGGAGCCCTGTGGACAAACCCATTTTTAAAACTGAGAAAGAGCTGTCCATTAGCATGTAAACGTGTAGCGAAATGCTTGTGCTTCTAGTTCCGACAGTGCAGTAACATCTAACAAGTAATCTAACAATTTCACAACAACTACTTGTACACACAAATGTAAAGGGATGGAAAAAGAATATGTACATATAAATATATGGATGAGCGATGGCTGAGCGGCATAGACAAGATGCAATAGATAGTATAAAAATACAGTATATACTGTACATATGAGATTAATAATGTTTACATTACTCAAGTGGCATTTTTTTATGTGACTAGCGATCCATTTATTAAAGTGGCTAATGATTTGAGTCTGTATGTAGGCAGCTGTTTTTTAGTCTCTCAGTCCCTCCTTTGATGCACCTGTATTTACCTTGTCCCCTGGATGGTAGCGGGGTGCTCGGGTGGTTGTTGTCATTGATGCGGTTGAGGGCGGTGCAGTTGCCGTACCATACAACCTGACAGGATGCTCTCAATTGTACATCTGTAAAAGTTTGTGGGTTTTAGGTCACAAGCCAGATTTCTTCAGCCTCCTGAGGTTGAAGAGGCCCTGTTGTGCCTTCTTCACCACACTGTCTGTATGGGTGGACCATTTCAGTTTGTCCGGGATGTGTACGCCGAGGAACTTGAAACTTTCCTCCTTCTCCACTACTGTCTCATCGATGTGAATAAGGGGGTGCTTCCTCTGCTGTTTCCTGAAGGCCACGATCATCTCCTTTGTTTTGCTGACGTTGAGTGTGAGGTTGTTTTCCTGACACCACACTCTGAGTGCCCTCACCTCCTCCTAGGCTGTCTTGTCGTTGTTTTATTTGAAATCAGTAGTCCCAAATGTATTCACTTCTCCATGCTCAGTCTATGCTGGCTATCATGGCTCTAACTAAAGCAATTGTATGTTTATATTTTGACCGTAGGGCTCCATATACTGTAAATGCTTAGGCCTAAATTTCACTACTCAATTACATTGCTGGTCACACAATGTTGGCTATTATGGGGGCTAGTGTCTTTACTGTGCTGGCGAGACCCCGTTCTACCATCCATAAATCATCTGGTATTAAGGAGTAAACATTAATCATAATCAGGGATACCTGGAGATAATCAGACCTCTTTAAAATTTTTACCTGGCCCTCCCCGAGCGTTTAATTTTTTTTTTAAACCCTCTCTCATGTCTACTCACGTCTGTCCGGTGCTGAACGTTGCCGGTCTACTAACTACCGGTCCTGGCAACCCATCATTATGCAGACCTGGCAACCCTCATTCCATCACTACCCTGATTACTCCTCAGCATAACTCTTCGGGCAGTATTGGTTATGTTTCCTTGTCAGACGTTTCTCTTGTTTTGTATCTTTCTATGTCCATTATTATTAAACTCACTAACTGGACCTGCTTCCTGACTCCCTGTGTCGACGTTACACCCTCCCCCAAAAATCATCCTTAAAACAAAATAGCAGGGAAAATGAAATCCCTTTTTAGTATGCTATCAATGTTGAAGTCGCAATTTCCATCAAATCAACCCCTGGTTGAGAACCACTGCTATATTCATTACATATTCATGTTATTCGCTAGAGGGCGACATTTACCAATCTAAGTTTTAAAGGCCATTCACACCAAGAACGATAACTATAACGATAAATGATACATAACTATAAAACATTGGCGAGCATCCGCACTATAAGAAAGTTCATCATTCTACAGTAGCCTACACCTGTCAATCAACTGATCAAATTATCCTAATGCACGCTGTAGGCCTAATATTAAGGTGGTAACACAGACCATTCATCAGGGCTTCAGGATGTGTTGATTGTCCTAATGACAAATGCAAATAATACTTCAATCTAGGCTACATGTAGCCTAATGAAAAAAATATATATAGAAACACGTGTTTAAATTAAATGTAGAAATTCAACAAAAAACGCTGTTTAGCCGGCACATCTTTTATATCATGTCATTGCTTGCCTCGTTGCTCAAGTGGTTTGCGAGTGATACCATTTTCCGAATGGATTTAAATTAATTTTGATATTTTATTCACCGTGCAGCCATTTAATAAGCTATATCAGTGAAACAATGTTATCATCACTGGCCAGTGATGCACTCTCTCTCCGCAACTTTCCCCGACAGTTCATATGATCTATTTTACATTCAGAAATTAGCAAGAGCAAGTCTGCTTCTCTCCACAAAAAGCCTGTTAGGCCCAGTATAACAATTTCAAACAAAGAATCTCCTATAGCTTTTGACCTCAATCCTATAGAACATTTGTGGGCAGAACTGAAAAAGCATGTGCGAGCAAGGAGGCCTACAAACCTGACTCAGTTACACCATCTCTGTCAGGAAGAATGGGCCAAAATTCGCCCAACTTATTGTGGGAAGCTTGTGGAAAGCTACCTGAAACGTTTGACCCAAGTTAAACAGTTCAAAGGCAATGCTACCAAATACTAATTGAGTGTATGTAAACTTCTGACCCACTGGGAATGTGATGAAAGAAATAAAAGCTGAAATAAATAATTCTCTCTACTTTTATTCTGACATTTCACATTCTTCAAATAAAGTAGTGATCCTAACTGAGGATTAAATGTCAGGAATTTTGAAAAACTGATTTTAAATGTATTTTGCTAAGGTGTATGTAAACTTCTGAATTCAACTGTATATATGATTTTGATTAGATGACAGGCAGGCAGCCTAGTATAAACATGTCTCAACAAAACAGAGGAGAACAACTCGTAGGCATACAGATGAACTGTTGTCCTTCCCGTTTGGTAGCAACTCCTCCAACACTAGATTTAATCCATTCACATTTTTCTGCATTGGGGAACCCTTTTGGTCTCCAAAATGCAATTGTTTATTTCAGCAGACAGAGACTGCATAGAAACCTTAGAAATAGACCATAGAAATCTTTTTTCACGAGCTGTGGACCTAATTGTGCGACGCCATGCTTGTTGTTGTAATAAACAACAGTTTGTTGGTGCTTTCAAGACAACAAAAAAAACATGGTCAAATCATGACGTCAGTGAACGTCAGATGAAAAAGTCGGAGCTCTAGAAAGATGCCAGAGTTTTAGACTTTGAATTCCGAGTTGGATGACCATTCAAAAAGATTTTCCCAGTCGGGGCTCTGAAGTCGAAAGTCGGACATTTCAAGTTCCCAGTTGTTTTGAATTGCAGCATTTATACCACTGTTCTTGTTGTGAGCTAGCTCCCTACGTCATCACCATAAGCGCTAGTCGTCAGATACTGTACACGCCCACATTCTGAATACAGCAAGTACAAAGACGGACTGATCAAACAGCCATTGGAAAGGTAAAAGTGAAATGCCTACCCAGCCGGGCTCAGTGAAGAGAATAAGAGAGAGAGAACAGGGTTGTTCACCAAACTTATGTAGTCGAATTCAATAAGTAAATTCCAAAATGCTGAATAATATTGACATTTAATCGATTACAAATTACATGACCCTCCCCTGGATTAAATAAAAACAAATACTAAACTATCTCCCTGACTGAAATTGAAAAAGCATGACCCTCCCCTTTTTTCCTCTGGGTAAAAATTGCATACATTACCACCTCTTTGCCTGGGATACAAGCGGCTTGAGAACTAGCGAGGCATAGTCAAACACTGGGAAAGATGAATGAAGTGAATGCTTTGTGACATGTTTATTTTATGTTTAGGCCAGCGCCCAGTTACAGACCCTTTCATTTGGTCGTGCATGGAAATGTTTGAAGTAGTTTGTGTCTGATGGGGATTCACGCTTTGGCGACTCTGTGGTTATTTGATACCCACAGAGGGTTGGTGATGGTGGGATAACTAAAGGCCTCAGTAGTATGAATACATTGTTACGCTGTGATACAGTTTGTTATGGCCAACTTGCATTTGGAAAGTTGTTATTGAATTCTATAGGTTAGGTTACCGCTGAGGCTTAGATCGAGGATCAGCTCCTTCTTCTCCAAACCTAATCTAAATCCAATGGAGGGGAAAACACAAAACTGAGCTTGCATTGACAGGCAACTTCATTCTACTCCATATACCTCAAGTGATCGCTTATACCTTACATGATCCAAAGCTCTGTACCACGGTAGTGTTTGATAGGGCATGCAACAGAAAAAGTTTTAAAACAGAAAACAAAAATGGTTTCTTATTGGTCCAAGTAGTCCCTACTTGTTATCAGTCCATCTCCTTCTGTTAGGTGCCTAATGAACACAACCTAGTAGTGCCTAACACTACTCCACTATCTGTGAACTGAGGTGTGGGAGCATGTTCTCTACCTCCCTTCGGGAAAAGGTTTTAGTTCAGAGGTCAGCGTGAGTGTCCGAGTCATTCTCCACCATCAATAACAAAAACAGTCTCCCTGTCAGAAGAAGAGGGCTAAAGGACAAGGGCTGGTGCCATTAAACAACCGTAAACAGACTTTAATGGCGGAGACAGAGTGGGCCCGCTACGCCTTTGGCTCCCAGCAGAAGCAGCCGGGAGGCTGGCTTCTATCACACCAACATGCGGAGAGCTTTTAAGTAAGCTGTAAAAATAATAAATATCCCAAAGTGGCCGGCGCACACCACAGAATGAGGCAATATTGATTTCAAAACAAATACTCAAACGTCGGCGGCATTATTGGTAATTGCTTCATATCAAATGTTGACTAGAGGCCGGGGCAGTCATTAGAGCAAATCCTTCAAGCCATTTGGAGCTATTTTTGAGCCTGTCGTCTCAATCCCAACAGCCACGTTTCCACCACCCACACTTTAAGAGGATAGTGGTCCCTCCTAGGCTGGCAAACTCCTCTGTGCCATGAGAGTCAGAAGAAGGAACTCAATTAGGAGTTAGAACTTCACAACAGTGCCAGCTTTGAAAAATAGCTCGCGTAACACAATACTTTGATGTGTTTTCCTCAATTGAATGAGCAGTAGACTATTCCCAGAGAAATAATCCTGGCGGGAGGATTGGAGGAATAGACATGCTCACTGAGATCGGAAAGGTTGTCCTTTTATTTGTCATATTTCATTTGCGTCTTGCTCCTCATCTAGAAACATATACAAAACAACAAGGAAATGTATCTACTTCTCAACGTTTTATTAGTCCCATAATACGGTCTTTAGCTTAATTTGTTTTTATCTTGTTTTTTTCAATTGAGTTTTATTCATTTTTTGTCCAACCATCTGGTGTATAATATTCAAATTGCCTCCAAATGACATAATAATAATGATAGATAATTTAATGTCTTGCTATTAGGAGATGGCATTTTCGGGAGCCGTTGAAGGCACTCCCAATTTAAGCAATAAACATAAAACGGTAAAGAAATACAAACAAACCCATCTTACATCAACATAGCAGAACATACAGGTTAGCTTAAGGATAAAAAAGTATTGACAGTCTCCCTTAGATCTATAACCATTACCACAACCAATTACACATGATTTAACATTCAACTGATGGATAAATGGCAAAGGTCAAATCTGTTTCCTCAGACCTCTGTTCCCAGGGTAACGGGTCAAAAAGGTCAATGGTTGTGCTGTGTCGAAGACCTTATGACAGAGGATATCCTACAATTATATGATTAGGCCCTAAACAGTTCTTGAATTGTTATAATTATTTTACTCTGGGCCTGGTACTCAACCATGAGGTACCCCACCAACCTCCATCATCGCAGTCATCGATACAATCCCCCACAATACATTACAAATTGACCTCATCTACTCTCATTTTAATACACCACTAGGGCCCTCTAGGGTCTAACATGCTGACCACGTTACAAAATAAATGTACACATTCATCCAAACCGTTCGTACTTGTCAACGAGCGTCTGCGTAGCCAGGCGCTAAAATATAACTATTTTTGACTCTTGAGGTGCTGCAAGTCCCACCTCTCCCATCTCCTCTAAGTTTTTTTGGAGCATATACCCACGTGGGTTGGTGGTGGTAATGTCACATAAAGTCCATATAAGAAGAAGACTGTTTCTAATAATCTCTCATTTATCAAACTAAGTTTCCCCTTATATCTGTGGATTAATTATAGGAATGGAGATCACACGATTTTGTGTGACTCAAAATGGGTCAAAATTCTACAAAGATCCAGGAAAGATAGGACCTCATGCATTTCAGGTAAAATAACAACCCAATGTTTATATACCAGGACAAATTAGCTAGCAACAGCAAGATAGCTAGCTAAATGTTCATGAATGTTTCATGTGTTTCGACCTGTCCCCTAATTAATATAATTGGTTCAGAGTTCAATGTGACATTTCAACCTGTGTGTCCTGATGGTCTGGTGTGGATGTACAAAATCAACATGCACACAATAGCGAACACTTAGCATGTAAGGAAGGGACTGCAATGGCCTGAAAATGTCAAAAAACCCAAGTCAAACAGTGACAAAGGTGATTTCAATTTGACAGGCCTATCTATTTCTAGCATACCCAGTTCTGCTGTGTTTACTCTCCCCCCAACCTCTCATATCACAGATTGAACATTTATATTCTCCTTCTGGTAAACTGATGTCACACCCTCATCTGTTTCACCAGTCTTTTTGATTGTCTCCACCCTCTTCCAGATGTCACCCATCTTCCCCATTATCCCCTGTGTTCTCTGTCTGTTGCCAGTTCGTCTTGTTTGTCAAGTCAACCAGGGTTTTTGTATCAGATCCTGCTTTTCCCCAGTCTCTCTTTTCTCATCCTCCTGGTTTTGACCCTTGCTTGTCCTGACCCTGAGCCCATCCACCTGACCATGCTGCCTGACCCTGACTGCCGTCCTGCACCTTTGCCCCACCTATGGAATACCGACCTCTGTCTGACCTGACCCTGAGCCTTCCTGCCATCCTGTACCTTTGCCCCTGTTGCTGTAATAAATATTGCTACTTCTACACGGTCTGCATCTCGGTATTACCCTGATTCCTGATAGTATGAACTGGCCATGACTGATCCAGCAGCCCCAGGCCAGCTGCACAACGCCAACTCCTCCCAAGGAGCCATCATCGGGAGGCACGAGAATCTGCTTTGTGGCCGTATGGAGGGGTTCAAAACGTTGGCTGAACGCCATGACCGGGCATTGGACAGTCTGCTGGAGCAATTCTGCGGGTTGTCTGGGAGGCAGCCTACCACGGTGGTAACCCCACAGCCTCTCAGTAACCCAGCTGCTAGCAGAGCCATCTCATCGACCACTCCACCTTCATTTACACCTCCCCCCCAGCCCCAACAGGAACGCTTCAGTGTAGAGTCGAGCACCTGTCGGGTGTTTCTAGCTCAGTTTGCCATCATTTTCGAGGTTCAGGCCTCCTCCTTCACCTCGGATCGCTCCAAGATAGCTTATCTCATCACGCTGATGTCTGGGAGGGCTCTCACCTGGGCTACTGCTGTATGGGAACAGCAGCTGTCCATATGCATTAGTCTCGAGGGGTTCGTGGGAGATGTTAAGAAGAGTTTTTACGCTCCGTTCTCCGGGGATGAAGCTGCCCGGAAGCTAATCCAGCTTCCGCAGGACTCCTGCAGTGTGGCTGACTATGCAGTGGATTCCGCACTTTGGCAGAGGAGAGTGCTTGGAACCAGGAAGCACTGTTTGATATGTTCTTGCAAGGCATCTCGGAGGAGGTCGAGGATGAGCTTGCTGCTCGAGAGTTACCTACGAATCTCGATTCCCTTACCACTTTGACCATCTGAATCGATGGGCAACTACGCAAACGACGGAGGGAGAGGAAATTTGACTTCGCTTGCATGTCCAGGGATTCCACCTTGCCTCGGAGTCATCCTGGAAGTCCCCGACGACCCCATTGCCGAAATAACCCGAGGCTTTCCAAAATTCCCCGAGAGTCGCCGAAGACGGCTGAGTCACCACTTCCCGAGCCTGTGCAACTAGGTAGAGCTGGGCTATTGCCAGCGGAATGGCAATACAGGATCTACAGAAAGACTTGTCTGTATTGAGGGACTCTTGGTCATTTTGTTTCCTCTTATCCTTTAAATAGATCAGGCTCACTGGTAGGAGTGAGTACGGCGGTGGGCCATATGGATAACTTTCCTGCTTCCCTTGCTCACACCCCTGTTTATGCCATTCTGCTGTGGGGAGGCCAGTCTAAATCTCCCCGGGTCCTCATTGACTCTGGGGACGGTGAGTTTTTTGGACTCTACCCTGGTTTCCGAGCTGAACATCTCCACTCCTATGGATGATAGCATCCTGGACGGGCGCTTTATAGACCGGGTCACTCATATTCCCACTCCCATCAACCTGCGTGTGTCAGGAAATCACAGCGAGACTATTCAATTCCTGTTTATCAAGTCTCCTCAGATTCCT
This sequence comes from Oncorhynchus mykiss, assembly GCF_013265735.2. Classification (NCBI taxonomy): domain Eukaryota; kingdom Metazoa; phylum Chordata; class Actinopteri; order Salmoniformes; family Salmonidae; genus Oncorhynchus; species Oncorhynchus mykiss. The sequence goes on from NC_048589.1 coordinate 1,473,340, forward strand.
GTGGTATTGGGATTCTCCTGGCTCCAGCAACACAATCTCCTCATAAACTGGTCTACTGGTGCCATCATGGGCTGGAGTCCGTTCTGCCACATACTGTGAGTGTCCTGGGACATCTTCCTGGGGACTTGGAAGATGCCCCGGACTTCTCCACTGTCCCTGCGGAGTACCAGGACCTTTGGGAGGTGTTTAACAAGGCAACATGTTGAAACGGTTCGTCTTCTTCTACATTGATGACATCCTTGTCTTCTCCCACCCCCCCACCCCAAGAATATGTGTGCCACGTCCGACCTGCTCAACGCTTCCTAGAGAACCAGCTGTTTGTTAATTAATAACCTCTCTGGGATAGGCATCCCGCTAGCGGGACACCTGTCGACAACTTCCTGTGAAATTGGAGGGTGCACAATTCAAATAAATAGTCATAAAAATTATGGATATTAAACATCTAGGTACATACAAGTGTCTAATATCAGTTAAAAGCTTACATTCTTGTTAATCTAACTGCATTGTCCGATTTACAATAGGTTTTACAATGAAAGCTTGCCATGCAATTGTTTGAGGACGGCGCCCCACATCAAAATATTTTTCAACCAGCACAGGCTTCGTAAAATCACAAATAGCGATTTAAATATTCACTTACTTTTTGGAAATCTTCCTGATTTGCAATCCCAAGGGTCCCACTTACAATATGCATGGTCATTTTGATAGTTAAAATCATTTTTTATATCCCAAAAGTCTGTTTAGTTGGCGCCCTCGATTTGAGTAATCCACTCGTTCAACATGTAGAGAAAGGAATCCAAAAACCTACTGCTAAACTTTAAAACAAATCAAGATATGTTTCTATACAATCATCAAGTACTCTAAAATGTAATTAAACTCTAAATTCTTCCTCATTTGGGAAGAAACAAGCCTGAAACCTTGAACAAAGACTGACATCTAGTGGAAGCAATGGTAATTGCATTCTCGGAGCTAAAATTGCATATGACCCAAAGCTTTCCATTGTAAAAAACGGTTGTTTTTTCTTTGGATTTTCTCCTACCATATAAATTGTGTAATAGTCTCAATCCATCTATACCAGTTGCATGCATATCCTGGCTTCTGGGCCTGAGTAACAGGCAGTTTACTTTGGGCACGTCAGTCAGACAGGAAGTGGAGGAAACTAGACCTTAAAACTTCTTCAGGCTAAGGCAGAGAAGTGCGAGTTCCATCACTCCACCATCCTCATTCTGGGGTACATCATCTCCGCTGGGAGTGTCCAGATGGATCCCAGCACCATGGCTTTCCCCCTGTCAGCATTCACTTCTCACAAGGTTCCGATCACGTGGTCCCCTGCTGCTGACCGGGCATTCCTGGACCTCAAACACCGCTTCACCACTAGTTCCCATCCTGGTTCATCCTGGTTCATCCTGACCCTTCTTGTCAGTTCGTGGTGGAGGCCGATGCGTCGGATGTAGGAGTGGAGGCGGTCCTGTCCCTTGGACCTGAAGTTATATCCCTCAACGCCATGGAGAGAAACTATGATTCTTCTCGCAGTGAAGATGGCATTGGAGGAATGGAGGCACTGGCTGGAAGGGGCGGAACAACCGTTCATTGTATGGACCGACCACAAAAACCTGGAGTATCTCCGCATCGCCAAACGCCTCAACTCCAGGCAAGCTAGATGGGCCCTGCTGTTCACACGGTTCAACTTCTCCCTCTCATATCGACCGGGATCCAAGAATGTCAAGCCGGATGCACTGTCTCACCGTTGTAGTTCTACAGCTATTACCCTGGAGCCCGAGACCATCCTTCCCACCTCATGCCTGGCAACTGCACCCAGCTGGGGTATAGGAAAACTGGTCTGGGAGGCACAGCGTTCCCAGCCGAGCCCCAGGGGTAGTCCTGATAACCGGATGTTTGTGCTTGACGTGGTCCGCTCGGCGGTCCTGGAGTGGACTCACTCCTCCAGACTGGACTGCCACCCGGGTTCTCGCCAGTCCTTGGCGTTTGTGCGACAACGCTTTTGGTGGCCCACCATGGTTACTGACATATCAGTATTCGTCGCCACTTGCACAGTGTGTGCTCAGAACAAGACTCCTCGGCAGGCTCCGGCTGGCCTTCTGCAACCTCTGCCTGTCCCTCACCATCCCTGGTCCCACATATCCCTGGATTTCGTCACTGGTCTCCCCCCATCTGAGGGCATTACTGCCATTCTGTCACGCCCTGGCCATAGAGAGGCTTTTAATCTTTATTTTGGTTAGGCCAGGGTGTGACTAGGGTGGGCATTCTAGTTTATTTATTTCTATGTTTTGGCCGCGTATGGTTCTCAATGAGGGACTATCGTTGTCTCTGATTGGGAATCATACTTAGGCAGCCTTTTTTCCCACTTTGTGTTTTGTGGGTAGTTATTTTATGTTTAGCTGTTTAGCTGCCTGACAGAACTGTGCGCTTTCATTTTTCTACTTTGTCATTTTGTTGCAGTGTTCAGTTTAATAAATATCATGAACGCTCAACACGCTGCACCTTGGTTTCCTTATTCAACCCACGAGAGTCGTGACAGAACAACCCACCACTTAAGGACCAAGCAGCGTGGCCAGGAGGAGCAGGGATCCTGGGCCCGGGAGAAGAGGGAGTGGAGGACCTCATGGACATGGGAGGAGGTTATGGCAGGGGACAAGACCCTGTCATGGAAACAGGCGGAAACAGCAAGGGAGGAACGGCGGCGACTCCAGGAGTTACGGCAACGAGGTAAGCACAAGCGGCAGCTCCCCCAAATTTTTTTGGGGGGGGGGCAACATGGGGAGTGTGGCAGAGTCAGGGTTCAGACCTGGGCCAATTCCTCGTGCTTACCATAGGGAGCGTGGTACTGGTCAGGCACGTGTTATGTGTTGGAGCGCATGGTGTCTCCAGTGCGCGTTCACAGCCCGGTGCGCTACAGTCCAGCTCCCCGCATTGGACAGGCTAGAGTGGGCATCCAGTGCGTCTGCACAGCCCAGTGTGTCCTGTGCCAGCGCCCCGCATTTGCCGTGCGAAAGTAACCATCCAGACGGGACGGGTTGTGGCGGCTCTACGCTCGTTTTTCTACTTTGTTGCGGTGTTCAGTTTAATAAATATCATGAACGCCTACCACGCTGCACCTTGGTCTCCTTATTCAACCCACGAGAGTTGTGACACATTCTTACTGTGGTCGACCGGTTTTCCAAGGACGCCCACTTCATTCCTCTCCACAAATTACCCTCGGCCAAGGAGAGGGCCCAGCTCATGGTGCAGCACGTCTTCCAGATCCATGGACTGCCCGTGGATGTGGTCTCCGACCGGGGCGCTCGGTTCTTGTACCGGTTCTGGAAGGCTTTCAGCACCCACATTGGGTCGTCGGCCAGGCTGTCCTCTGGGTTCCACCCCCAGACCAAATGCCAGTCGGAGTGAGCCAACCAGGACCTTGAGACAACTCTGCGCTGCCTGATCTCCGTTAACTCCACCACCTGGAACCAGCAGCTTGTGAAGGTGGAATACGCATGCAACACCCTTCCCTGCTCTGCCATGGGCCTATCGCCATTTGAATGTTCCCTGGGGTATCAGCCCCCGCTCTTCCCCGATTAGGAGGAAGAGGTCGGCGTACCTTCTGCCTAGATGTTTGTCCGCCACTGTTGTCGTACCTGGAGGAGAGCCCGGTCGGCCCTCCTCAAGACCATCTCCAGGTATCGACGACAAGCGGATCGCCATCGGACCCCGGCTCCCCGGTATCGTCTCGGGCAGAAGGCATGGCTATCCACCCATGATCTGCACCGCCGGGTGGAATCCCGCAAGCTCCCCCCAGTTTATTGGCCCGTTTCCCATCTTTAAAAGTTTTAGTCCCTCTTCTGTTCATCTTTTGTTGTCCCGCACATTTGTATACACTCCACCTTGCATGTGTCCCGAGTTAAACCCATGTCTCACAGCCTTTTGTATCAGCTCCTGCTTTTCCCCAGTCTCTTTTCTCATCATGCCCCTTCTGCTGTTCAAAGACCATTCACTGGCATTTTCTACAAGAAATCTGCCTACAGAAATAAAAGCTTCTCCCAAGTGGGTGTGACACCTACGCCTATTGCCTGCTGCACTGCTGCTTGGATTCTACCTGGCGATCTGTTCACCATCTGCTCTGGCCTGTCTCCCCCTGTCTTGTACAAGTTCCTCCACCACACCACCCTCTCTCCCGAGCTTTCGCTCGCCTCCAGCACACACGCACTGTTGGGGCGAGTGACTCTGAACATGGCTAGCCCCTAGTCGTTATATTTTTAATTTTTTTCTTGTGCATTTTGCTATTTGCCTTATGACTCCTGTATACTTTGTTGACTACAAACTGTCTTTACCCAACCGTGGGACAGACTGTTTGTTCCCACACTTGGGACTCTGACTTGTTTATTCTGACTTTTGTCCTCCATTCTAACCACCTCTCGCCGGCTTCGTATTAATGTTAGCTGATGAAATTGCTGTCATCTGATGCACATTCAGGTGTCATAAATCAGCACTGTCAGAGCTCTCCCTGTCCTATGCCTTGATTGTATCACATATTGATGATATCTGAAAGTGTGCATGTACACCCTGGCCCATCTACTGTTGCTAGCCCCAGTTCTGACTTGTGCTCTGATATCTGCTCTCGTGAAAGTCTGGGTTTTCTGCAAGTTAACAGTAAAAGCTTATTGTCTAAAATGGATCAATTGTCATTACCGGAGATAAATAACAAACTGCGCACCCTCACCCGACACTCAACACAACACTACAGCAAAAATTGGAGGCACTTAGAAAAACTACAAATTCTAGCTAATTTTTCAAAAAACGAGCCTGAAACTACTGGAAGCCCTGGGAACTGTAATCTGGGAGTTATTCCTTTAATATACCTATAGACAGCCATTATGAGTGGTGAGTTCAAAATAAACATTCCCAGAAGGATTCTCCTCGGGTTTTTGCCTGCTATATCTGTTAGACTCACAGACATTATGTTAACCGTTTTGGAAACTTCAGAGTGTTTTCTATCCAATAGTACCAATTATATGCATATCCTAGCTTCTGGGCCTGAGTAACAGGCAGTTTACTTTGGGCACGTCAGTCATCCGAAATACTGAATCCTGCCACCGGCCAACAAGAAGTTAAATGCTCTACAACAAAGCTTTCTTGGTGTCCAACAAGCTTTCTCTACTCTGAACACCTCCAAAGCAAAGGTCATGAGGTTTGGTCAGTAGAATGCCCATCTTCACACAGGTGTTATTTCTACCTCTGAGGGTTTAGAGCTTGAGGTACAAGTACTTGGGAGTATGGCTAGATGGTGCACTGTCCTCTCAGCATATATCAAAGCTGCAGGCTAAAGTTAAATCTAGACTTGGTTTTCTCTACCGTAGTTTTCTTCACCCCAGCTGCCAAACTAACCCTGATTCAGAAGACCATCCTACCCATACTAGATTACAGAGACATAATTTATAGTTTGGCAGGTAAAGGTGCTCTCGAGCGGCTAGATGTGCTTTACCATTCGGCCTCTGCAAACTGGTCATCTCTGTGTACCCGTTGCAAGACCCACTGGTTGATGCTTATTTATAAAAACCCTCTTAGGCCTCACTCCCCCTAACAGAGATATCTACTGCAGCCCTCATCCTCCACATACAACACCCATTCAGCTAAAGGTCCCCAAAGCACACACATCCCTGGGTCGCTCGTCATTTCAGTTCGCTGCAGCTAGCGACTGGAACGAGCTGCAACAAACACTCAAACTGGACAGTTTTACTTCATTCAAAGACTCAATCATGGACACTCTTACTGACAGTTGAGGCTGCCTTTGTGTGATGTATTGTTGTCTCTACCTTCTAAACCTTTGTGCTGTTGACTGCCCAATAATATTTGTACCATGTTTTGTGCTGCTACCTTGTTGTGTTGCTACCATGTTGTAGTTATGTTGTGTTGCTACCATTCTGTGTTGTTATTTGTTGCTGCCTTAGGTCTCTCTTTATGTAGTGTTGTGTTGTCGCTCTTGTTGTGATGTGTGTTTTGTCCTATATTTATATATTTTTTTAATCCCAGGCCCCCGTCCCCTCAGGAGGCCTTTTGCCTTTTGGTAGGAAGTCTTTGTAAATAAGAATTTGTTCTTAACTGACTTACCTAGTTAGAAAGGTTAAAAACAAATAAATAAATATGTTTTATAGCATGCTAAATTTGTGAAAAATATAAATTTTGTGCCACAAAATATATCATGATACAAATGGCACCCCATAAAGCCACATTGCATATTCATGTTGCATGTGTTGGGTTACGCTTTGCTGTGTTATGTTTTGAGGCATGGGGGACATTCCTAGTTCCTTGTGGCGGGCCTTTGGTCCTCAATTACAACCAGCTGGCCACTCCTGTTTGATAGCACAGCGGCTATCTTCCACTGGATCTGCCACTTATTTATTTATATGGAGTAATTCCACAGGAGAGCCTTTCGGAGACGTCACTTTGGATTTTCTCTCAATTCGAACTAGAGGAAAAATGGGATGCTTTTACTTGGTTGTTCTAGCTTCTGACAGACAGACTTGGAAGCAATTGTTGACAAGTTATTAAAAAATGTATGGAGGAAAAGGAGAGTGACATGATTTAAGTTGCTAACACTATCCCTTACTGTGTTGTCGCAATTACAGTGTTTGTGCACAGGTATAAGAGCAAGTTTTGTTTGGGCTGCACAGAGCACGCATCGGGACATGACTGGACTGGGTCAAGAGATGTGTTGAGAGTAGCAGAAGCTGTATTGTTTTTGCTGTTGCCAATGCCATTCTTTTTTCACTGCAAACCAACATCCATGTTCACTCAGTTGATGTACCAGAAATCAAATGAGGCTGTTTGTTCATGACAACATTATGCAGTCATCATGACAGAACATTCAAATAAAGTGTAACCGATTCACTTGTTGGAGTTACATATCAGCGAGTTCCAAATTCTCGATGTGTGATAGTGTATATTTTTCATGTTGTGCAACACATATACTTCCCTTATTGAAATTCATGGTTCTTCATATCTTTTGGAAGAATGATTCCATAAAATATAATGGGGGGGCGGGGGGGGGGTAACATTCTTGGGCCTAGCAGACATTGTGATGAAAGGGAAAACTGTAATACATGCAACTGTTTTCTTTTACTCTGAAAACCCCTTGTAATTAGGTTCCAACAAATCAAGCTTGTTTACATGGTTCATTGCAGTGTGAACTTCCAGTGACATAAAACAGTGTCTCAGGAACTTGACAAGGTGAGTGTGCGGGACACATTGGCGGGATCATTAAACCGAATAAACCTACTTTGGTATAGTAGGAAATATTCTTATGGGCGTTACATTTTGAGAACATTGTTTGTAGTAACAGGTTATCTACTGAATACTATGTGGGGATTTTATTGTGAAATGCTAAACCACCTGTTTCTACTTACTTTGCAAACAGGCTCTGCTCACCATCAATCCCAAAGGTGGTTTAGATCATGTTTATGACTCTTATGTCGCTGTTTTGACATACAGTGAACACATTTTATTACCAGTTTTGGTGCAAAAACATTTGAGAGGAATTATAAAAAGTACTAACGATGCTCTTTAAGTGGGATCTAATGATGACCTTTACGCTATGAAAACAAAACCTGTTTGATTATTTTGTGATTGATTAATCAAGGTTGAGCAATGAGAGGTGATATATTTAATCTGAATGACTGGAACGTTTTGAACTCTGATTTCTCATGTACAACCAAGCCCTTTGTATGTTGTTTATTTCATTGTTTTATCTAGCTAACGCCCGCTCAATCTTCTCACAAGTAATGTACACTATATGTATAAAAGTATAGGGACACCACTTCAAATTAGTGGATTCGGCTATTTCAGCCACAGTCGTTGCTGACAGGTGTATAAAATTGAGCGCACAACAATTCAATCTCCATAGACAAACATTGGCAGTAGACTGGCCTATACTGAAGGGCTAAGTGACTTTCAACCTGACACCGTCATAGGATGCCACCTTTCCAACAAGTCGGTTCGTCAAATTTCTGCCCTGCTAGAGCTGCCCCGGTCAACTATAAGTGTTGTTATTGTGAATTGGAAACGTCTAGGAGCAATAACGGCTCAGTCGCAAAGTGGTAGGGTCACAGAATGGGACCGCCGAGTGCTTAAGCACGTAACATGTAAATATCATCTGTCCTTGGTTGCACCAGTTAAAACCGAGTGCCAAACGGCTTTTGGAAGCAACGTCAGCACATGAAATGGGTTTCCATGGCCTAGCAGCCGAACACAACCCTAAGATCACCATACGCAATGCCAAGCATCAGCTGGCGTGGTGTAAAGTTTGGTGGAGGAGGAATAATGTTCAGGGGCTGTTTTTCATGGTTTGGGCTAGGCCCCTTTGTTCCAGTGAAGGGAAATCTTAATGATACGGCATAGAATTACATTATAGACGATTCTGTGCTTCCAACTTTGTGGAAACAGTTTGGGGAAGGCCCTTTCCTGTTTCAGTATGACAATCCCCCTGTGCTCAAAGCGAGGTCCATACAAAAATGGTTTGTCAAGATCGGTGTGGAAGAACTTGACCGGCCTGCTTAGAGCCCTGACCTCAACCCCATCAAACACCTTTGGATGAATTGGAACGCCAACTGCGAGCCAGGCCTAATCGCCCAACATCCGTGCCCGACCTCACTAATGCTCGTGGCTGAATGGAAGCAAGTCCCCGCAGCAATGTTCCAGCATCTAGTGGAAAGCCTTCCCAGAAGAGTGGAGGCTGTTATAGCAGTATAGGGGGGACCAACTTCATATTAATGCCCATGATTTTGGAATAAGATGTTTGATGAGCAGTTGTCCACATACACTACATAACCAAAAGTATGTTGTAGGTCTGAGCATACCTTTCAATACTATTCAATATATTTGATTGATCAGTGCAAATCTCAGGAGTATGTTTTTTTTTTTTACTCTGAATGGGTTGAACACACCTGCAGTAGTATGATGTCCATTTGACCCCAACAATAACATTTGAATATTAAAACAGTACTCGAATAAACAATAAAATGTTATAAAAAAATAAATAGCATTAAACGCAAATGACCTGAATTAGACTTTCAAATGTGCTGAACACAAACTGTAATGGTTTGAAGGTTACAAGTGTATGAGTTCAAGTCTAGTTGAGACCCATTTGGGGATGCTGAGTGATTAATGCTTTTTGAGGTCAGCTCGGTTTCGTTCTATGATTTTTCTTTATCACAGTTTTCAATTACAGTTTCGATTTGTGTTGTTGTTGTTATGCACTATGCATTATGTGGGTTGAATGCTGTAACACAGAATAAAACAAAGGTCCCATCATGGTAGTGTCTGCCCATTACTGCTTATCACTTATTAACCATAATTTATTCACATTTCAGTTGTGTAAATTACCTTTGTTTTATTTGATTACAAGTCATCATCTCATCCCTATAGACCTGCTGTCTGACAAAATCACTATTTTTAGTAGTTCTTCAGAGTAAACAAGGCATACTTTTATGACTGCTGAATACCAGCTATCAATCATTTCCATAATGTATTTTCAGGTAGAGATACCTCGTGAAGCAACTGCTCCCTATCCCTCTCGATTGGCATTCTTCTGTCACTTTAACATAGCAGACATAAAAGAAACATAGACCGGACAAGTAGGCGCGTAATGGATTGTAGTTAATTGCCATATTTTTTGCACAAACTATATATAATATTGGTCTCCTTACTACATCGCACAGTTTGAGCTTGATCTGATATATCTCTAGAGAAACTGTGCAATGTGCGCATTGAATTCACAGAAAAAAAACGAACAAAATGGAATTAAGTGAATATAACCAACATTGGTCAACTTCAGTTAATTGCTACGCACTTATAGTACATATCCTTTTATTTATTTTGTTTGAATCCCCATAAGTTCTCCTGTCCTTTACGACAATAGAAACGGTTAGTGAACCTGTTTGTAGTCTCTGACTGTGGCCTCTGACCAAGTCGGGTATTGCCAGGCTGTCCCATGGGAATCATAAATTGAGCCCCTGGATCTGGATCTACAGTGAAGTTTGGCCAACAGAGATGTAAAACAATCCGTACCCTAAATCACAATAGCCCCAGTAAATTCCTCGGAGTGAGGCTTCTGGGTTGTGCGGCAGGAAGCAACTGCTTATTTGGCCCTCTAATTAGCCACCCCACTTGGGAAACGAGCGGGTGAAGTTAGAGGCAGAGATTGAGAGAGAAATCACAAGGAGTCTCTTTTGACAATGTTGATGACAAAAATTAGCCACAGCTCCCAAAAACAAGATCTCTCTCACTCAAGCCATTGTAAACGCCACAAACAGGGGAGCAATTTGGATTCTCTTGTGCAAGCAATGAGACAGATCAGTATACTAGGCCTAGATTGAGGATGGGGAAAGCAATTTCAGTCCAAATATTGATCTACAGTATGTGTGTACTGTATACAGAAAGTATACAGAGCGCTCCTCAACCTCATTCAAAGAAGATTGCGCAGAAGTGTATAGCACATAAAAGATGTCAAAATAATCCGAATAAATCAACTGTTTTCTAATTACAAAGCACCATGTCAGATAAAAGAAGGAAATGCCTAGGGATCGCTTTATTTGGATAGTCCCATATAGATGATCATACTATCAACAAACTGTTGATAAGCAACTGGTTGCCAAGGTTATGATTAGGGCTAGGTTTAGAATTAGGGTAAGGGTTTGCTTAGGGTTAGGATAAGTGTTGACAGTTATTGAACATCTACAAATCATCTACTTGGCACTATCCAACTAAAATGTTACCAAAAACAAATTTTATAAGTTTAACTTTGCAGTGGCATTCCTGTTGCATGATCACAATCCTCTGTGTAAAATGGTCCTCTAGCCTGCACTGTTTGATGGTGGTGTACTGTCCCTGGCAGGTCCTCCCTGTGTCATTGAAGACACTGAGGTTTCTGACCAAACTCGAATCAAAGAGCCAAGGAGCTGCAGCTGGTTTTCCATGGTGGTTTTTGGTTAGGTTTTCTGGCCTTTCTGACTCCGCTACTGTTGATCGTTGGCAACATAATTTCTGTCAAAGCGTCTGAACTATCAGGCTGGTTTGAGAACACAGCACTTTGTGGACAATGGCACTTTCACAGTATCCATAGTAGGACAGCCTCAGAGTCAATGACATCAACTCCTGTGTCACTAACATGTCAGAGTGGTATTGACAAACTCCTTGGGACTCTGAGGCTGTCCTCATGTGGACACCATGCAGTTTGATGTTATTTAGTGGTGGTTTATGCAAAGCAAGATGGGACACACAAGATCTGTTTATTTGCTGGGGAAAAGATGGCTTTGTAGTTTCAAGCTGTGTTTGGAGCACATTTCAAAACAGCACACAGATCTGAAAAGATCACATTTGCTTACGCTCCCAGTTTGGAAGAACTGACATTTCTTTTATGTTTTTTTTCTCTCTCCAGATTGAATGCAGAGCTATTCCTCATTTTGGTTTTATTTTCACTGTTCAACTGCACGTTTGATTAATTCATTACACGTCTGGATGAGCTTACATACACTGACATGCTTGTAGTGGTCACTGCCACTGGGAATTTCCTGGCTATTGAATGAAAACTCAATTATTTCCTTTATTTTCTGATTGAACTTATATATATATAAATAAACAGATTTCTGAGCCTCTGCCAGCACTCCAGAGTTGTCTTCTGCACGTTTCCATCACAGAGGTCCCTGTTTTTCTCAGAACATCGCTAACACACCACTACCTCCACCTCCCTAACACTCGGAATCATCTCTATCCTCAGCTCGTCTGCAAATAGGCCGATTAGAAGTTCCTTCCATAGAAGCTGTTTCTGGAGTTCCAGAGCTATCGGACCAGAGAACTAGGAGAGATTTTCCTTGTCTGGGATTCAGCCACCAAAGCAGTCTTTTTCCTAAACAGGCCTTTCAACGCAGTAGGGATTTACATGAAGACGTACGTCATGATTTGGGAATGGGGGAGCTCATGCAATGCTCTCCTGTGCTTTACTGCCGGGATGCAAAGAGAAAGTCCTCCTTAATATCCCAGTTTACTTTCTCCTTCATCCTTTAAATGGCGTGGGGGTGCAGTTGGGGGATAGGAGAGTATGTGTGAAAATACCCATCCCCCCCGTTGCACATAAATCTTCCACATAAATTCAAATCCGAGAGAGGATACTCACGAGTGTGAGAGGATCCCTCTCAGGAATGTCTGCAACAATAACAAATGAAGTACTGTTGGCTACTCCAAGAGGTTAGAGCAGGGAAAGCTTCATATCCTCTGGCTGGAGCAGATGTTCCTTTCTTTCATGTTTACCATCAAAAGAATAAACAAATGAGCAAACTCTTAAATGCTATTCTAGTATTTAAACTGTATACTTGCCCACTGATTGGTAACAGAGGTAGTTTAATGAACCACACGTGACGAGTAATCCTGCCTGGAATCTAAACACTTAGCTCCCTGAGCTAATGCTTAGGCATTAGCTCAACAGGTTAACACAGTCATGCCAACCCAGACTCAAACCAAGAGAGTCACATTGGTGCTGTCACTGATTTGATCAATTGATGCCTGTCAGCTGCTGGGGCCTTTGTGGTTGAGGAGTGAGTCAAAAGGCGTGACATTTTAGGGGCTTGGTGAACCATGCTCTTTTATGAATAACCTTATATGAAGTCCTGAAGACTTGTGTTAGCTCCCGGAGCTAATGCTTAGGCTTAAGCTCAGCAGGTTAATACAGTCTTGTGGCATGCAGATGTCCCAGGTTCACCATGTTGATCACACTTACTCAGAAAGCATAACAATGAATTGATGATGCATGGTGCGATGTCCCACAAAGAACCATTGGCCTGCTTCAGGGAATCCTCAAGGAAAATCGATGTAAACACAAACAGGGAATGACTGAGTTTCTCAGAATTACAGCTGTGCATCTTCAGAGGGTTCACCTAGCTGCTGCATTATCGATCATTTGTCAAACAATTACTAGTATGTTTTTCTGAAGACAGGGTAAAACTTTAACTGAAGTTTCTCTTGTGAAGTAATGCTGTAATTAGTGTGGTAACAACATTGTCGTTAAATACTGGTCATTTTCATTTAGTTTATTTCTCTGTTATGATCTGGCTCAAAGGCTATATCAGATCAAGTGCAATGTAAGGATAATGTAGTTACATAGGATATACTTGTAATTATCATGTACCTACCTAGGAGCAAGCAACTTGAAATGAAACCTGTGCGTACATTTGTTCACATTCTTTGCTAGCAGGTGAATTATTAGCCCAGTTATGGCTAAGTTCTAGGTCTAGTGGTTGCTTCCTACAAGTGCACAAAACATGCACATTTCTAGCCACCTTTGAAAAGCAAGTCAGTCTTAAAGGGGCAGTGTTGTATTTTGAGACAGGCTTGATAAAGATAAGTAGCCAGTAGGCAGAGGGTAGCATAATTTGTCTGATTCCCTGTATAAATGGTGTTGGAATAACAATGAATATTATTTTGTAAAATGGTTTCTTGCATCAAGCAACACAAGACTTTCAGTCACCTCCTTGTCTGAAGGACAAGTGGATAAACAGGTTAATGTCAATCCCTACTGTTTGTTTCAAAAGTCTGATGGAATGTTGGCCAACATTGAACACAACATATTGGCTGCTACTATAAACTGAATAGCTATTTCCATGTTAAAATGTTGTCGCGACCGGGAGACCCATGAGGCAGCACACAAGTGGCCCAGCGTCGTCCGGGTTAGGGGTTTGGCCAGCCCGGGTTATCCGTGTCCCATCATGCTCTAGCAACTCAACTCATGTGGCGGGCCGGGCACAACGCACGCTGACACCATCGCCAGGTGTACAGTGTTACCTCCGACACATTGGTGCGGCTGGCTTCCGGGTTAAGCGAGCGTTGTGTCAAGAAACAGTGCGGCTTGGCGGGGTTGTGTTTTGGAGGATGCACGGCTCTCGACCTTCATCTCTCCTGATTGGATATCACGAAATTGTGGAGAAAAAGGGGGTAAAAATGTATGTCATGGGATGCATTTTCTCCATTGTTTTATATGTTAGGCCACTCTGATAGGCCTACGTTATGATTAAATAGCCACAGTAGCTTACTTGGCCACTGTTATAACTGTAGCGGGTACAGTCTGTGTTCACAGTAAACGCATGCCAGAATTTTCACAATGTTCAAGTTGGCGCTCAGGAGACCTTACATTTGATCAGTGGAACATTTTGTTATACTGCTCAACTCCATTAGCACAGGTATAAGCACAAGTTAATGTAAACTGTAATATTTTACTTCTATAAATGAGACTGTATTACCAGACTTGCATTATGGTCTCACTTTCCCTCAAACTCTGGGAAAGGATGCCCTCAGCTGGTTACAGAATGAGCCCAGGCATTTTATTAGATATTCTTTGACTCAAGAATGATGCCAAAGCTTGCATTGAGCTGCAAAACATATGCCACTTAAAGTACAGTATATTACAACTATATTATAGGGGATTCTACTGAGTCACCATATGGTCAAAACCATAACTTGTGGAACATCAGTCGCTATAGTACAAGTTCACTTTGACACCCAGACAGACTCACGACATGGACCTGCTGTTTTTGGCTCAGGTTAAATGTTTGCATCAATCCATTTATTCAGTGCACATAGATACAGGATGACGTTCTCTTTTGGCACTCCCAGGACTGTGGCGTACCCACTTGAGAGCCATTACACGCTACATTGGGAGGCCATTCACACGTCAGAGACGTTTCACAAACCACTGTTCAGGGCAGCCACATTAAAAAGAGATACTCATTAAATGGCCATTACGAGTACAACCAGAAGCCTACGGCGTGCCAGAAAAAGGCCCCGGGTTGCGTGCATTAAGAGTGTTGTGGGAAGCTTCTGTACATAAATACCAAGGATAATGTGGCAACAGAGCTCAAGCCAGACTGTGCCGTCGAATATATTGTTCTGTGTAATTGCTTGGGCATGGGGCATGTACTTCTTAAACTTGGCTGGCATCACCTACTGTATGCTGTTTGGGTAGTTGTTACCTTGACTTGTCCACTGCTAGTTGCTAGGTGGAGGGAATGAACACTTGATGTTGAGTATTGTAGTTGTCATTGACTTTTCATAATTTACAGGTGCATTATGCAACAATTTCACCTGCAAATAGTCAAACATGACAATAATATATCTGTGGTAGTAAATAAACAAAATTCCTTTATCAATTACATTTTTAATTCATTTATTCAATACATTAGCTGTTTTCATGAATTGAACTAAAAACTTCTCACATGGAATCAGATACCCCAACCCTGCATGTCATTGAGTCCTCATAGTCTCTTAACGCATCTGCACTCAAGCTGCTGTCCTTTCAAAAGAGGAAAGAAAATAATTAGGGCCCAGTTATTTAAGCCACTTCATGTGCCCATCAGGGGCATACACTATGAAAACACAGCTGTGGCCTCAGAGTCCTGTGGAAGGGCAGTCTCTACTGTGGGGGCCCGAGCATCCGTCTGTTTGAGGGGGCCAAATTCCTCCACCACGTCGTCTTGACTCAGACAGTTTGTTTTATTTACTCTCCGATCACATGCCGTTCAGCCTCCATGACTTTGGGAGATACAATTAACTCCCCAATATCCCTTCTATCTGCAGATGTGAAGGAGTTTATTTGTATTATGTGGGCCTTGTTTTCCCCAGTTGCATGGAAGCAGTGTTTCTCAACTGCAGTCATGTGGCCCGTGTCATGCGGGGTGACAGCTCACTCCTGTGGCTCAGCTCATCATATGTGCTCACCCCTGCTCTTTTTATGCCCTGAACTACTGGTGTAACGTTCAGTCCCCACACTCAGGTTTGAGCAATGTAGAGATATCAATATAGATTTTCTGTAACAGCATTAAGTAAGCTAGTTGAGTCTAATGCTCAGTTAGTTTTGAGCATGGTGAATGCAACAATGATAGTTGTCTGTCTTTCCTGCACTAGCCACATACACTGAACATCATGTTGGTAAGTGAAAGTCAATTTGGATTTTCTGCTAGTGTCTGCTAAATGACAATACTGTGTATTATGTTTTAAACTCCTTTTTGTGCCAAGGATTCGCCCAGTCAATTCCAAATCTCAACGTAAACCAACAGTAGTTTTGAAGTATGCTTGTCTGGTGCCACTTCCAAATGCACGCTACTCCATCTTCAAAGAGAGACTCGAGTAGATTCCACTGTTTGATGACTAGATGCAGGGAGGCGTGCCTGACAGATGAGTAGATGCACAAACATTATGTCTTTACCCCCATTCACCCCCAATCCCTCCTCCCCTTTGCCTCCGAGGGCCACCGTGTCACTTCCTCCTGGGAACTGGAAGTAATACAATCCCTTCAAGTTTACCCACCTGTCTCTTGGCCTCTGTTGTGCGCCCCGTGCATCTGACCGAGACGAGACAGAGAACATGGCAAGGAGGCCACGCTACGTTGATGTTGATTCAGCTTCCTCTTGTCCTAGCGCTCCCTCTGGAAGTGTTTGTAATGGGAGGGTGGAAGTGAAACGGGGGAATGGTTGTTTGGAGTGGTGGGGAACTGGGGTTGTCTTTTGCTGGTCAGGGTCGTGTTCAGTAGGCTCGAATTATAGGGAAACGGTCTGAAATGGGGAGGTACTATCTTATCTTTGTCAATAAGACATTTTCAGTTGCACATTTTGAAAAGCTGTTTGTGTTCTAGTGAACATAACCCTGGAGTTCATAGCAATCCTGGGTCTTCTGAAACACCAATCTACCACAATGACCACCTGCTCATTTCACTGAGGCATCAATGGAGGAGAAGAGCGAGGACAGGAGCAGCTGAAATCATACACACATGTTCAAACGGTAATAGTACGATTTAGCTGCCGAGAGCAAGGCTTAAGAAAACATACACAGACACCCTTTGATGTCCACTGGGAGCTTGCCGATGTGTGGCCCCAAGTGCATATCCAAAAATGTTAGGTGGGTCTAAACAAATAATCATGAAGGTGGTAGTAATACAACCTGAGAACCAACAATGATTTTTTTTCTTCGGTGAGCTAAATCCTTTGATAGAAAGACGTATCTGGTTCTTCAAGGTTTCTTTCTTCTAGTGATTTCCTCTGCCACTTTCTTTTGGGAGTCTAAGCCTGAAAACTGTAAAGCACTTTGACGTATATTTGTTAAAAGGGTTATAAACACAATTGTATTGACTTCTGTCCCCATAGGTATAAATTAAGTTACATAAATGTACTGTAGTATGGCTGCATTTTGACAGCCAGCCCAATTCTGATATTTTTTTCATTGATTGTTCTTTTGACCAATCAGATCAACTCTGAAAAAGATCTGATGTGAAAAGAACAATTAGTGCAAAAAAGCCTAGGTCAGCTGATTGAACTAAAACACTTCAATACCATGACCAGACTTAACAGAAAATGCAGCAGAATATAATTATTATCAACAACTTTGTTAAAGTAACATCATTTCAGAGGAACTGTTCATGCTGCCACCAGTGCTGGTGCCTAAGTCCTGGTGCACTTCAAACTACTGCCATCATGATGGATGCAGTGTTACACATTTTCATTCTCTGCATAACATTTCTTTTATCTACCGTCAGTAAGTTGTGTAGCTCCATCTCGACCACCTGTTTCCAATTCCTTTGTTTAACCTTTGTGTCTGGTATAGCAAGTTCACCTTATGCAAAAATGTTTGTACAATTTTTGTTTTCATGGTATCAGGTGGGTTTTTTTCCCCTCTATCTCCATTTTGTGGTTGTTTTTGTGCGTTCTCCTTTAATTGATTGGTAAACAGGTGGAATACATACAGTACCATACATAAACAGCTTAAGTTATGTTTAAGAAGAAAATGTGGGATATTGGCTAAGCAATAATTTTCTGGACTTCCGACTTTCCTTACGTTAATTCTAATTTAAAAAACACATGCTTTCTTGTGCAGAGTCATGGGCAAGTGGTAACCCTACCGGCTCCAGCATTTGTCACACAACCAGAGATCGATGATTCCTACCTCCTTAAAACATCCTGGGTCGTACCACAAATATAGTACGTTTTGGCTAGTGTAACTTGATAAAAATTAACTATAAATGTCACATACTTCTAACATTCTGTCATAAAGAGCACGTAACATGATTTGTGTCTTAAACAGCCATGAATCCCCTTGTGACAAGGGAAATGGAAGCTTGTTGTGTGCAACAGGGAAAAGCAATTGAATGCAGGCTTCACAAAAGACATGACAATTATTAAAACATGTCTAGCTTATCTACTTATGGGCAACAGGGTTGACATGTTATTCTCAACATGCTCAGTTTTCCACCACAAAACACCAGAAAATTGTCAAAAAGAGCATAATAAGCTCATCTGCTTGTACACTATGATTTGACTTATGTTCAATGTTTCTTTAGAACAAAAATAGTTTCACCATATTAAATCAAGTGTTCAGTTCACGTAACAGGGTTAACCTTCATTTTTAAATAAGGGACGGATGTAAATTAATCACTGTTCAAATGACATGAATAATAATCTTCAGAAATTACTTTGTCAAAGCAAGAACATAACTAGGGCTTTACAAAGATTTTTTAAAAACTTGAATAATTATTTGGGTTAAGTGGGTTACAATCGTATTAGTTGGAAAAACATGCTGAGGGACAGGTCAAAATGCTGTCTTTATTCATATAAAAATATCAGATTTATTAAATTTTTCAAATGGTCTATATTAAAGGGCACTTGCTTTAAAATAACAGGCTTTAAATGCAATATTGGTGTACAATTTCTATTTAAAATATCAAAGGGATGGCAAATGCACTGTATCCAGGGAATGACCCTCCTACTGTTTATCCAATTCTACTACAATCTTAAAGCTTCAAAATATGAAAAAATCTATACAAAAGACAAATACATACTTTCTCATGTCCTTGCAAATGCACAGTTTACACAAAATCCAAATCAGAGCCATTCATCTGCTTCATATCAATTAATTTGATGCCTGATGCTGCATTTACACTGTGAAGGCCTTTTTTACCCATCAATCCAGACAACAAAACAAACCTGTGATGTATCTGTGCCTGTAGTAGCAAAGAACACTACTGCTATGACCTGGGAGGTGACAAGGAGGTAATAAGGTGTGAAGAGTAACATTTGGGTCTTGTTTATTACAAGTGTGAACAAACCCATTAAAAACTGATGGTGGTTGGTAAACAGTTTCTTTCAACACGCTAAACAGCAGTCACCGCTTTTGGACTGAGAGAGCAGCCGCTGTTTCCAATCAGGGCTCCAATTTCATGCACAACTCGACAGGACAGGCCTCTGACGAGAGATGGGTCTGGCTCCCAAATATGTCTTCACACTGGGCTGATTGAGCATGACATGGCCTCCGATGCCTAGTTTGGACATGCATTCGCTAATAACGCACATGAGGGAAGTTCTCGGTTAAAGCGGCTACTCTGACTGACCTCAGGGAAAAAAAACAGTATCCTCGCGGTCTCGCCACATGGTTTCAATAATCCATCTCTGATATAGGTCCATCTAATAACATTGGCTCACTGAAGTACACCGAGTGTACAAAACATTATGATCCCCCCCTTTTGCCTTCAGAACAGCCTCAATTTGTTGGGGCATGGAGGGATGCTGGCCCATGTTCACTCCAATGCTTTCCACAGTTATGCCAAGTTGGCTGTTGGATGACCTTTGGGTGGTGGACCATTCTTGATACACAAAGGAAACTGGTGAGTGTGAAAAACCCAGCAGCGTTGCAGTTCTTGACACACTCAAACTGGTGCCACTGGCACCTACTACCATACCTCTTTCAAAGGCACTTCAATATTTTTTCTTGCCCAGTCACCGTCTGAATGGCACACATACAAAATCCATGTCTCAAATGTCTGAAGGCTTAAAAATCCTAATTGAATTAGTCTCCTCCCCTTCATCTATGAATGATGTGGATTTAACAGGTGACATCAATAGGGTATCATAGCTTTCACCTGGATTTAGCTGAAATATTGAAATATTCACTCGGTATATTGTGCATGTGAAGTGTACCTACCGAAATGCAACTCAATTGACTGTTGTATTGTGTCCATATTAGGACAACATCACATCGAAAGATGTGTTACTCAGACGTACCAGAACAACTTTGAATAAAGCAAAAAACTATATTTTTGGCAAGTCGGTTAGGACATTTGCTTTGTGCATGACACAAGTAATTTTTCCAACAATTGTTTACAGACAGACTATTTAACTTGTAATTCACTGTATCACAATTCCAGTGGGTCAGAAGTTTACACTAAGTTGACTGTTCCTGTAAACCGCTTGGAAAATTCCAGAAAATGATGTCATGGCTTTAGCTTCTGATAGGCTAATTGACATCATTTCAGTCAATTGGAGGTGTACCTGTGGATGTATTTCAAGGCCTACCGTCAAGCTCAGTGCGTCTTTGCTTGACTTCATGGGAAAAAAAAAAAAAAAATCGTAGACCTCCACAAGTTTGGTTCATCCATGGGGAGCAATTTTGAAAAGCCTGAAGGTACCACGTTCATCTGTACAAACAATAGTACGCAAGTATAAACACCATGGGACCACGCAGCCGTCACACTGCTCAGGAAGGAGACGCATTCTCTCTCCTAGAGATGGACGTACTTTGGTGCGAAAAGTGAGAATCAATTCCAGAACAACACAAAGGACCTTGTGAAGATGCTGGAGGAAAAAGGTACAAAAATATATACTATATCCACAGTAAAACAAGTCCTATATCAACATAACCTGAAAGGCCACTCAGCAAGGAAGAAGCCACTGCTTCAAAACCTCCATAAAAAAAACCAGACTACGGTTTGCAACTGAACATGGGGACAAAGATCGTACTTTTTGGAGAAATGTCCTCTGATCTGATGAAACAAAAATGGAACTGTTTGGCCATAATGACCATCGTTATGTTTGGAGGAAAAAGGGGGAGGCTTGCAAGCCGAAGAACACCATCCCAACCATGAAGCACAGGGGTGGCAGCATCATGTTGTGGGGGTGCTTTTCTGCAGGAGGGACTGGTGTACTTCACAAAATAGATGACATCATGAGGCAGGAAAAATATGTGGATATATTGAAGCAACATCAAGACATCAGTCAGGAAGTTAAAGCTTGGTCGCAAATGGGTCTTCCAAATGGACAATGACCCAAAGAATACTTCCAAAGTTGAGGTAAAATGGCTTAAGGACAACAAAGACAAGGTATTGGAGTGGCCATCACAAAGCCCTGACCTCAATCCTGTAGAAATGTGTAGGCAGAACTGAAAAAGGAAGCAAGGAGGCCTACAAACCAGACTCAGTTATACCAGCTCTGTCAGGAGGAATGGGCCAAAATTCACTCAATTTTTACTAGGATTAAATGTCAGGAATTGTGAAAAACTGAGTTTAAATGTATTTGGCTAAGGTGTATGTAAACATCCGACTTCAACACATCTCTTAGTAGTGTTGTGTACAAGACCGATTCCAGACCAAGACCAGAGAAAATCGAGTATGATTCAAGACCGAAATAGGAGACCACGACAGAGACAAGAAAAATATGAGCCTAATTCCAGACCATGGGATGTAATTATGCCAAATCGGCACCATAATAAGAGTTCAAAATGAGACACAGCATGAGACATGAGACAGAGCACGCAGAGCCGGCGCAGGATACCCTGGGCCGAAACGGCGTACCGGAGACCAAACACGCTGAGCTGGCACAATACGCCCTGGCTGGATGCCCACTCTCGCAAGGCACTTGCGGGGGGCTGGCCTATTGCGCTCCGGGCTATGAGCGAGCACTGGCGACACCGTGCGCTTCACCACATAACACGGTGCCTGACCAGTACTACGCTTCTTCCGGTAAGCACGGGGAGTTGGCTCAGGTCAATCTCCCCGTGTCCTCTAATGCCTGTTGTGCTGCCTTACCTCATATCGCCGCAACTCAGCTTTAGCTGCCTCCAGTTCTTCTTTGGGGCGGCAATATTCCCCAGCCTGTGCCCAGGGTCCCTTGCCATCCAATATCTCCTCCCAAGTCCAGGAGTCCTGAACCCTCGGTTCCCTGTTACCACGCTGCTTGGTCCGTTTGTGGTGGGTAGTTCTGTAATGATCGTTGTCCTCCTCGGATGAGGAATAGGAAGGATCAGACCAAAACGCAGCATGGTAAGTTTCCATGTTAATTTTAATAAATAAACTGAACACTGCAATAACCACTAAAACAACAAAGAGAGAGAGAGTGAACGAAACTAAACAGTTCTGTAAGGGGAAGACACACAAAACAGAAAACAGCTACCCATACACACAGGTGGGAACAGGCTACCTAAGTATGGTTCCCAATCAGAGACAACGATAGACAGCTGCCTCTGATTGGGAACCATACCATGCCAAACACAGAAATACAAAACATAGACTGCCCACCCCAACTCACACCCTGACCAAACCAAAAAGAGAGACATAAAAAAGGAACTAAGGCCAGGACGTGACACTGTACATGTATATAAAAGATAAAAAGACAAAGTATTCCCCCAGTCTCACTTTACTAATAGTGAGCATGCAACTTTCAAGCAATTGAATCAAGGAAATTCTGATGAGCGCGTTTGAGGATCATTTTCATTGAAAGTAAAGTTCAGTAATGTTAAGAGTAAAGTAGGAAGCCCAGGTTTCAATAGGCGACAAGAGATTAATGTGTCGTGAAAGGAGTGTTGATAGTTGGCCTGGAGAAGCGGTTTTATGGGTTGACAGTCATGATTTTTTTTCACTCCGCTGGTCTCGGCAATAAATTCAGAGTCCTCGTTATCTGAGAGCGAGTCAAGGCCAAGTAAAATGTATCTGAGACGAGGCAAGACCAAAACACCCTATATGTGGTCTCGAGACTGGACTCGAGTACTACAATACTGTCTTGTCGTATCGTTATCGTTTTGGTAATTCAGGTGTTTTGTTATAAGTTATTTAAAAAGAGGGAGAGAAAACAAGATTTTCGATCCAAAAACAATCTAAATGAACAGAAACAGTTTGTATTATGTATACAGAAAAAGGTTACTTGGTATGCAGGAACTTTTTCGGATTGTACAATGTTTGCCTTCCTACTACCTACATTTTCCTACATTTTCATGGCCCTTCATCTCAGTGTTACTGTACTCCATTAGATGCATGTCTACAAATGCCTAGCTTGGAAATATGTCAAACAATGTAGTAACTTGTGAAATTGTATCCCTCCTCTCAGCTATTGAGACCCCCTTGAAGAATCAGATAGTCCTTATCTGTTCAAATTTAAGTTAGTGGGGCCCTATAATGATGCCGCTCTGCGTGAATGCCTGCCTGAGAAAACGGAGACAAGTCGGTTGCCTTCGGTGTGAACTACCAAGGAGCCAGGTGGCATAATTGCAGCATAACCGTTGCGTTTGAGTGACTCGAAATGTTCAAGGGTGCACGCTAGAGTCAAGGGGGAAAAACTGCTGAAATATCAGCCGATCTCCACAAAGTCTGCAAACAATTAAAAAAAGTGGCTCTTTTTTAATTTGGCAATTATGCTGATTTTATTTTTCGAAGGCCGCGAAATTGCATTTACCTAAAATAACGGCGGTGTGTGATGGTCTTTGTTTTCTTGTCGTTTTGTCAGGTTCGCTCACAGGCTGCCAAGAAAATTAGGAACATTCGTGTTTAGGACTAAAGCAGTGTGTATTGCTACTGGTGTCTAAGCCAGTAGAGCCAACCCAAAAATGTATCTAGCCGTTTCATTTCCATGCACATACAGTCTTTCCCTGAATGTTTTATGCAAATTGAAATGGCATGCACACACAACTGTTGGGCAATGTAGAAATCAATTTCGATACACTGAGTGTACAGAACATTAGGAACACCTGCTCTTTCCATGACATAGCTGGATTCACCTGGTCAGTCTATAAGCTATGGTCCCTAATTGAAGTAAATTGTTAAATCCACTTCAATAAGGGGAGGAGACTGGTTAAAGAAATATGTTTATGCCTTGAAGCGATTGAGACATGTATTGTTTGTGTGCCATTCAGAGGGTGAATGGGTAAGACAAAAGATTTAAGTACCTTGAACGGGGTATGGTAGTAGGTGCCAGGCGCATCGGTTTGAGTGTGTCAAGAACTGTTTTTCCTGCTCAACAGTTTCCCGTTTGCATCAAGAATGGTCCATAACCCAAAGGACATCCAGTCATCTTGACAAAACTGTGGGAAGCATTGGAGTCAACATGGGCCAGCATGCCTGTGGAATGCTTTTGACACCTTGTAGAGTCCATGCCCTGACAAATTGAGGCTGTTATGAGGTCGAACGGGGGTGCGACTCTGGGTCTCTTTTTCAAGGGAGACCTGGCCAAGAAGGCAGCAAAAATCAAGACATTACAGAATTAAAACATACAAGACTAGAAGGCAGTCTTACCCAATAATGTAAATGGTATTTTCCTGGTTAAATTTCTCTCGGTCTCAATGGGCTTTTCCTGGTTGAATTTGTGATTTGGAGCTTCAAATATGAGAAATATAGGAATCATCTTTGCGGTAACTTCAAGATTCAGGGTGAGGGTGGCCTTAAATCATCAAGCACTAGCGCTAGTGATTTGAAAGTAACACAATCAATGAGACTTTTGTCCTATGGTTTATTAACTAGAAAAGGGTATTCACAGGGTGTTGCTGGAAAAGGGTATTCCACAACCTCCGGTAAGTAGTTAAAGAATGTGTTACGTACCAACAATACTATCAAAAGGCATACGACTTGTAGATTGATGGAGATAACAAAGGTACTATGCAGAATATTCTTCCATTAGAGAAACAAACTTCCTGTTTACTGACAGGTAATGTCAAAGTCACTGCAAGGAAAAATACTGCTTATAGAAAACCCACAGCAGGGGGAGACTAACACACCCAATTGGAAATTAATACTCGGGTAACAGAACAAACTCCACTGTAAAATGTGCCTGTTATAGTATCCTTACTAGCCTTAAACATTTCAATCCATTCTTGACCAATGAAAAATCTCCCTATTTTATGTCTAAACCAGGCATGTAGGCAACAGTATGTGAGTTCATTCAGTCCTTCGATTGAATGGAAAAGCCATCAATTGCTACTGCAAGAGATTATCTGTTCATGCTCCCCTGGGCTATGTTATATATAGGTTTTCTATGGAGGGCTTTAATTTTTTTTTACCAGAGTTTAAACAGAGGTCAATGGAGCTAGATTTACACTCTCCTTGGGTTTCAATCAGGACGAGGAAAGCATTACATTACACACACTACATTTTCCTCACCTGTATTATGCTGTTCTTTGAAAACACCATCTATATTGAGGATTTGCCAAGAGGTCAACACGCAGACTAATATTATCTTTAATATCTTAATAATGTCTTTCAGAATACCAAGCTCAGAATACCAAGTACAGTTAAACTAATTCTAAAATCTATTAAAAAAACATATTTCCAATCTACACACAATAACCCATAATGACAAAGCAAAAACAGGTTTTTATAAATGTTTGCAAACCTATAAAAATACCAAAATTAAATATTATATTTACATAAGTCTTCAGACCCTTTTCTCCGTACTTTGTTGAAGCACCTTTTGCAATGATTACAGCCTTGAGTCCTATTGGATATGACGCAACAAGCTTGGCACACCTGTATTTGGGGAGTTTCTCCCATTCTTCTCTGCAAATCTTCTCAAGCTCTGTCAGGTTAGGTGGGGAGTGTTGCTGCACAGATATTTTCAGGTCTCTCCAGAGATGTTCGATCGGATTCAAGTCCGGGCTCTAGCTGGGCCATTCAAGGACATTCAGAGCCTTGTCCTGAATCCACTCCTGTGTTGTCTTGGCTGTGTGCTTAGGGTGGTGGTCTTGTTGGAAGGTGAACCTTCGCCCCAGTCTGAGGTCCTGAGCTCTCTGGAGTAGGTTTTCATCAAGGATCTCTCTGTACTTATGCTGCCACCGCCATGCTTCACTGTAGGGATGGTGCCATGTTTCTTCCAGACGCGATGCTTGCAATTCAGGCCAAATAGTTCAAGCTTGGATTCATCAGACCAGACAATCTGGTTTCTCATGGACTAAAAGTCCTTTAGGTGCCTTTTGGCAAACTCCAAGTGTGCTGTTATGCGCCTTTTACTGAGGAGTGGTTCCTTCTGGCCACTCTATTATAAAGGCCTGATTGGTGGAGTGCTGCAGAGATGGTTGTCCTTCTTCAAGGTTCTCGCATCTTCACAGAGGAGCTCTGTCAGTGACCATTGGGTACTTGGTCACTGACAGAGGCCTTTCTAAGGCACCGACTAAGGCCTTTCTCCCCAATTGCTCAGTTTGGCTGTGCAGCCAGCTCTAGGAAGAGTCTTGGTCCTTCCAAACTTCTTCCATTTAAGAATGATGGAGGTCACTGTGTTTTTAGGGAACTTCAATGCTGCAGAAATGTTTTGGTACCCTTTCCCAGATCTGTGCCTCGACACAATCCTGTCTCGGAGCTCTACGGACAATTCCTTCAACCTCATGGCTTGGCTTTTGCTCTGACATGCATTGTCAACTATGGGACATTTTATACACAGGCGTCTATAAATCATGTCCAATCAATTGAATTTCCCACAGGTGGATTACAATCAAGTTGTAAACACATCTCAAGGACAATAAATCGAAACAGGATGCACATGAGCTCAATTTCGAGTCTCATAGAAAAGGGTCTGAACACTTACGTAAATAAGGTATTTCAGTTTTTTTTTCAAAGAACCTGTGTTCAGTTTGTCATTATGGGGTATTGTGTGTAGATTGAGGTAAACATTTCATTTAAATAATTTTAGAATAATGCTGTAACGTAACAAAACATGGAAAATGGAGGGGTCTGAATACTTTCCGAATGCGAGTAATTGTGAGAAACCAAACACAAAATGAGGTACATTTTTGTGATAAATATACACAATGTGTGTGATGTCCTCTCTTTTTTAGACTACATTAGCCCTCAATAACTCAATACATCCACAGGTTCTTTTTTCAAATAAAGTATAGAAAACCTTGAGACCCCAACTTTGGGGAAACGTCCTGAGAAGTAGCAACGAGACATGAAATGCTGTGTGTATTGATTCAGAGTTGTTTTTTTTTCCGTAAAGATCACTCACCAAATCTAAAGAGACTTATTTGTTCAGGAGCTATGTTTAAATGCCATTTTCCTCACTTGTATCGTGCTTGACAATATCACCAGTATTGAGGGTCTTCCAGAACCTCACTTCTGTCTTCATGACAATCATCCAGAGCACTAAAGTTTTGTTCCAATTGATCTTTTTGTTCCTTATACAAGTTAAGTGTGGTTTTATTAGATATGCCTAAACCTCAAAGCCGACTGGCAACACTACCAGTGACTGACTGATGACTGAAAGCTTTTCCTTCTCAAAAGTCCCTTGGCAGCCATTTTATGTTTCTCCTGCAACCAAAATGTTTCAAATGCATCATTTGAGGACAGACATAAGGAAGCCTCAGAAATGTAACAAGGAACAACGGGGTGTTTTTAAAATGGTTCTGTGCGAATAAAGCCTTGAAGTGGTCAAACCAGACATCTGCGATGGATCAAAAGCAAGAGATTCCCCTAGAAAAGCCCGGTCTGCTTGGCTCCAGAGAGTCTTGCTGCTTGTTGCCGACTAGAATATGGACATAATGTTGGTCTCCTCTGTCCACAGCCAGTTGGAAAAAGCAGAGTGTGTGTTATATGACAGGGGGAACATCCAAGGTTGTTTTGAGTCACTGGAAAGCACCACCATCCTATCCTTTCAACCCGCTGCAGGTGTGGTCAGTGTTGTCCGTAGTGATTCCAGATTGGGATGGTTTACACACAAGTGTGACCGGTTCTGATTGCTATGGGAAACACTCTACGGTTCAGTGGACGGTTTGAATGAATATGAACCCCGGTCTTCTAACCCATGCCATGTACCTGGTGGAGTCAGAAGTTTCCTGTTAGACTTCCTCCTCTGAACCTGCCGATGTGAGTATGCTATAGGTTTACAGCTACTAGGACCAACTTAGGTCTCTCTGACCAACTAGTACAGTAATGCTAACTAAGCCTTCATATACTCTTTATAAGGTGTATGTAGATGTTTATTAAATCATTTTTGAGAAAGTACAACAGGGGTGGCATAAGGGTTTTTGCCACATTTGGCAAAGTACAAGACAAAAGGACAGGTGTTATTAACCTTTATAACATTTGCTCATAAATTAGTTGCTTTATAAAGGGTTTATGAAGACATGATAAAAATGTGACCCACTTCTCATTAATCAATTGTGTTTATAATGCCTCTGTCCCGCCAGCACATTACCCTGAGTGGAAGGGCTGTCATTGCTGAAGGGGGTGATTCAAGCATTTGTTGTTATTTTACTTACTATAAAGGTCTCTCCCTGGAACCCAGTGACGGGCTCAAAAGCCAGCTTGACTGTAAATTTTAGCTTTGTGAATAATGACGCTGGAAAGAATTGTAACAAGGGCAATTATTCAACCAAACAAAATTAATCTTCATTGAAATGACCGGTTGAGGGTAAATACAGGGCTGAATTTAACCAAGACATATATGTTGTATTTAGTTCATTCTTGGTGGAAGCGAAAAGCACTCAGCTGAGGTGAAATGTACACATTGCCCAGCGATGTAGTCTGATGTTATTTGGAGTGCTTTGTCACCATATTAAATAATGGTGATATTCGGAACTAAATGGGGTAGCACTCGTCTTGAAATCCACCATTTGTGTTATGACAGACATCAGTAATTTTTACCCCATTCATTTGCCAGGTTTCTGGGTTAACGTATTGACTTAACCGGTGCGTTTCCATGGGTGAGGCATATTTCAGATGCATGTTCAACTTCTACAAGCCCAAATCATGAATTTTTCCTAATTCAGCAAGTTTATTCAGCAAGTTGTTTGGTTTGGAGTCTTAAGAATTTGTTCATGGCAATGCTCAGTTTTGTTCCCCTCGCCAGTTTCCTGTTGCATTATTAACTATTGGAACTAAACGATATGGTCCTTCAGATGACCTCAAAATGCTCCATCATGACATGTGGTCATTTGTTGTTTTATTGGAAGGCGCAAAAATATCACACAGCAAAGAGTAGACAATAGACACCCATGTGGGTGAACTTAAGAGAATAAAATAAATTAGTAGTCTGAAGGGGGAAATCAGATCCATTAACAGCAATGTGGGTGGTCACAGTTACTGTATATTACATTGACTACAATGGTATTAAACAGGTTGGGATTAATTATATTTCATTGCAACTCTATTCAGGAGATGAATTGAAAGCCCCATTGGTAACATCTACATTAAGGTGCCCTTATGCCCATGTAACTACCCAGTAATAACTGTAGTAACAGCCTTGTTTTTACATGTAGTTACGTAGTAACTGTTTTGTAATTACATGGTAATAGTGTATAAATTAGTTGAAATTATTCTGACCCAAACCAAGATCTCATGTAAATTCCATTGCATCTCCCTCCCCCCTCAGCCCCCAATCCTCCAGCTGCAGACTCCTGGGCCTCCCTGTCATCCAAACAGCCAAGAGCCCCTTAGATAAAACTGCCCATGTTTATTATGGGATGAGGGGGAGAGAAAGGAGGCTGGGTCATGTCTGCTCTGCATGGCTAGCAGGTGGCTCTCCCAAACATGGCATAGCAGCCAAACGGGGGAGGAGAGGGGAGTCGCAGAGGAATGAGAAATACAGTATCCACACAGAGTGTATGTGTGTGAGAGAGAGTGAGAGATGCTTTCATAAGTAGGATCCCTGACCAGAAAGTCACTGGTTAGATTAGAGTGAAGTACTTTATTATCCTCTGGGGAACTTCTGGTCTGAGTGTACTATGCACACACACTGGACCCCCAAACACACATACACATACTTTGACACTCACCACATAAGCTGCTTCAACTGTCTATCCTGTTGTTATTCACTGTATTTTTTGTGTATGTGTAGGTGTAGACTAATACAATTGTTTGATTTATGCATTATGGGTAAGTGCAGACTAAGTACTGGAAGTAAAACATAAAAAAGAAAAGGGTATGTCGCCGCTATGGGGTTTCAGTTTGATACTACACAAGGGCATACACACTCCAAACTGATCCATGTTGGATCAAACTGGATCTGTGAGTGATTGGATAATATAAAAACATGATTCCCCCATTACTTGAACCAAGCCAATCAGATAAGTTCCTGTTCGGTTACGGTTGCACACCTGGCTGAGAAGTCATTTAGTATGTGCAACTGGGACAGGCAATTTCTAAATCAAGTGTCAACTTTCTAGCTCAATCCAGGACATGCTGCAGTGCACATCTTAGCTTGCCTACTGTACTAGGACAGGGAGCTTATTTTTCCCCTACTCTGGTAGCAGTAAATTGAGGTAAGGTCACAAATCAGGATCCCTCTCTTACTGTATACCAGAGTATCCTGGGAAACGTACTAACTGCTCTATACAATTAGTTCTCACTCCATCATTCATTAACATGTAAACAATTAAGCAATATGCACACCAGGTCATTACCAAAACGACTTAAATTGAAACCACAGTAAGTGAAAGAAAATAAATACAACATCCCATTTCATCTTAAAAAAAGAGTGAAATCTGGACCCTTTCCTTCTACGTAAAGTGAACCAGCGCGGGCTGATGGTATATTGTCTATCAAATATATCCAAAGCTGAAAAAACAGAAGATGTTGACCTTGGATAAGTGGAGAGTGGCAGAATCACAGGTGTACTATTACTTCAAGTCAACTCGTCTCAAGCAAAAGTAGTGCATGCACTGGTCAGTGTATGGGAGTATTACAGTCATGCAATGCACTCTTCTCTCACTCACTCGCCCGCACAGAAATGTCCAGGAAATACATACAAGGTTTCACCATTTACATTTTTGCAGTAGAACCGCAGATGAACCACTGTCTAACGACAGTCTGTGGAAAATTAGAATGTGACAAGTATCGCTGGTCCAAACAACATTACATTTATACTCCAGTGGAATGTCTGTAGAATGTCGCCGCGACTGTCGGATTCCTTGTCGCAGAGAAATTAATAAGAAGTTGAATGTCTCTGCGAATGTCACAACGTCCATTTTAATGGTTATCGGACTGCCACACCAGACCAAATCCTACTATGACAAGACCATGCAGGAGTTCTAAAAATCTCCAGTTGTTGACCAGCTTTTATTTCGTCACACTCATAACTGTGTACTATAAACTCACCATTACTTTGTAATTAATGATGTTGTGAGTTTATTTTCCACTAATAATCAATAAAAAGTAGCAAAAGTTAAGACTCTGCTCTGGTCATTATTTGAACTGGCTAGCCAGCTAGCTACCTAACAATCTAGCAGCGAACCAAAACATTTTTTAGAAAGTTTCTTTTAGTTTCCTGGCTTGCTAGGTTTACATTTACTGAATTACTTTTTAAATGGATGGGTTTATTGGTGTTAAAATAGAGAAAGTATTTGGAGCACTGGGCTACGATACTTTTTCGTAACGACAATGTGTAATGTGATGCTACTGGAGGCAAAGAAGTCAGGCGCAGGAGCGGAAACTGGTTTAGAACGGTTGTGTTTAATAACCATAAACCACCGTCAACAGAAATATTTAAATAAATGTTTCAAACAAAAACTGGGTAAATACCAGCATACCGTGCACAAGCACTACAACAAAACAATTACGGACAAGTACATGGGTGGGAACAGAGGGTTAAATACACAACATGGAATTGATGGAATTGGAACCAGGTGTGATGGAAGACAGGACAAAACCAATGGAAAGTGGATCGGCGATGGCTAGAAGGTCGGCGATGCCGAACGCCGCCCGAACTAGGAGAGGGACCAACTTTGGCGGAAGTTGTGACAGTACCCCCCTTGACGTCGGCCACGGGGACGACCCGGAGGGCAAGGCGCAGAGCGATCCGGATGAAGACGGTGGAACTCCTGCAACATTGAAGGGTCCAACACATCCTCGACTGGAACCCAGCACCTCTCCTCCGGACTGTAAGCCTCCCACTCCACGAGATACTGAAGGCCCCTCGCCCGACGCCTCGAATCCAGTATGGAGCAAACGGAGTACGCCGGGGCCCTCCCGATGTCCAGAGGGGGCGGAGGAACCTCCCGCACCTCAGAGTCCTGGAGCGGCCCAGCTACCACAAACCTTGTTCACTCTCGTCAGGACTTTAAATGGCCCCACAAACCGCGGACCCAGTTTCCGGCAGGGCAGGCGGAGGGGCAGGTTTCGGGTAGAGAGCCAGACCCGGTCCCCCGGTGCGAACACCGGGGTCTCACTGTGGTGGCGATCTGCAGTCTTCTATTGGTGCGTCACGGCCTGCTGAAGGTGGACACGGACGGCTTCCCATTTCTCCTCCGCACGCCTGAACCAGTCGTCTACCGCAGGAACCTCGGTCTGACTCTGATGCCAAGGCGCCAGAACCGGCCGGTACCCCAGCACGTACTGGAAGGGAGAGAGGTTAGTGGAGGAGTGGCACAGCGAGTTCTGTGCCATCTCGGCCCAGGGCACGAACAGCGCCCACTCCCCCGGCCTGTCCTGGCAATAAGACCGCAGAAACCTACCCAGATCCTGGTTCACTCTCTCCACCTGCCCATTACTCTCAGTGTGAAACCCTGAAGTAAGGCTGATCGAGACCCCCAGACGTTCCATGAATGCCTTCCTGACCCTTGACGTGAACTGGGAATGACGATCAGACACTATATTCTCAGGCACCCCGTAGTGCCGGAAGACGTGTGTAAACAAGGCCTCCACAGTCTGTAGGACCGGGCAGAGGGAGGAGACGACAGGACTTAGAGGAATTATCCACAACGACCAGGATCGTTACCCTGTGAGAGATGAAGATCAGTCAGAAAATCCACCGACAGGTGCGACCAAGGCCGTTGTGGAACGGGTAAGGTGTGTAGCTTACCTCTGAGCAAGTGCCTAGGTGCCTTACACTGGGTGCACACAGAGCAGGAGGAAACATAAACACTCCCATCCTTAGCCAAGGTAGGCCACCAGTAACTCCCACTCAAACAGCGCACTGTCCGACCGATCCCAGGAAGACCAGAGGAGGGTGACGTGTGGGCCCAATAGATCAACTGGTCACGGACAGCAGACATGACGTACAGATGCCCAGCGGGACACTGGACGGGAGCAGGCTCCGCACGTAACGCCTGCTCTATGTCCGTGTCCAGCTCCCACACTACCGGCGCCACCAGGCAGGAGGCGGGGAGTATGGGAGTGGTAGCCATGGTGGCGCCGGTAGTGGCGTACCCGAGCGCTGAGAGAGCACCGCTCCTATCCCAGCCTTGGATGCGTCCACCTCCACTATGAACGCCAAAGAGGGATCTGGATGGGCCAGCACGGGAGCCGAGGTAAACAGAGCCCTCAAAAAAAAAAGCCCTGTCTGCCTCAGCCGACCACTGCAAACGCACCAGGCCCCCCTTCAGCAGTGAGGTAATGGGAGCTGCTACCTGACCAAAACCTCCGGTAGTAGTTGGGAAACCCTAAGAACCACTGCACCTCCTTTATCATGGTGGGAGTCGGCCAATTACACACGGCTGAAATGCTGTCACTCTCCATCTCCACCCCTGAGGTGGAAATGTGAAGCCCTAGGAAGGAGACGGATTGCTGGAAAAACAAGCATTTCTCAGCCTTGACTTACAGGTCAACAGGTGACCAAAGACCCTGCGCACCAGGGACACATGCTCGGCGCGTGTAGCGCAGTATATCAGAATGTCATCAATATACACCACTACACCCTGCCCATGCAGGTCCCTGAAAATAGTGTTTACAAAGGCTTGGAAGACTGATGGTGCATTCATCAACCCATACGGCATGACGAGGTACTCATAATGCCTGAAAGCCGTCTTCCACTCGTCTCCCTCTCGGATACGCACCAGGTTCTAAGCGCTCCTGAGATCTAGATTTGCGAAGAAGCGTGTCCCGTGCATTGACTCAATCGTTGTTGCTATGAGTGGTAGCGGGTAA
Source organism: Oncorhynchus mykiss (assembly GCF_013265735.2). Lineage (NCBI taxonomy): Eukaryota > Metazoa > Chordata > Actinopteri > Salmoniformes > Salmonidae > Oncorhynchus > Oncorhynchus mykiss. Next base: position 1,507,244 of record NC_048589.1, read on the forward strand.
CTATACCTCACAGTGACCTGATTCAGACCCCGATAGTCAATACACGGGCGCAAACCTCCACCTTCTTCTTAACAAAAAAGAAACTCGAGGAGACAGGTGAAGTGAAGAACCGAATGTACCCCTGATGCCAGGATTCGGGGAGACATATGTTTCCATAGCCTCCGTCTCCGCCTGTGTGCAGCATCTACCAGGAGATCACCCCGTCAATTGGGTGGTAATTGAGTCGCCGCCTTTTTAGAGAAAGCGAGAGCCAAACCGGAATTTTCAAGGGGAATGCGCACGGTGGAGACCTGGTCTGGACTTTCCACCGTAGTAGCACCAACGGAAACTCCTAAACACCTCCCTGAGCACTCTCCTGACTACCCCGTGAGAGTCCTCTGTGGCCAAGAAACAGTGGGCTCATCACTAACTAACCAGAGTAGGCCTAGCACCACAGGAAACGCAGGAGAGTCAATAAGGAAGAACTTTATAGATAAATCATTTAGGGATCCCCATTGTACCATTAGGGTCAGGTTTGATCAGAGAGGCCACCGCCCCTCTGGCCTCCCTGATCAAACCTGACCCTAATGGACGACTATCTAAGGCGTGAACGTGGAAGGGCACAGCCACGGGTACAATGGGGATCCCTAAACTATGGGCAAACGATCTATCTATAAAGTTCCCTGCCGCGCCTGAATCGACGAGCGCCTTATGCTGGGAATGTGGGATAAACTCAGAAAAAGAGACATAGACAAACATATGTGCAACAGAGGGCTCTGGGTGAGAATGGTGCCGGCTCACCTGGGGGTGACACCAGATCACCCTGCCTGCTGCCTCGATCCCCAGAGGAACCAACCAGGCACCGACCGGCAGTGTGACCCCCTCCAGTCTCCCTGCCCCTCCCGGAGATGGATCCACCAGACCCCGATCTGAACGTCCGCGAGTATCCAGCAGGTTGTCCAGCCGAATGGACTGGTCCACCAGCTGGTCAAACGTGAGGGTGGTGTCTCTGCAGGCCAACTCCCGAAGGACGTCCTCGCACAGACTGCAGCGGTAATGGTCGATCAGGGCCCTGTCGTTCCATCCCGCCCAGGCAGCCAGGGTCCTAAACTCCAGGGCAAACTCCTGGGCGCTCCTCGTCTCCTGCCTCAGATGGAAGAGGCGCTCACCTGCCGCTCTACCTTCAGGCGGGTGGTCGAAGACGGCCCGGAAACGGTGGGTGAACTCCTCAATCTGGTGCGACTCGAGTGCTTTCCCGGTGAGGCTCCCGACGGTGGCCAGGTATAGGTCCAGTTCTAGGAGGAACCACTGGCAGTTCGCAGCCTTCCCATCGTGTTCCTGGGGCAGGGAGAGACGAATCCCACTGGGACCAGGATGAAGAGGGGCGCTCAGTGGAGACCCTGGTTGTACTGGTGGAGGCGCTGGAAGAACTCCCTGTCTCTCCCAGCGGTCCATTGTCTGAACAACGTGGTCCATGGCGGTGCCAAGATGTTGGAGCATTGCTGCGTGCTCCCGGACGCGCTCCTCCACCCCTATACCTGGGGAACCTGCTCCTGCTGACTCCATATTATTGGTCTGTAATTCTGTAATGCGATGCTCCTGGCGGCAGAGAAGGCAGGCGCAGTAGAGCGGAAACTGATTTACAACGGTTGTGTTTAATAACCATAAACCACCGTCACAGAAATAATTAAATAAATGGGTCAAACAAAATCCCGGTAAATACCAGCAATTACGGACAAGGACATGGGGGGGAAGGAGGTTTAATACACAACATGTAATTGATGGAATTGGAACCAGGTGTGATGGAAGACAAGACCAATGGAAAATGAAAAGTGGATCGGCGATGGCTAGAAGGTCTGCGATGTCAAACGCTGCCAGAACAAGGAGAGGGACCAACTTCTGCGGAAATCATGACACTATGAGAAGTTTGAAGGCGGTACGAAAAAGAAAGTTGGCTGCGACAATTATCTACAGACATGTTGATTGATGAACTGTAAACTAGCCTTAAAATGGAGTGCTCTGCAGTACCTCATATCAACTTCAATCCCACATTCTGTAAGGAGATTGGTTGACCAACCGACTGCTACTCACAATGACGACACCACTGCACAGTATCTGCCATAGCCTAGCACTCATCTTGGGGGCGGAAAGGGGAGAAAAAGCAAACCTGGGCCCAGTCTTTAAAAAAATGCAGCTATTGGATAGGATTAAATGCATGGGAACAGAATGAATAGAACAGGAGGCCCCATTCAAGTCAATGATTTGTCTATTTTATTCAATACATTTCTATGCATTTAATTCTATCCAATAGATAACCCGTTTTTCAAAAGTTATTTCAGATGGTGAAAGGTGGCAGGCTGCCTTGTCAACCATTCAGTCTCTGGGCAATTATGACAATTATAAAAAAAAATTGTTCAATTTGTCATGTATTGTCATGTTGTGTGTTTCTGTCCTTTCCCTTCACCCTGTCTCCCTCTGCTGGTCGTTGTTAGGTTACCTTTTCTCCCCCTCTTTCCCCCAGCTGTGCCTTGTCTCCTCCTAACTACCCATTCACCCCGTTTCCCACCTGTTCCCTTTTTCCCTCTCATTAGGTCCCTATATCTCTCTCTGTTTTTGTTCCTGTCCTTGTCGGATTCTTGTTTGTTGTGTTTCATGCCTGAACCAGACTATCGTCATGTTTGCTGTAACCTTGTCCTGTCCTGTCGGAATCTGCCGGTCTATCTGAGCCTACCTATGTTTGGTTATTAAAGAAGCTCTGTTTAAGTTAATTCGCTTTTGGGTCCTCATTCACTCACCGTAACAGAAGAATCCGACCAAGAATGGACCCAGCGACTTCGGATCCTCTCCACTCAGCCGTCGAGATCCAGGGAGCGATGCTAGGCAGACACGAGCAGGAATTGTCTGCTGCTCGACATGCCGTTGAGACCCTGGCCACCCAAGTCTCCAACCTCACAGAACAGGTTCACCATCTCCGCCTCGATCCACCGGCCACTTCCAGGGCTTTCGAATCTCCGGAGCCCAGAATCAATAACCCGCCGTGTTACTCTTGGGAGCCCACTGAATGCCGCTCGTTCCTCACCCAGTGTGATATTGTGTTTTCTCTCCAGCCCAACACTTACTCCAGGAGCACTGCTCGTGTCGCCTACGTCATATCTCTCCTTATTGGACGGGCTCGTGAGTGGGGCACGGCAATCTGGGAGGCAAGGGCTGAGTGTACTAACCAGTATCAGGACTTTAAGGAGGAGATGATACGGGTTTTTGATCGATCTGTTTTTGGGGAGGAGGCTTCCAGGGCCCTGTCTTCCCTATGTCAAGGCAATCGATCCATAACTGACTACTCTATTGAGTTTCGCACTCTTGCTGCCTCCAGTGGCTGGAACGAGCCGGCTTTGCTCGCTCGTCTTCTGGAGGGTCTCCGCGCAGAGGTAAGGGATGAGATTCTCTCCCGGGAGGTTCCTTCCAGCGTGGATTCCTTGATTGAACTCGCTATTCGCATTGAGCGACGGGTTGATCTTCGTCACCGAGCTCGTGGAAAGGAGCTCGCGTTCTCCGTTGCCCCCCTCTCCGCATCACTACCATCTTCCTCTGCCGGCTCGGGAGCTGAGCCTATGCAGCTGGGAGGTATCCGCATCTCGACTAAGGAGAGGGAACGGAGAATCACCAACCGCCTCTGTCTCTATTGCGGTTCTGCTGGCCATTTTGTCACTTCATGTCCAGTAAAAGCCAGAGCTCATCAGTAAGCGGAGGGCTACTGGTGAGCGCTACTACTCCTGTCTCTCCTTCAAGATCCTGCACTACCTTGTCGGTCCATCTACGCTGGACCGGTTCGTCAGCTTCCTGCAGTGCCTTAATAGACTCTGGGGCCGAGGGCTGTTTTATGGACGAGACCTGGGCTCGGAAACATGACATTCCTCTCAGACAGTTAAGGGAGTCCACGGCCTTGTTCGCCCTGGATGGTAGTCCTCTCCCCAGGATTCAGCGTGAGACGCTACCTTTAACCCTCACTGTTTCTGGTAATCATAGCGAAACCATTTCTTTTTTGATTTTTCGTTCACCTTTTACACCTGTTGTTTTGGGCCATCCCTGGCTAGTTTGTCATAATCCTTCCATTAATTGGTCTAGTAATTCTATCCTCTCCTGGAACGTCTCTTGTCATGTGAAATGTTTAATGTCTGCTATCCCTCCTGTTTCCTCTGTCTCTTCTTCACAGGAGGAGCCTGGTGATTTGACAGGGGTGCCGGAGGAATATCACGATCTGCGCACGGTGTTCAGTCGGTCCAGGGCCACCTCTCTTCCTCCACACCGGTCGTATGATTGTAGTATTGATCTCCTTCCGGGAACCACTCCCCCCCGGGGTAGACTATACTCTCTGTCGGCTCCCGAACGTAAGGCTCTCGAGGATTATTTGTCTGTAGCTCTTGACGCCGGTACCATAGTCCCCTCCTCCTCTCCCGCCGGAGCGGGGTTTTTTTTTGTCAAGAAGAAGGACGGGTCTCTGCGCCCCTGCATAGATTATCGAGGGCTGAATGACATAACAGTTAAGAATCGTTATCCGCTTCCTCTTATGTCTTCAGCCTTCGAGATCCTGCAGGGAGCCAGGTTTTTCACTAAGTTGGACCTTCGTAACGCTTACCATCTCGTGCGCATCAGGGAGGGGGACGAGTGGAAGACGGCGTTTAACACTCCGTTAGGGCACTTTGAATACCGGGTTCTTCCTTTCGGCCTCGCTAACGCTCCAGCTGTCTTTCAGGCATTAGTCAATGATGTCCTGAGAGACATGCTGAACATCTTTGTTTTCGTTTACCTTGACGATATCCTGATTTTTTCACCGTCACTCCAGATTCATCTTCAGCACGTTCGACGTGTCCTCCAGCGTCTTTTAGAGAATTGTCTTTTTGTGAAGGCTGAGAAGTGCACTTTTCATGCCTCCTCCGTCACATTTCTCGGTTCTGTTATTTCCGCTGAAGGCATTAAGATGGATCCCGCTAAGGTCCAAGCTGTCATTGATTGGCCCGCCCCTAAGTCACGCGTCGAGCTGCAGCGCTTTCTCGGCTTCGCGAACTTCTATCGTCGTTTCATCCGTAATTTCGGTCAGGTGGCAGCTCCTCTCACAGCCCTTACTTCTGTCAAGACGTGCTTTAAGTGGTCCGTTTCCGCCCAGGGAGCTTTTGATCTCCTCAAGAATCGTTTTACATCCGCTCCTATCCTTGTTACACCTGACGTCTCTAGACAGTTCGTTGTCGAGGTTGACGCGTCAGAGGTGGGCGTGGGAGCCATTCTTTCTCAGCGCTCCCTCTCTGACGACAAGGTCCACCCATGCGCGTATTTTTCTCATCGCCTGTCGCCGTCGGAACGTAACTATGATGTGGGAAACCGCGAACTGCTCGCCATCCGGTTAGCCCTAGGCGAATGGCGACAGTGGTTGGAGGGGGCGACCGTTCCTTTTGTCGTTTGGACTGACCATAGGAACCTTGAGTACATCCGTTCTGCCAAACGACTTAATGCGCGTCAGGCGCGTTGGGCGCTGTTTTTCGCTCGTTTCGAGTTCGTGATTTCTTATCGTCCGGGCTCTAAGAACACCAAGCCTGATGCTTTATCTCGTCTCTTCAGTTCTTCAGTAGCCTCCACTGACCCCGAGGGGATTCTCCCTGAGGGGCGTGTTGTCGGGTTGACTGTCTGGGGAATTGAGAGGCAGGTAAAGCAAGCGCTCACTCACACTCCGTCGCCGCGCGCTTGTCCTAGGAACCTTCTTTTCGTTCCCGTTCCTACTCGTCTGGCCGTTCTTCAGTGGGCTCACTCTGCCAAGTTAGCCGGCCACCCTGGCGTTCGGGGTACGCTTGCTTCCATTCGCCAGCGTTTTTGGTGGCCCACCCGGGAGCATGACACGCGTCGTTTCGTGGCTGCTTGTTCGGTCTGCGCGCAGACTAAGTCCGGTAACTCCCCTCCTGCCGGCCGTCTCAGGCCGCTTCCCATTCCCTCTCGACCGTGGTCTCACATCGCCTTAGATTTTGTCACCGGACTGCCTTCGTCAGCGGGGAAGACTGTTATTCTTACGGTTGTCGATAGGTTCTCTAAGGCGGCTCATTTCATTCCCCTTGCTAAGCTTCCTTCTGCTAAAGAGACGGCACAAATCATCATCGAGAATGTTTTCAGAATTCATGGCCTTCCGTCAGACGTCGTTTCGGACAGAGGTCCGCAATTCACGTCTCAATTTTGGAGGGAGTTTTGCCGTTTGATTGGGGCTTCCGTCAGTCTCTCTTCCGGCTTTCACCCCCAGTCTAACGGTCAAGCAGAACGGGCCAATCAGACTATTGGTCGCATCTTACGCAGTCTTTCTTTTCGCAACCCTGCGTCTTGGTCAGAACAGCTCCCCTGGGCAGAATACGCCCACAACTCGCTTCCTTCGTCTGCGACCGGGCTATCTCCTTTTCAGAGTAGCCTCGGGTACCAGCCTCCGCTGTTCTCATCTCAGTTCGCCGAGTCCAGCGTCCCCTCCGCTCAGGCTTTTGTCCAACGTTGCGAGCGCACCTGGAAGAGGGTCAGGTCTGCACTTTGCCGTTATAGGACGCAGACTGTGAGGGCTGCTAATAAGCGTAGAACTAAGAGTCCTAGATATTGTCGCGGTCAGAGAGTTTGGCTCTCCACTCAGAACCTTCCCCTTAAGATGGCTTCTCGCAAGTTGACCCCGCGGTTCATTGGTCCGTTCCGTATTTCTCGGGTCATTAATCCTGTCGCAGTTCGACTTCTTCTTCCGCGATACCTTCGTCGCGTCCACCCGGTCTTCCATGTCTCCTGTATTAAGCCCGTTCTTCGCGCCCCCGCTCGTCTTCCCCCCCCCCCCCATCCTTGTCGAGGGCGCACCCATCTACAGGGTCCGCAGGATTTTGGACATGCGTCCTCGGGGCCGTGGTCACCAGTACCTCGTTGATTGGGAGGGGTACGGTCCTGAGGAGAGGAGTTGGGTTCCCTCTCGGGACGTGCTGGACCGTGCGCTGATCGAGGATTTCCTCCGTTGCCGCCATGTTTCCTCCTCGAGTGCGCCAGGAGGCGCTCGGTGAGTGGGGGGGTACTGTCATGTATTGTCATGTTGTGTGTTTCTGTCCTTTCCCTTCACCCTGTCTCCCTCTGCTGGTCGTTGTTAGGTTACCTTTTCTCCCCCTCTTTCCCCCAGCTGTGCCTTGTCTCCTCCTAACTACCCATTCACCCCGTTTCCCACCTGTTCCCTTTTTCCCTCTCATTAGGTCCCTATATCTCTCTCTGTTTTTGTTCCTGTCCTTGTCGGATTCTTGTTTGTTGTGTTTCATGCCTGAACCAGACTATCGTCATGTTTGCTGTAACCTTGTCCTGTCCTGTCGGAATCTGCCGGTCTATCTGAGCCTACCTATGTTTGGTTATTAAAGAAGCTCTGTTTAAGTTAATTCGCTTTTGGGTCCTCATTCACTCACCGTAACACAATTGGGTATCTGCAGCTGAGAAAAAGTTTAAAATGTAATTCATGGCTCCTCCTGCGGTCAGCGGTGCCAAGAAAGACAAGCGGGGAGAAGGTAAACACAGTTAGGCAAAGCACCGCTGAGGGGGAGAGCTGAAGGAGGTTAAGTTTCCTCCTCCATCCATCCATATTCCATATCTCCCTTTTCGTTGTTCGCCATGATGAATGGCACGGTGAGTTATAATGGGACTCCCTCTGTAAGCAACGGGTTGGATTTGTACTCTCCCATGCTCTCACACAGTATATACGCTCGCTCTTTTCCCTTGATTTGTTTCCATGGCCTATAAACCTGATTAACATCAGAACCAGAAGTGACCATGAAGGTCAGAGTGTTAATGCGGAAAATGGCTACCACACTTCAGTCGGGTCCCCACTTCCTCCTCATACTGTGCTGTGTGGCAAGGAAGTGGTGGTGGTGGTGGTTGTGTGTGCCTGTTTAGTCCATTCTTAGAAAAACAGTGTTCCAAAAGGGTTCTGCGGCTGTCTCCAAAGGAGTACCCTTTTATGTTCCAATTAGTACCCTTTTGGGTTCCATGCAGAACCCTCTGTGAAAAGGTTTCAACCTGGAACCTAAAATGGTTATTTAAAGGGTTTCCCTATGGGGACAGCCAAATAACCCTTTAAGTTCTAGAAAGCATATTTTTTCTAAGAGTAGTGATGTGCAGTTTGTGATCTTATCGTTTTTAACAGCTCTTTTCACTGACTCGATAGTCATGATTAGTTTTTCTGAGTGATTCGTTTACTTTAGTCGTTCATTTGCACTGCTGGCCCGCAATGAGTCATACAAAAGGATTAATGCACACTACTCTGGCTCAGCGGCACCAGAGACGTGCGCCGACCCAGTCTGTCACATATGCGTGCATAAATATAGATCATTCTGCAGGCAGCAGAGAACAAAAAGACATGTTTAGAACTGATAATTGATTGCATAGTGCAAGAATGAATGCAATTAATTGACAATTGAATGTCATGGTGGAGACAGCTTTGTAGAATCAACAAATGTACATGGTTTAAAGCACACTTTTACACAAATGATACTTCCAATAAACCCCCTATGCTATGGTGAATGAGATGAGAAGAGGCTTGTAGAATCATTACTATTTCGAGTTTTCAGTTCATTGTTCGCCAGTCGTGGGTCCTGCATGCTCTGGGCATTACTGACTCATAAGAACTCATTTGAATCACATGAGTTAAAATATTTGTTCTTTTGATTGAACGACACAAAAAGATCTAAGTCAGTAAAAAGAGCTGAACTTCCCATCACTACTGTCAGTGTGTGTGTGTCTGTGTGCCTTGCAAGGGGTGTTTGGGTTGTTCTACATCCCAGCCAGAATCCGTTGCCCTAACGACACTTTAGAATCAGCCCAACCGCAATCAGTCATCCCAATATAGTGCAGAGTACAGGAACATGCCCATTGTTAAGTTGTTTACATATCCCGAGAATGACTGGGTAGGGGGTAATAAGCACTAATAGATGAGGCAAGAGGGAGAGATTTGGGCAGCGCCGTTAGGTCCTGATGTAGCACAGGCTGACACTACATTCCCCATGATGGATTAGCCCGCTAGGCCAATTACGACTCCCTAATTGTGCCTTGCACTGCCTTGCAATGTATAGTTCTCACTTTCATCCAAAACAAGGCACAGCGCAAATGCTTGATGTAAAGGCCACTTGAGACATAGAGAGCCACTTGAGCCCATAGAGCAGGGCTCATCAACTACATTCAGCCACGGGGCAATTTTTTTGTTGAGCAGATGGTTGGGGAGCCGGAACATAATTACAAATAATTTGTAGACTGCAAATTGACCGCAAGAAGCCCAAACAGATACAATATTTGACTAAAACATAATAATTTCAAACCTTGTCTACATTTCTATATGATCACGTCTCTCAATTACACGCGGGAATACATGGGAACAGATTTCATATATTAAAATAACTTGGAGCTGATTATGGTCTTTTATGCCCCCCCCCAAAAAGTATTTATTTTTTTAGCCCAGAAAACTATGGGGGCCAAATGAAACCACCCGCAGGCCAAATTCAACCCTGCCATACAATATGTCTCTACGCAGGGTTGAGGTCACCTCCACCTTAATTCAGTTCAGGAATGTATTTCAAAATGTTTCATGAGGATAATTGAACAAACTGTCCTTATAATTAAAATTCCAACATTAAAAACAATATAACACATGGGTGTGGTGTATTGGGGAGAAACTTTGGAGGAGAAACTTTTACAAATCCTTCATTGCATCAAAGTTTAAACTTCCCACGCTTTTCTGGCGGATAGTGTAACACAACCCTAGGCCTTCCCCCAGCACACCGCTCTCATTGATAACCACTGAGTTGCTGATCATTTTGGGAGGCCCCCAATACTGTCCTTTTGTTTGCACACTACACTGTAGACAGCAACTGAAGTGTGAAATGTCAGCTCCAGTCTCTGTTTTCTCAGCTAAGAAAGAGCTTAAGCCTGTTATTCATGAGCTTGCATGGGGCCTTGTCCTTTATGTCTTCTAAGTTAAATACATTTGTAGACTAAACTGCTTTTAAGGCTCTAACCTTAAAAACACTTGAAAACATATTGCTTCGTTTGGCTTGACTCTTTATTCTACTGGCCTCTCCAGTCCAAAAAGGTAGAGACACACACATGCAACAATGTGGATAAAATTCTGCTGTGTGAGAAGGATGCGCCATATTAATGTGACACCTCTCAAAACAGCATGGTAGAACGTTTGCTCTTTATCACACTCACTTTCTTTCCAATGGTCTTTTCTCAGGTTTCCAAGACCTCCCGGTGGATGGGAACCGGAGACCTGTGGTGAGGCGTCATTGCCCCAGCACTTTTCAATCCACACCACTTTTGAATTAGTTTAATAAAATATATTGATCCAAAGCGTTAAAAATAACTGCTGTTTTTAGACCGATTTGCCTCATAATTTCTCTGTCCTTCACATCAGAGTGCTGCTGCAGGCTCTGTGCACATCTTGACCAATCAGATTCACAAAAATCGCAGGATGTGCAAGCCGGGCACAACGCACAAAGTTCAAGGCATGCTCTCTACTTTCCTCCAGCATTTACTTAGTGAGCATGATAACACTCATGACAGAAGAAAACAAAAACAGCCTATACAGGGGCAACCCGTCATTCAGGGCAGGTGGGGCAGTCTGATCACCTGTCTTGTCTATTTTTTATGTTATTTTGGCATTAATACGTGTCACATGAAGAAAACAAAATGGGGTTAATAAAGCCGCATACAAACAGTCTCTTTTTTGCGTAAGGCAGCTCCAAAATACAGGTGTTTCAGCCTAGCTCAGTGCTTTCTTTGGTGGTTTGGCTGCCAGCGGAAAATATGGAGTGTAGGGGTTGCTAATGTTCTGTAGTTGTGCTGTGATTGGCTCAGTGTTTTGTCACTCACTGGGACACTACGTCACAGCAAAATCTACAGGGGAAGCTTGACAATTCAAGCCACTTCGGTGCTGCCATATAGTTACAGTAGAAGTGCCCATCCAAGAAGGAAGAAATCACATTATTTCTGATCATGTCAACATCATACTGTCAAAATCTTATTTGTAAACTAGCAGTCATCATCATGAATCAAGTCGACGATCTACTGGCAAATCCTTTTCAATCCTTGTCTTATGAAGATAAATGATAGATAAAATGTAAAATGTGCTAATCGGCCATTGGAATTGACCATTACACAACAAGTTGGAAATCGCACATTCAACAATGAGTGGTTTGGAAGGAATCAGTGGTTAACTGCAAGCATTGAAAAGCAATCACTAGGCTGCTATTCAGTGTAGTGAATGTGTGGTCCAAGTCTGGGTTTAATTAAAACCTCTTGAAACTCTGGAGGCGGTATTTAATTTTTGGATAAAAAACGTTCCCGTTTTAAACGGGATATTTTATCACGACAAGATGCTCGACTATAAATATAATTGACAGCTTTGGATAGAAAACACTCTAATGTTTCCAAAACTGCAAATATATTGTCTGTGAGTGCAACAGAACTGATGTTACAGGCGAAACCCAGATAAAAATCCAATCAGGAAGTGCCCCATATTTTGAAAGCGCTGCATGCCAATGACTCCTTATATGGCTGTGAATGGGCTACGGATGAGCTTACGCTTTCTACGTATTCCCCAAGGTGTCTACAGCATTGTGACGTATTTTTACGCATTTATGTTGAAGAATAGCCGTAAGGGACCACATTGAGCAAGTTGTCACATGATAGCTCCCGCAGAAAATCTTGCTTAAAGTACTGAGGTAGCCATTATTCCAATCGCTTCTAATGAGAAACCAATTGTCCCGGTGGATAAATTATCGAATAGATATGTGAAAAACACCTTGAGGATTGATTCTAAACAACGTTTGCCATGTTTCTGTCGATATTATGGAGCTAATTTGGAAAAACGTTTGGCGTTGTAGTGACCTAATTTTCTGGTCGATTTCTCAGCCAAACGTGAAGAACAACCGGAGCTATTTCGCCTACAAAAATAATATTTTTGGAAAAAAGGAACATTTGCTATCTAACTGGGAGTCTCGTGAGTGAAAACATCCGAAGTTCTTCAAAAGGTAAATTATTTAATTTGATTGCTTTTCTTTTTTTCGTGAAAATGTTGCCTGCTGCTAGCAGAGCCTACCATAGCATTATGCCATGATAAACTTAAACACAAATGCTTGTTTAGCGTTGGCTGTAAAGCATATTTTGAAAATCTGAGATGACAGTGTGATTAACAAAAGGCTAAGCTGTGTCTCAATATATTTCATTTGTGATTTTCATGAATAGGAATATTTTCTAGGGATATTTATGTCCGCTGCGTTATGCTAATTAGTTTCAGGCGATGATTACTTTCCCAGATCCTGGAAGGGTAGTATCAAGAGGTTTTAAGGGTCTATTTTCCAAGCTTAAAAGGATAAACATTCAACATTGGCCATGCTGTCAATCCAGCATGACTTCTTCCGCTTTCAAATCAACTGGAAAAATCTCAGACTTCAGTGCGTTGAAAGACAACTGGGAACTTGGGGAAAAAAATGTCTGACTGGGAAAATACATTTTGAACGATCATCCATCTCGGAATTCCAAGTCGGGAACTCTGGCCTCTTTCTAGAGCTCCATCCTGAAGATGACTAATGTCTACCTTGTTTCCCCTCCCAGAGTTCCCAGTTTGTCTTGAAAGCACCATAAATACAGAGAATGCCAGACTTTGATGACAAAGTCTGATGACAAAATTTGCCCACGAAGGATCGCCACACCACCGTCCTGTTCAAAAATGATGTAATATGCCAGGGAGATGTGTATGCTGTAGCTAAGACAGTAACACTAAGGGTATGTGTGTGGTAAGCTGTTAGTAGCTCATGTGCCTAACCCTAATAATTTGGTCCCTTTTCCATTCATAATTTAGCCTACTGTTCTGACTTGGTGGTGCACATGTAGCCTATAGCCTGTTTTAGAGAAATGTCATCAAATGTTGTAAGAGCTTTCATTGTCTGCTTATTTACCCCCTTTATTTATCCTACGGTTCTGACTTGGTGTACAGGGAAAACACTAAGAAAGGCCCATGTTCTGAAATCTGTCGCTGTACATTTGAAAAGTGCTGAACAAATAGTTATATTGACTACGTCAGTCCAAGCTCGCTCTTTAAGGTCTTAATCGAAAATACAGATTGCCTCTCATCTGCTCGTCGTCCCCTTATGCCATAGTTTGTACATCTCAATTGTCAGAAGAAACCACATTTGTTTAAGCAAGTCAGCCAAATCAACAATGTTTTTCTGAAAGGCAGAGTGAATGAGGCTGAATTAACTTTTTCACTGCTAGACAAGGCTCCACTTATAGTAGGCTAAACTATGTGTAGCGGTGGTAAGGTGTTTGGACTGCTGTTGGGGCAGCGTTATGTTGGCCCTAACAGTTTGTATGCACCGTTTGTCACCTTCATAGTCCAATTCATGTATTGTTTAGTGTTGTGTTGTGTAGTGGCTTTTCTGGGATGCATCTAAATATTTTTCCCCCACCAAGATTTACATGCTAAAAATCACCAAAGCCTATACATGTAAACATTAGTGATCTGACATGTTGCATTGCATGGAAACAATATAATTTTTCAGTCTGATCACCTGTGGGCTACTAACAACAGCAGCTGCATAGTTTAGCCTACTATGCGCCCTCACCCTCTGGCCAGGTTAAACAAAGCGGTAACGTTGTGTATTTGACAAAATGTGAATGGGATCAAATGTAGTTTATATTCAGACTAGGCTAATTAAGCTACTGTTCCTAAACTTTTTCAATCCAAAATGGTTAATTTTAATGTTAATTCATCAATAAACACAGTAGATGAAATAGACAGAGTTCATTTTTAATTAGGCCTACAGTTGCACAGGGCATGGCCACGCGATGCAAACCTGCATAAATCATGCTCAGCCCTGTGAGTTCTCTTGTCAAGTGGCATAGTTTTCTCTGTGTCTGTGTTTAATCGGCTAGGCCCCTTTTTTCTCAATTTCCGCCTGAATGACGTGCCCAAAGTAAAGGATATGTATATAATTGGTACCATTGGAAAGAAAACACTTTGAAGTTTGTAGAAATGTTACAATAATGTAGGAGAAAATCCAAAGAAAAACAAACCAGAATTATTTTTTTAAGAGAGCCCATCCTCTTAGAATGGGCAAGTATAAGGTCATATTGAAAATTAGCTCCCTGGATGCAAATCCTATGTCTTCCACAGGGTGTCAGCAGTCTATGTTCAAGGTTTCAGGCTTGTAACTTCAAAGACAATTAAGAAATATCAGTTTTAGTACAGGGACACAGTCTTGGAAATGTGTGTTTACGCGCACCATGAAGACAGGACGCACCTTCTAAAAATCAGTTTGCTATTGAACATACTTCTTTCCGTAAGAAATATTATAGTTTGATTACATTGTAGGATATCCGAGAAGTTGGTGACTTGATTTTGACTTGTTGAAACAAAGTTAAGATAGATTTTCGGAATCCTTTCTCTGTATGTTGAACGAGTGAATTACTCAAATCGATGGCGCAAGCTAAACTGACTTTTTGGGATATAAAGAATAATTTTATCTAACAAAACACTACATGTTATAGCTGGGACACGTTGAATGAGAAATCAAAGGAAGATTTTCGAAAAGTGAAAATGTAATCGTTATTTGTGAATGTAGGAAACCTGTGCCGGTGGAATAATATTTTGATGTGGGGCGCCATCCTCAAACAATCGCATGGCATGTTTTCGCTGTAATAGCTACTGTAAATTGGACAGTGCAGTTTGATTAACAATAACTGAACTGACTTATGTGTACCTCAATGTTTAATATCCATAATTTTTATGATTATTTATTTTATTTGTGCGCCAGTTTCACCGGAAGTTGTCCCGCTAGCGGGATGCCTAGCCCTATTAAGAATATAATGAATATGAACAAGTACAAGGTTACAGTTTGACAGGTTTTTCCTCCTCCCCAAGGCCTGGGAACATCATTGCCAATATAATTGATTAATCTGTTGTAAAAAATATATATATATATTTTTTTTACAACAGCTTAATTACTACATGCCCCAGATTTTTTTCCCCCATCACACCACCACCTTTGGAGGCAATCAGGTGCAGGATCCTGTGAGGTCAAACATATTTTTATCTCAGGAAAGACATGAGGTGTATAGGCCAAAATTCAAACTATTGCTGGATGCAACTGGGAAGTGATTGAACCTGAAACCCATTTTCATATTAGTGTAATAACCATTATGGAAACAGGAAGCTAATTAGCCAATGGCGTTGCGAGTTGGTCCAGCTTGGTTGCACTGCAGTGCACAAGCTGGAAACTGATAAGAGAATCTGACATCCAATTAAATAATTTCTCTGTAGTTTTCAGCAACCTGTTGATTTATTTCACAACTTTCCCAAAAGTTTCCTGAACCATTACACTAGCTATTGCCACATCAATAGAGCACATAATTGTCATCGTCATACACTGAAGGTGCTACAATTTACCTAATGACTTAGAGAGGTCACACAGAGAGCAAGGCCAGTTGAATTTCTCTTTCTTGGTGAGACCTACTGCAAGGGCTCTAAATGAACGTATTTCATTGGTAGCACTGGTGGTCCCAACGTATTATAAAACATAGGAGCACCACATCATTTAGGAGCACCAGAAAATAAGATGTTTTAATTGATTGAAATCCATACATTATTGGGCCTATATGAAATTCTATCTATAAGCAAATGTTGTGCCTGAGAAACTAATATGTAACCCTGTACCAATACCTGTCATTGAAATTACAAAGTCATTTGTGGAATATTAGGTTTCTACATTGTGAAATGATGCATTACACTTAAAATTGTACACTGTCTCTTTAAGAATGTCAAGTTTTTTGTTGTGTTCCAAAATCAATCAAGCTCAATGTGCTGGAATTCTCACAATTTGAATCATTGTTTTTTTGTCAGTGCGCTGGAGAGGTTCCAACCAACTCAATGCACCATAGTACACCATATCAATCATATCAATATCAATCTCTCCTTGGACAGTCCCAGCAGTTGTCTTATATAAGTTATATTTGCTTGATTTCAAATAATTAATTAATCATTGCCACTTTGTTTCATTCATGTGACCCACCAATACCACACAAGGCTTGAAACTGCGATATCTTTCGTTCTCGTTCTCAGAACAAGGTCAAGGCGTACTGCTAAAATTGCAGCTACTGATAGTGATGATTCATTCAGTCAGCCACTTGCATGATCACATAAATTGGTTTATAGAACAGCACATAAATAGAACAGAAATTAGTTAGAAGAAAAGCACAAACATTCAAATTCCCTCAAATATATTTGGACGATATCTATGCTCCCTGGGCCCTATGTTTGCTCAACCTGAGTTCCCTCAGCCCTATGATCATTGATCTCCTGAAGAAGCTCTGCCTTTACCATTCTTTCTGTGCCCCCAAATGTTAGCTAGCTAATGTGGTAACGTGAATGAACATGGTATTAATGGGCCGCAAAATGGTTTATGAATGTAAAACGCGGCCTGCCAATGGAGAGACGTCCAGATCACAGAGGTAGATAGAGGAAGGACTCTAGTGCCCAAAAGCCTGTCTTAACATGGGCAGCATCATTGAGGACTCACCGTTTTGAAGTAGTGAACTGGGTGGGACTTCCTACGCGTAAGGAAGGATCACATAATTCCATCCAGGTCACCAGGAGGGATCACCCAATGAATTATACTTGTGAGCAAACATTCCATAACTGTAGGTGGCAGTAAATCAGGAAAACCTGGCTATATACCCATTCAAACAATACACTCCAGGTGGCAGTATGCACCATTTGTTTGTTTGACATATCATAGAAGTAGTAGAAGAAAATGTAGATGGTGGCAATGGTACTGCCCATGCTCTCAAAGATGCCAACATGGGACAGATATAATGATTCTGTGTCTAAGTCTATGAGCCAGCTGCATCTGGAAAAAACGTAGTGCCAGTAATATGGTCACAACTTTTGAACGGTTTGGGGTAGGGATAAGCGGATCTCTGTGTAGTAATGTTGCAACCACCACAGTGGTTTATCCAGGGCACTTTGACACAGCAAAGCCTAATCATTTCAACAACAGTGACACTGGTGCTCCCAAATTAAAACGACAGGTTGCACAGCAAAATATTTAGGAGCATATGCGACCAAACTGGTTGCACTTTAGAGCCGTGCCTACTGCTATGTGTTTGCTTCTTGTTTATGCTCAGTAACACATAGGCGGTCAAGATGACGACGATTGAAGATCGCTTCAATGTCCAAGCTAGGTCACTCACACACACAAACAGCCCAATGAGCCACACACACACACACACACACATAGAGCATACTTTTGGACTTGTAACACAAAACCTGAAGCAAAACGTTAAGCGCTAAAACCAGAGCCATCTGAACCAAGGCACTAGGCAGTCCATCGGCATGCCGGTTGACGTATCTAATTGGTCACAGGGACGCGAGGACATGGACAGATGTTTGCCCTTTAACATCTTCGTAACGTCTCAGCAACCAAGTGTTAACATCCAGAGTGGAGACAGGCCTATCAATATTCCCAAGCCTCCACACCCCAACATCGGCACCCATTAATCACAGCCGAGCCTTGGCCAGCGCTAGTGACACACCGGGACTAGAGTTGTCATCAAGGTAATACATTGTCAGTTAAAGCTGTTTTTATTAATGGCATGACTGATGGATTTTTTATTGTTTAATTGTCTCTTGTTTCTGCTCATGTGGGAAGAGATTGGATGAATCGTGGGAATCGTTGGACTTAAAGGCCGTGGAGACCCTGGAGAAGAGAGACGTGAGCTGCCTTTAATTGCCGTCAATTTGTTTTAATTGAAAATAGAATATTCATTTCTTTAGTTTGGCTTTATTCAGGGGGATGATATCACAGCCAGGTGCCTCGGTTGAAGTGTTCTTATGACATTTCGACTTGGACGGGGTCTCAGTTGGTTATCTGAACCACAGCTTTAATATACTGTAAATAAATAACAAAATCAGGGTTTGGCCAACTCTCCTCCAAGGTAGGTGTATTGATAAAACATCTGCCGTCAGTGTTTTGCGCTCTGGGAATGATGTTTGTGGGTGAAAGTTTGGATGAAGTGTCACCTGGTGATGAAGAGTTTCCTTTTTTTATGTTTGCTGTGTTCACATGTTTTTAAATAAGTTTGCGGTGCCAACCTATTCACGAGGGCTGTGTGAGAAATCTTGCATGCTACCCATATGCAGGTCCGCGTGCTACCCTTATGCATGTCCTAAATTCTCCCGCGTGCTACCCATATGCATGTCCTAAATTCTCCCGCGTGCTACCCATATGCATGTCCTAAATTCTCCCGCTTGCTTCCTTTATGCATGTCCTAAATTCTCCCGCGTGCTACCCATATGCATGTCCGAAATTCTCACGCATGCTACCCATTAAGCTTGTTCGCCAAGCGCACAGCCAGTGAGTGAGCCGCTCTCCCAGCATCCAAGGGTGAGGACACAAAGCTCTCCGGTTCTGCCTGAGCGTAGGATGCAGAGTCGGTATCCACACCTGTCTCTGAACACTCGTTGTTCCCAACACAAATACAAATTAACCAAAGTGAAGTGCTCTTTTCCTCTCATCCACACAGTTATTACAGAAGTGACATTAATCTGTAGATGTGTGTACTTTGATTATGCAGGATATGAGCTAACATTGTGCTGAAGATACTTGTGGCATTCCTTACTTGTCTTTTGAAAGGTTTTAGATCTATTCCAAGCACTTTTCTAATTTGCATGAAAGAAGGGAATATGACCTGTAATTTTTATTTGTGCCAGATCACAAATTATACACTTAAACTTTCCAAAATGATTAGAGAAAACAATCATGAGAAAATGGTGAGTATGAATCATCTTAGTCAGTATTAGCACATGTTTTTCAATCCAATTTGGGCATACCCAAATATCTCTTTCTAATATGCCTATAAATTACATTTTTTTATAGTCCTTCAATGGGAAATGCTACTACATGAGGGAGTGCTTCAATCTGAGAAAGCCTTGACTTCAAATTTTTAAGAGCGCTCTGTTTGAAACAAACATCACTGCATTTTATTGACATCAGTCAGTGCTGAGATCGGCCCAATACCAATAATGCCTGAGTGGCACAGCGGTCTAAGGGACTAAATCTCAGTGCCAGAAGTGTCACTGCAGTCCCTGGTTTGAAACCAGGCTGCATCACATCCGGCTGTGATTGGGAATCCCATAGGGCGGTGCACAATTGGCCCAGCGTCGTCCGCGGTAGGCCATCATCGTAAATAAGAATTTGTTCTTAACTGACTTGCCTAGTTAAATAAAAGTTAATTTTTTAAATAAATAAATACAAGCAACGATTTTTCCTCTGCAGGCTCAGTTGCAAGTAAAATAAACGTCAAGTGCTCGCCTGGGCGTATGGGTGGTGTTATACCAGGAAAGCAAATCAAGACGTGCTGACAGAAATTGCCTCTATTTTCATGTAAGTGATCCCTAGGTGATGGGACGCCATGACATCATAACGGGCCCAAGAAAGTGTAGCCAGCCTACTACAGTTCAAATGCCAGGCACAGTGAGTGTATACCATAGAGAAAGAGAGTGAATACCAATACCATGTTAGACTTTTTTTTCTCTAATATTTACAAGATGATATTAGCTTATTATCAATGTATTGCTGCCGGGAAGATCCAATTCTGAAAGGTCTCCAGTACCAACGATGGAAGTGATAGTGTAGATCTGGGAATATGTACTTGGCCACCTAGGGCCTCATGTGTTTGGTTTAAATTTCTTAAGAACTTAGACAGTGAAGAAAAAAATAAATGGTGGGAATTGTTTAATTTGAGGGGAACATATCTACAATGTCTGGGCTGGAGCGTAAGGCTACAAGCTGCCTTCTACAGAGAGGGTTAGGGTGGAAATCCCCAAACTATGCAAATCAACATTTGTCCTACCTCTACTGAACAACTATTGGCCCATATATAAATGGTCTGTTTTGGCAAAAGTATTGGAGCTTAAAGGGAAACTTCAGGATTTGGGCAATAATGACCTTTATCTACTTCCCCAGAGTCAAATTAACTTGTGGATAACATTTTTATGTCTCTGTGTCCAGTATGATAGTGTCGAGAGGCAATGTTAACAAGCGTTAGCGCAATAACTGGAAGTTTAGTGGTATCTGCTAGCATGTAGATACCCGTAGACTTCCAGCCTTCCAGGAAGACAACATTTTGAGTGGTAGGTCAAGCCACAGCACTGTCACAGCAACCTTGAAGGTTTTGAATAATATTCACTGTGCCCTGGATAAGAAGTTGCAATGTCTATCTGTTCATAGACTTGTCAACGGCTTTTGACACTGTGGACCAAAGTTATTACACTAAAATGAAAACTAATCATGAACTATTTAGTAAACCGAAATAAAATAATTACAAACCTGTTTGTTGGTCTATATTTGACTGCAAAACAAACTAAAAGCCACTGTGAATGATGTTCAGTTTGAGTTTTTTTTTCTCTCTTAACTTTCAGCAAAAATCTAATGGGGTTTTCAAGCTACTGAATCTGGGAAGTAAATGTGGTCAGGAGATGGCGATGTTTCAAATAGGCCTAGCTTGTGCATCACTATCACCAGAGAGGACGCTAGAAGATTACCTCCGCCCAAAATCTGTCCCTTTTGGTCTATAAGAGTGTAAATTACGTGAGTAAATATAGAAAAGCTTGTTACGTTGTGGCCATAGACATAATCCAGGGTTACCCAAACTCGGTCCTGGGGCCTCCGCTGGGTACACATTTAAGTTTTTACCCTAGCACAACAAAGCTGATTCCAATATCCAAAACAAGCTTTGATTATTTGAAACCTTTCCTGTATGCTAGCAAACCACAAGCAGAGCTATGCCTCGTAGTCGTGTGATTAGCTAAAATGAGATCCCTCCCATTTATATGAGCATTTCTTTCTAAACGTAATCGTATTGTATTGAACATGAGGGAGACAGAGAGCTGGTTTCAAGCGCAGAGCACAGCAGGTGTTTAATCAAAGGGACCATTGGAGAAGGCAGGCATCTGGGTCCCGGGCCAGGCAGAAGGTCATGCACAGTAGGTCCAGAAACAGTACGTTCCGGGGATCTAAGTGTTTGGGAGTGTGAATTGGACGCAGACGTTACATAGAGTGGGGAGAACAAGTATTTGATACACTGCCAATTTTGCAGGTTTTCCTACTTACAAAGCATGTGGAGAGAGGCCTGTCGTTTTTAGAAAGGCGCCGATTCTTTGTACTTTTCTCTCTGTGTTGGACTATGGTGATACTATTTATGTGCAAGCCTCAAGCTCTACACTGAAGGTTCTCTGACCTCCTCCCTATAGGCTGTTTCATCATTGTCGGTGATCAGGTCTACCACCGTGGTGTCGTCAGCAAACTTAATGATGGTGTTGGAGTCGTGCTTGGCCACGCAGTCGTGGGTGAACAGGGAGTACAGGAGGGGACTAAGCATACACCCCTGAGGAGCCCCCGTGTTGAGGATCAGCGTGGCAGATGTCTTGTTGCCTACCCTTACAACCTGGGGGAGGCCCGTCAGGAAGTCCAGGATCTAGTTGCAGAGGGAGATGTTTCGTCCCAGGGTCCTTTGTTTCGTAATGAGCTTTGTGGGAAATATCGTGTTGAACATTGCTGTAATCAATGAACAGCATTCTCACATAGGTGTTCCTTTGATAATCGTGTTGGAGACGTGCACAGTCATGGTTGAAAAGGGAGTACAGGACGGGGGTAAGCACACACCCTGAGGGGCCCTTGTTTTGAAAGTCTACGTGGCGGATGTGTTCTTGCTTACCCACACCACCTGGGGTGGCCAGTTTGGAAGTTCAGAGTCCAGTTGGAGAGGGAGTTGTTCAGTCCCAGGAAGGGCTATTATGGTGACCATATACTGCCACACCAGCATTCACCAGTCATGACCGCAGTAAAATTCCATGTGACCAATCTCCTCTTATGCACTCTGGACATGCTTTTGTTGTACCCAACTTGCTAATGACCATCAGGTCCTAAGTTCAACAGCAGGTTGAAACAGCAGTTGTGGTTGTTATGGATGTTTCAACGCCTAACAACGAAATGGACAGTGCTTTCTAAGGTGCTGATTAATTCAAAACACCCATATGCATATACATAGGCATGGCAGAAAAACTGGTACATAATTGGTCTAGCCTATACTCCAACATGTTTTTTTGTTGAGTAACCGCCTTTGAGTGTTATTATGCATACTGGATGGACCTTATGCTATGCTCCAAAATGTATATCCTTGAGTCTGGGAGAGAATCTATAGCCCTAAGCGATGCTGTTGGTTCATTGATTGTGCAGCGTGGTTTACAGTTAGCCAACAATTAGTGCATTTTTATTTGATTTTGAATATCCTAGTAATAGGGAATTAATTGGGTGACACATTACCTTTAGCTACAGAATACATTATGACAGTGCGTTTCCAGTGCGTCACCTCCCCTCTCTCCTTCATTCCTTTCTCAAGAGCGCGGAAAGAGGGGCTGTCAGCAGTTTCGTTGTAATGGTATTCTTCCTCCTCTTCTGAGGAGGAGTAGCGAGAAGGATCGGAGGACAAATGCGCAGCGTGGTAAGCGATCTTAACATTTAGAAATGGGTCCCGAATGGACGGGAGACTCCGGCAGCGCCGGACAGGCGGGAGACTCCGGCAGCTCCGGAGTGAAGGGCGATTCTCGCATCACCTGACTAACTGACGGCTCTGTCAGCTCCTGGCTGGCTGACGGCTCTAGAAGCTCCTGGCTGGCTGATGGCTCTGGAGGCTCCTGGCTGACTGGTGGCTCTGGCGGCTCCTGGCCGACTGGCGGCTCTGGCGGCTCCTGGCTGACTGGCGGCTCTGGCGGCTCCTGGCTGACTGACGGCTCTGGCGGCTCAGGACAGACGGGAGACTCTGGCGGCTCAGGACAGACGGGAGACTCTGGCGGCTCAGGACAGACGGGAGACTCTGGCGGCTCAGGACAGACGGGAGACTCTGGCGGCTCAGGACAGAGGCGAGACTCTGGCAGCTCAGGACAGAGGGGAGACTCTGGCGGCTCAGGACAGATGGGAGACTCTGGCAGCGCTGGAGAGGAGGAAGGCTCTAGCAGCGCTGGACAGGCGGGAACACCTGTAGGCAGAAGACGGAGAGACAGCCTGGTGTGGGGGGCTGCCACCGGAGGGCTGGTGCGTGGAGGTGGCACTGGGTAGACCGGAACGTGCAGGCGCACTGGAGCTCTTGAGCACCGAGCCTGCCCAACCTTACCTGGTTGAATGCTCCCCGTGGCCAGGCCAGTGCGGCGAGCTGGAATAGCCCGCATTGGACTGTGCTGGCGAACTAGGGACACCATGCGTAAGACTGGTGCCATGTACGCCGGCCCAAGGAGACGCACTGGAGACCAGATGCGTAGAGCCGGCTTTATGGCACCTGGCTCGATGCCCACTCTAGCCCGGCCGATATGAGGAGCTGGATTGTACCCCACCGGGCTATGCACACGCACCGGGGACACCGTGCGCTCCACCACATAACACGTTGCCTGCCCGGTCCCTCTCGCTCTCCGGTAAGCACGGGAAGTTGGCGCAGGTCTCCAACCTGGCTTCGCCACACCAATACATTTTTGGGGCTGCCTCTCGGGCTTCCAGCCGCGCTGCCGTGCTGCCTACTCATACCGGCGCCTCTCTGCTTTCGCTGCCTCCAGCTCTGCTTTGGGACGGCGATATTCCCCTGGCTGAGTCCAGGGTCCTTTGCCGTCCAGGGTCCTTTGTCTCTCCAGGTATCGCTCCCTCTCCTGCTGCCTGTTACCATGCTGCTTGGTCCTTTGTTGGTGGGTGTTTCTGTAACGGCATTCCTCCTCCTCTTCTGAGGAGGAGTAGCGAGAAGGATCGGAGGACCAATTGCGTGGTAAGGGTCCATAACGTTTATTTTAAAGCATAAACTGAACACTATCAAATACAAAACAATAAAAGTGAACATGAACGAAATCCGAAACAGTACCGTGTGGCAACAAACACTCACATGGAAACGAACACCCACAACTCAAAATTGAAACCCAGGCTACCTAAGTACAGTGACTTGGGAAAGTATTCGGCCCCCTTGAACTTTGCGACCTTTTGCCACATTTCAGGCTTCAAACATAAAGATATAAAACTGTATTTTTTTGTGAAGAATCAACAACAAGTGGGACACAATCATGAAGTGGAACGACATTTATTGAATATTTCAAACTTTTTTAACAAATCAAAAACTGAAAAATTGGGCGTGCAAAATTATTCAGCCCCTTTACTTTCAGTGCAGCAAACTCTCTCCAAAAGTTCAGTGAGGTTCTCTGAATGATCCAATGTTGACCTAAATGACTAATGACGATAAATACAATCCACCTGTGTGTAATCAAGTCTCCGTAGAAATGCACCTGCACTGTGATAGTCTCAGAGGTCCTTCAAAAGCGCAGAGAGCATCATGAAGAACAAGGAACACACCAGGCAGGTCCGAGATACTGTTGTGAAGAAGTTTAAAGCCGGATTTGGATACAAAAAGATTTCCCAAGCTTTAAACATCCCAAGGAGCACTGTGCAAGCGATAATATTGAAATGGAAGGAGTATCAGACCACTGCAAATCTACCAAGACCTGGCCGTCCCTCTAAACTTTCAGCTCATACAAGGAGAAGACTGATCAGAGATGCAGCCAAGAGGCCCATGATCACTCTGGATGAACTGCAGAGATCTACAGCTGAGGTGGGAGACTCTGTCCATAGGACAACAATCAGTCGTATATTGCACAAATCTGGCCTTTATGGAAGAGTGGCAAGAAGAAAGCCATTTCTTAAAGATATCCATAAAAAGTGTTGTTTAAAGTTTGCCACAAGCCACCTGGGAGACACACCAAACATGTGGAAGAAGGTGCTCTGGTCAGATGAAACCAAAATTGAACTTTTTGGCAACAATGCAAAACGTTATGTTTGGCGTAAAAGCAACACAGCTCATCACCCTGAACACACCATCTCCACTGTCAAACATGGTGGTGGCAGCATCATGGTTTGGGCCTGCTTTTCTTCAGCAGGGACAGGGAAGATGGATGGAGCCAAATACAGGACCATTCTGGAAGAAAACCTGATGGAGTCTGCAAAAGACCTGAGACTGGGACGGAGATTTGTCTTCCAACAAGACAATGATCCAAAACATAAAGCAAAATCTACAATGGAATGGTTCAAAAAGAAACATATCCAGGTGTTAGAATGGCCAAGTCAAAGTCCAGACCTGAATCCAATCGAGAATCTGTGGAAAGAACTGAAAACTGCTGTTCACAAATGCTCTCCATCCAACCTCACTGAGCTCGAGCTGTTTTGCAAGGAGGAATGGGAAAAATGTTCAGTCTCTCGATGTGCAAAACTGATAGAGACATACCCCAAGCGACTTACAGCTGTAATCGCAGCAAAAGGTGGCGCTACAAAGTATTAACTTAAGGGGGCTGAATAATTTTGCACCCCCAATTTTTCAGTTTTTGATTTGTTAAAAAAGTTTGAAATATCCAATAAATGTCGTTCCACTTCATGATTGTGTCCCACTTGTTGTTGATTCTTCACAAAAAAATACAGTTTTATATCTTTATGTTTGAAGCCTGAAATGTGGCAAAAGTTCGCAAAGTTCAAGGGGGCCGAATACTTTCGCAAGGCACTGTAGGTGCACCATGCAGCCCATATAAACTACCTGTCACTTACTCATTCAAGGGTTTTCTTTATTTTGTCTATGTTCTACATTGTAGAACAATACTGAAGACATCAAAACTATGAAATAACACATATGGTATCATGTAGTAACCAAAAAAGTGTTAAACAAATCCAAATATATTTTTATTCTTCAAACAGCCCCCCTTTGCCTCGATGACAGCTTTGCTAATTCTTGGCATTCTCTCTTTTACACCGGTCTTGAAGGACTTCCCACATTGGCTGCTTTTCCTTCACTCTGCAGTCTGACTCATCCCAAACCATCTCAAGTTGGTTGAGGTCGGGGATTGTGGAGGCCAGGTCATCTAATGATGCAGCACTCCTTTACTCTCCTTCTTGGTAAAATAGCCCTTACACAGCCTGGAGGTGTGTTGGGTCGATGTCCTGTTGAAAAACAAATGATAGTCCCACTACGCCCAAACAAGATGGGATGGCATATCGATGCAGAATTCTGTGGTAGCCATGCTGGTTAAGTATGCCTTGAATGCTAAATAAATCACAGAAAGTGTCACCAGCAAAGTACCCCCACACCATAACAACTCTTCCTCCATGCTTTACGGTGGGAAATACACGGTGTGGGTGAACGGATGATCTCCATAAGTGTCTCACAAAGACACGTCGATTGAAACCAAAAATCTCCAATTTGGACTCCAGACCAAAGGACAAATGTCTAATGTCTATTGCTTGTGTTACTTGGCCAAAGCAAGTGTCTTCTTATCGGTGTCCTTTAGTAGTGGTTTCTTTGCAGCAATTCAACCATGAAGGCTTGATTCACACAGCCTCCTCTGAACAGCTGATGTTGAGATGTGTCTCTTACTTGATCTCTGTGAAGCATTTATTTGGGCTGCAATTTCTGAGACTGGTAACTCTAATGAACTTATCTTCTGCAGCAGAGGTAACTCTGGGACTTCCATTCCTGTGGCAGTCCTCATGAGAGCCAGTTTCATCATAGCGCTTGATGATTTTTGCGACTGCAATTGAATAAACTTTAAAAGTTCTTGTATTTTTTTCTTTTCCGTATTGATTGACCTTCATGTCTTAAAGTAATGATGTACTGTCATTTCTATTTGCTTATTTTAGCTCTAATTGCCATAATATGGAATTGGTCTTTTACCAAATAGGGCTATCTTCTGTATAACCAACCCCCATACCTTGTCACAACACAGCTGATTGGCTGAAATGCATTAAGAAGGAAAGAAGTTCCACAAATGAACTTTTAATAAGTCACACCTGTTAATTGAAATGCACTCCAGGTGACTACCTCATAAAGCTGGTCGAGAGAATGCCAAGAGTGTGCAAAGCTGTCATCAAGGCAAAGGGTGGCTATTTAAAGAATCTCAAATATAACATTTATTTTGATTTGATTAACACTATGGTTACTAGATGATTCCATATGTGTTATTTTATAGTTTTGATGTCTTCACTGTTATTCTACGATGTAGAAAATAGTCAAACTAAAGAAAATCCCTTGAATGAGTAGGTGTAATTAAACTTTTGACCAGTAGTGTAACGTTGCCAAATAACTACCATTTTGGACCTGTTTTTAAATTATTAAATTACTTTATGGTCAACATAGCCACTTCACTCACTCTGTAATGGGAAAAATATCCTTTCTATGTTCAATTATATTCTTCTTACTATAAAGTCATATAAAATATTGTCACAGGACTTAAGCATATCTTGTCAGTTAAATGAACATAGGCCTACAGTAGGCCAACTTATATTCTATTCTTCTGAAATACATTTTCTTTACATAATAATGTATCATAATGTGCATCTGACTAAAATAAATAATGGATTAATTGTGGTGGTGTATATTAAATTGATTTATTCAATTGTTTTTGATGTAGATGTTCCAAAGGTGCGGATTGTATGCGTAGAGGCCTCGAGATGCTAAACGTGTTTATG
The DNA here is from genome assembly GCF_013265735.2 of Oncorhynchus mykiss. Lineage (NCBI taxonomy): Eukaryota > Metazoa > Chordata > Actinopteri > Salmoniformes > Salmonidae > Oncorhynchus > Oncorhynchus mykiss. The sequence continues at coordinate 1,534,843 of NC_048589.1, forward strand.
TTTACTGATGGTCAAATACCGTGAGACCAGCAGTCTTTTGCATGACAAAAACCGGCTGACAAAATGTCATGCTCACCACAGCCCTAGTCCCAGGGTCCTGAGCTTGGTGGGGACTATGGTGTTGAATACTGAGCTGTAGTCAATGAATATTCTCACATAGGTGTTCCTATTGTCCAGGTGGGTGAGGGCAGTGTGGAGTGCAATAGAGATTGCGTCATCTGTTGGTGCAGTATGTGAATTGGAGTGCTATAGATGTGAGTGCTACGGTCGGTAGTCATTTAGGCAGGTTACCTTGGTGTTCTTGGGCATGGGGACTGTAGTGGTCCACTTGAAACAAGTTGGTATTATAGACCGTGTCAAGGAGAGGTGGAAAATGTAAGTGAAGATCACACTTGGTAGCTGATCAGTGTGTCCTGGTATTCCGTCTGGCCAAACGGCCTTGTGAATGTTAACCTGTTTAAAGGTCTTACTCACATCGGCTATGGAGAGCGAGATCACACAGTCATCTGGAACAGCTGGTGCTCTTATGCATGGTTCAATGTTACTTTCCTCCTGACAAAGTACATAGAGCACCAGCCCCTAATGCCTGGAGTGGCATTTCCGTTTGATCTTTCATAGGTGAAACATAGTGATAATGAGTAAGATAAAACAAGAAAGTGTCATTACAGGCCTTATTCATGAAACCAAACCACCTACATTACAATTATATGTACGCTACTGTCACTTGAACTCTACATTTGTGGTGTTGAGTAGTTTGAATAACAAAATGGTGTGACGAAAATACATGTAAACAGGACTGGTTTGTCAGGTTCATCAACAATTTTTTGGGAGGAAGCAATGTTATAAACTCAGCAAAAAAAGAAAAGTCCTCTCACTGTCAACTGTGTTTATTTTCAGCAAACTTAACATGTGCAAATATTTGTATGAACATAAAAATATTTTTAAAAAATGAGACATTAACTGAACAAGTTCCACAAACTAACAGAAACGGAATAAAGTGTCTCTGAACAAAGGGGGCTAAAAAAGTAACAGTCAGGATCTGGTGTGGCCACCAGCTGCATTAAGTACTGCAGTGCAATTCCTCCTCGTGCACTGCACCAGATTAGCCAGTGCTTGCTATGAGATGTTACCCCACTCTTCCAACAAGGCACCTGCAAGATCTAAGACATTTCTGGGAGGAATAGCCCTAGCCCTCCCCCTCCGATCCAACAGGTCCCAGGCGTGCTCAATGGGATTGAGATCCGTGCTCTTTGCTGGCCATGACACACTAGCTTTACTCAAAGCCAGTGGCATGTCGTTAGTAAAGATTGAAACCAGTAAGGGGCCTAGACTGCTGCTCTGGGGAATTCCTGGTTCTAACTGGATTATGTTGGAGAAGCTTCCATTAAAGAACACCCTCTGTGTTCTGTTAGACAGGTAACTCTTTATCCACAATATAGCAGGGGGGTGTAAAGCCACCACAATCTTTTTAACATAAATTTCTCTCAGCAAATCATCAGTCATTTGTATGAGTGCTGTATTTGTTGAATGTCCTTTCCTTTAATCATGCTGAAAGTCTGTTTGTTTACTATAAAATAGCATTGTATCTGGTCAAACACAATTTTTTCAAAAAGTTTACTAAAGGTTTGTAACAGGCTGAATGGTTGGCTATTTGAGACAGTAAAGGGGGCTTCACTATTCTTATGTAGCGGAATGACTTTTAGCTCCCTCCAGGCCTGAGGGCACACACTTTCTACGATGCTTAAATTGAAGATATGGCAAATAGGACTGGCAACAACATCCTCTATTATCCTATGTAATTTTTCATCCAAGTTGTCAGACCCTGGTGGCTTTTCATTGTTGGTAGACAATACTTTTTACGCCTCTTCCACACTCTACACTCCTGGCATGTCATGCCTTAATATGCTAATCTTGCCAACGAAAAAATCATTAAAGTAGTTGCAGTAGTGGAAAAAGTACCCATACCTTAATAGAAAGGTACAAAAGTAAAAAAGTATTTGGTTTTATCAAAAGTAAATGCAATTGATAAAAGTATAAATCATATAAAATTTAATGCGAGTAAGATTGCACCTAAATCAACCATTTATCGGCTCGTCAAGAACCTCAAGGAGAGCGGTTCAATTGTTGTGAAGAAGGCTTCAGGGTGCCCAAGAAAGTCCAGCAAGTGCCAGGACTGTATCCTAAAATTGATTCACCTGCGGGATCGGGGCACCACCAGTACAGAGCTTGCTAAGGAATGGTAGCATCTCCACGCACAGTGAGTCGAAGACTTTTGGAGGATGGCCTGGTGTCAAGAAGGGCAGCAAAGAAGCTTTTGCAGAATCAGTACACCACACTGCCAGTCTTATGAATTCACATGTGTGCTTTCGCGTGCTGATTACCACAAGTGTTAGCATCTTTCAGTGTTTCATATTACAAACAGTTTTTGTCTGTTATCCTAAGGAGTGTTCAATTACGAGTGTACTATCTTTCAACGAGTGTGAATATACTTTAAAGTTAGCATGTTTTCTCCTAGAAGTGCTTTACATGCCAGGCTTACGTCCTGTTTTTTTAAAATACATATTCTGGTTCTGGATCTGATTCCTTGTGTGCTCTCTGGGCACTAGTCCTAGCCGGTGGGCGGATTGGGTATACTGGTGTCTCTTAAGTATTGTAATGTATTGCTCTTGTTGTAATAAACCCTGACACTTTTGTTAACTCTGTTTGTTATTTATTTGACAGACCTGTGTTTAACTTGTCCTGAGCACCTCTCCTCGTGTAACAAAAAGGTGGCATTGTGCAGTGTGTTGTAGAATGAGTATCTTATGAAACACATTCCAGACACTGGCTCTTCTATCTAGCCATAACTGATTTGATAGCGAAATAGCAGCTAGCCAGCAGCTGTCAGCTTGACTAAACACAAGGTCAGAGCTGCCTTTAACCTACACATAGAACTGAATTAGCTGATCATCTTGAGATAGCGAGTCAGTCAGGAGGGGAGAAGTCATAGCAAAGCTACAGCAGGCTTAGCTTACCTCCTTTGCACTCACTACTGGCCTTGTTTGTTGTGATTGAATGACAGACACATCCAATAAAGACCAACATCCAATGATGTGGTGTGTTTTGTGAATACAACAGAGAGGAAGAGGCGAAGTGAGCGGTTTTACTCTACCCAAAATCTGTCCACGAAAATAAGCCAATGAAGTGAGGAATTTTTGTATGGAGGTAAATGAGTGTCGAATTTGGTCAATAAAAATGTTATAAATAATAATTTGCTACGTGAGGTTTATTTGATTGAATAGACATTTCGTAATGGTTAGATTCTGAATGCACTGATATAAGTGGATGCACGTGGCATTTCGGTTATTTTGAAATAGTTTATATAGTTGTGCCTGTTGTCATAGAGCTAGATAGAGGACGTGTGTGTATATAGCCTGTTTTAGCATTGACATTGAGGGCTTCAACCATTTCACATGTGAGTTCCAAATAGCTCTAACGGTCGTTCCAGTGTGAGTTTTTTTATGCGTGTGATATCAGAAAGCACTCACTGTACCAAAATGTGATTGTTACGCAACAGGACAGTTAACCCACGCTGCCCTCAAACCAAGGCACACTACCTGCTAATTATCTATGGGCTGTATTTCAACTTGTAAATTTCACATTATTTTCTAACAACAGTTTGAATTGAAATGTGTTCCGCCTCATTAATTCACATAAGAAGTAGCCTTTTTCACTGTTGTGGACAATTTACGTTTGAGACTTTAATGAGCCTGACAAACTTCTCTCTCTTTGACGAGAGCCCAAGCACTTCCCCAGTGTTTACCAAGATCAAGTATGAAGATATTTTCACATCTCTTGTCAGAACAGGCCTTGCACAAACCTTTCCCACCTGGCACATTTTCTGGCTGGCACGTGCAGCGTCTTCATTATTGTTTTCATTACAAATAATAATTTTGGACATGTGTGCGTTCCTATCAAAAAGTAAGCGCCTTATTCTCTGTATATCGTGCTGTCGAATCTACTGTAGCTTCATTTATTTACTGTTTTATTCATGTTTTCAAGTTCTGGTGACAAACTTTTGCATTCTGATTATAGCATAGATTGTAATGGACACATTATGATGAGCTAATGCTTAGCTATTTGTCAGCTATTTGTGGCACCATGTTTGTTGATGTCCTACAATGCATTCTGGTTGTCATGTAAGCGTCTGTCAGACCAAAGATGTTATAACTAAAAATGAGGTGAATGGACAGTTCACTCTACTGACTTATGGCGCTTTCAAGACTACTGGAAATAAGAGGTCAAATCATGACTTCAGTGATGTTCAGGTCGGAAAGTCTGATTCCAAGTTGGAAATCAGAACTATTTTTCCCAGAGTTCCCAGTTGCCTTGAACGCACTGAAGTCTGAGGTTTCCGAGTTCCTAGTTCCAAGTTGTTTTGAATGCAGCATCAGATTGTAACTATGGTACCTCAGGGTTGCCAGCTCAGACCCCCTTTCCAGGGTTTTTATTTAGCTTATAAACTTCTCCTGTGTTTGTCACCCATTCATTGATAAATCCTCCATCATAGTAAGATTTCCTGCATCATATCCCCCCATGATATCTTCCCCCATTTCTACACCCCGTGGACTTGAACCCCCCCCCAAATGAAATGAACCCCCCTAAAATGGTTTTATCCCTGTTTAGCTTTTGGGCTACGGTTAGGGTAGGCAGTAAGCTTGTATTTGGGGTGATGATCTGTGAGGTGATAACATTTTATTTGCTTTGTGATTTGCCAAAAACTGTAAACAACTTGTCAAGTCATGTGCCCCGGTTCTTGTATACACAGTAACAAGTACATTGAAGATTTGAAATATGCTGAAAAGTGGCCAAACTAAGTTCCTATTTTTCAGGCATTGGGTGCAGCCATCTTTTACTTTGTTTATTTGCGTCATATACTGAATGGCATTCTGGGATTAGGGAGTCAAACATAAACAAACATGGCTGTCATCATACATTTTCTTGCTGCTGTTAGCTTAGCTGTCACACATCTTTTTTTCTAAACAATATTACATTTCTCCCTTGTGCTCACCAGAGATGTGGTACATTATTAACAAGTCTAGCTGTTAGGACACTAACTTATGTTTTAGTTTTTTTGTCAGTGTCACGAATATTACCGAAGGTGACTCCCCTTCTTGTTCGGGTGGCGGTCGTCGTCGCCGGTCTACTAGCTGCCACCGATCCTTTGTTCTGTGTTCGTTTGGTTTTGTCTAATTTGTTTCACCTGTTCCTTGTTTGGTTGTTAGGGTGGGGTTATTTAAGTTCGTTCAACCCGCTTCTGTTTGTGCGGGCTTGTTCATCTGTATGTGTTAGAGTGGTTAGTGTTTTCTTTTGGGTTTCTCGCTGTCCTTGTATTTTCACGATAGGGTACTTTTGTTCTGTAGTTATACCTGGTTTGGTATACTATTTTTGTTCCTGTGATTATTTTTGGACATTAAAGCGTGTTTTTCCCGCATCCTTTGCTCTCTGTGCCTGACTCCACACCTATTCACTCATTGAGCGTTACAGTCAGCGCAACCTGTTATTTAGACTGGTTTATGGAATGAGTTTGGCTGTGGATGTGTTCCATGTGATGTTTGGATAATGAAGTTCGCATTTATCTTTTATAATAAAAGGTGAAATTGAGGAATAAAGTTGTGAAGACCTTTATTTCCCATCAGTACAAAACATTGTTTTGATGCTTTTCAGACAATGCTGTTTAAACGCATTTGTTGCATTTCACGTTCCGTTGCTACTGTTCCAATCACATATGTGACTCGTTTCAGGAAACTAGGTGTATGTCAGGCAGAAATGGCGTCTCGAACATGTGAACTTTCATGTGCCTTAATAACAAACTTGTATGCCATTTATAAATACGAAAACAATTGTTAAACTACGAGCCTAGTTGGTTTAGCCATGGAAAAAGACCCGAAACCTTCTGACATAATGGGTGGGCTGGACATGCCGAGAGATGGGTTAGGACTGGTCTGCCATGCAGCACCCTTCTGTCTATAACATTAACTTATAACGGCACAAGGCGAGACCCAAATGCAGACACAGGAGGCAGATGGTTGAGCTCCGATATTTATTAAACCTAAAGGGGTAGGCAAAAGGCAGGTCGGGGACAGGCGAGAGTTCATAAACCAGGTCAGAGTTCAAACAGTACTAGGGGATAGGTAGGCTCGAGGTCAGAACAGGGGGTAGGCAAAAGGCAGGTCGAGGAAAGGCAGACGGATTCGGCATCAGGACAGGCAAAGGTCAAAACCAGGAGGGCTAGGAAAAAACAGAGACTGGGAAAAATAGGAGCTAGGAGAAACACTGGTTGACTTGGCAAAACAAGACAAACTGGCACAGAGAGACAGGAAACACAGGGATAAATACACTGGTGACTAAAGGGGAAAACATGAGACACCTGGAGGTGGGTCGTGACAATCACCAAGACAGGTGAAACAGATCAGGGCTTGACAGAGCTGGTCAGCATGTGTAGGTAATCCTTTCTAAAGTGGGTTTTTTGAAAGATATCACATATTTTGACTGTATTACACTGCATATTTGCATTGGGAATACAATGTATTCGGGAAGTATTCAGACCGCTTGACTTCTTCCACATTTTGTAGATTACATGACCCATCAATTATCAATTATCAGATATTTACACATTGTTTTTATCTGGACAATTTCTATTTTTGATATTGATACTATGCAAATATGCAAGTCACCTTTTCGCTGTACCGTTTACACCTTCTGTATCCTGTACATGTGACAAATAAACGTTTTGATTTTATTTGATATAGTGTGTGTTTTACAGTGATGGTAATGTGAAGAACAACATGACCTGCCCCAATTCAGATAAGGATATCAGCCAAGGACTAGATAAAGTGTATTTTGTTTTTCCAAATTGTGGGCTACTACTTTCACCACTTTTAGTCTTAATCTTTGGTTTACTACACTACCTTACTCACTCTGCTTAGCACATGGCCTCACATGTGAATCCTTAAAGAGGTAGGTGGGGCTAAGGCTGAAAAGAGTGTGAACGGTGCTGAATGAGTGTAGACAAAGAGGAGCTCTCCAGTAGGTTTCCCAAAACATTCAAGGGCCAATTTCTGAAAAGTGGAGTTAGAAGTTGATAAACTTTCAAAGCACAATTACTTTCCCATTGCTCCTCAACTGCAGTCTGATATACCATTGTGTAGCTCTTGGGTCTGTTCTCCAATGTGAAAAAACACAATTTCAAATGTTGCTATATAAGGCTGAAAATAGGTGTGGGTCACAATTAGGCTGTCAAAATAGTTATTTTTATTTGATTTTTTTCGTTCTCAAAGTCACTTTTCTTTTATAGGAAAAACAACAAAATTGGATGTTCTAAGTCCACAACAATCCTTAAACCACATCAGGAGAACACTGTTGAGGTCTGAGAAAAAAAGCTAAGACATTTAGATTTTTTATTGTTACCCTTTAATTCAAGTGCACAGGCTAGTTGTTTTGTTACCGGAGTTTGCATCTCATGTGGCCACTGGATTGATGCAAATAATGCTATCATTCTGTAGGCATATGTTACTTTGTAGCTAGTTGTCATTTAATTGCAAAGTTTTTTGGGAAAGTCTTCCCATCTGCTAGAAGATGGTTAAGGCCTATCATCAGCATTGCTATAGTTTTCCTGTTTGTTCATTGTTTGAAACCTGGATGTTTTCCTTCATATTATGAGGCATGTCTTACCTTGCTTCAAAGTCGCCATGGCACAATCCAACCATAGTGTAATTTGTAAACTATTTCTCATATTAGCTCTCCTGTTCTATTGGTTTTGAAATCAAACTTATTTTATTCTAGCAGCCAAAGGCATTATCCTTCAGATCTCCACTCTTTCAACTGACTGAACACACCTCTGAATACAACTGTTGCAAAGATAATTAGAAGAAAGTGTCATCAGTTACCATTTCATTGCACAATAACATTTGCATCACACTAGCAAAGATGGTCTATATGTATAAACAGCTTCTTTAGTAGAAACACCGATCACACCTGTACGCGATGTCATGGCAACATTGGCTAGCTAAGCTCATGTGCAGAAATGCGTCATGTGGTCTAACAATCGCCTCGTGGCCAACAGTGCATGTGCAGGCCTTCAAATCAAAGGCACTCTATCGATACAATGTATTTTTATTCAAAAAGGAGTGTCACGTTTATGGGGTTGGGGTAATAACATGTTCAGCTACTTAAAAGGATTCTCTGGTAGTTTTGTATACCTTTTAGCCAGTAGTTCTGAAAATAAAGCTCACAAGCCAAAAATGGACCGCAACAATGGTGTACTATGTCACATAGGTGCAGATTGGTGTGGCGGCTGTATATATTTCTGAAAACTACAAACTCTCATTAGGTCACTACTAACGGCGCCGGAGGAGATGGCTGCCATTTTACGGGCTTCCTAACCAATTGTGCTATTGTGTGTTCTTGGTAACTTATTTTGTACATAATGTTTCTGCCACGTGGATATCAGGACATAGATTACTCACCATGTACTGGACAAAGATTTTTTCTTTAAATAAATAAGACCAACAACACATTACTCAACACTAGTGAGTCTCACTTCGCCTATGGTAGGCCTACAGTATATCTTAAAAAAAAATTAATTATGACGTGACTCTCCGCCAGTAATAGAGGATTGGAGGATTCTAAATTAATATATAAGGGGCATTTTCCGTTAGGATCTGTGAGAATATCAAGTAGCGCGAAACGGTGCTGAAATTGTCATCCACAGTAGGAAGGCTATATATAGCGATATTTTTTAGACTATTTCGTTTTCCCAAAAATTACAGTGAGTGATTGTAATCTGAATAAAGGCCAAAATAATATTTATAAAGGCCAAAATATAGCCCTGCTAATAGCCATAATAGCGCTGTACAACGTGACCGTGTGTTTTCAAGTAAGCAACAATTTGTTTACCTTCATTAGACAACTTTGTTCCAATATTTCTGAAAATTCAGCGATATTTCTTCCCATAGTAATTCGTTATGGATCCATAACTAAATAAACATCAGCATTTTGAAAGAGTATTTTTATCATTATTTTATTAACAATGGTCAAGTTCTGTTATAAGGAATGGAAATGTCAGGGTGAACCGACGACCTGACGAACTCGCCATGTACTCTGCCTGTCGGAGGTGGAGTTCCAGAGCTCACAGGTGTGCCTGGCATGGATGGTGACCCCATCTCGTTCCTTGCCCTTTTCAACGGCATTCTCCACCTGACTCTCCAGAGGAGAAGTCTGCTGCTCTGCAGGATGTTTCAAGGATGGGGTCCAACAACGCAGCAAGAGAGGCAATCCGTGTGCGCGAGATCTTCACCTCCTACTTATTCGATGGGGTGCTGTTCCTTAGCAACACCATGGACTACACTATGCACAACCAAAGGCTCTTTTAACCTGTCTAGGACTGGGGACTCGGAAACCCGTTCCGCTACCCGAACCCCCCCGCAACAGCCAGTTAAAGTGCAGGGCGCCGAATTCAAAACAACCAAAATCTCATAACTAAAATTCCTCAAGCATACAAGTATTTTACACCATTTTAAAGATTAAATTCTCGTTAATCCAGCCACAGTGTCTGATTTCAGAAAGTATTTACAGTGAAAGCATCACAAACGATTATGTTAGGTCAAGCCACAGAAAAACACAGCCATTTTTCCAGCCAAAGAGAGGAGTCACAAAAATCAGAAAGAGATCAAATTAATCACTAACCTTTGATGATCTTCATCAGATGACACTCATAGGACTTCATGTTACACAATACATATATGTTTTGTTTGATAAAGTTCATATGTATATAAAACAATCTTAGTTTACATTGGCGCGTTACGTTCAGTAGTTCTAAAACATGCGGTGATTGTGCAGAGAGCCACATCAAATTACAGAAATACTTATAATAAACATTGATAAAGATACGACTATTATACATGGAACTTTAGATAAACTTCTCCTTAATGCAACCGCTGTGTCAGATTTTTTTTTTACTTTACGGAGAAAGCAAACCATGCAATAATCTGAGTACAGCCTTTAGACAACAAAGCAGCCAAAAAGATACCCGTCATATTGGGTAGTCAACATTACTCAGAAATAGCATTTTAAATATTCACTTACCTTTGATTATCTTTGTCAGAATGCACTCCCAGGAATCCCAGTTCCACAATAAATGTTTGATTTGTTCTATAATGTCCATCAGTTATGTCCAAATATATAAACAAATCCAAAAGCGCGTTCAGGTCACACCGAACATCGGACAAAAAGTTCAAATAGGTCTGTTACAGCCCGTAGAAACATGCCAAACGAAGTATGGAATCAATCTTTAACAAAAAAACGTAATAATGTTCCAACCGGAACATGTCTGTACAAATGAAGTGGAACGTAGCTACCTTTCACGTGAGCGCGCCAGACCACTCACTCAAATAGCTCTTTTTAGCCCCTCCTTTACAGTAGAATCCTCAAAACAGTTTGTAAATACTGTTGACATCTAGTGGAAGCCTTGGGAAGTGAAACACAACTAATATCCCACGGTATCTTCAATGGGGGCTGAGTTAAAAAAACTGCAGCCACTTAGTGTGGTGTGGACACCAGGTGAGGCCACACACACAGATTCCTGTTGAACACTGTCTCTTTAACAACCTTGTTTTCTCAATAACAGTGTCTTTCCTTCACTTCATCCCTCTCTCCTCTTCTCCCTAAATCCTCTAGGTTATATCAGCTGTCTCGGTGAACCCTTCCCGCATCTGAACTGGCTATATAGAGGGCACTCGGTCAGGTCAAGAGGAAGCACTTTTAAAGAGATGCTTTACATTGAAATACAGATAGAGATGCAGAAGTCCCAGAGTTATTGATCCAAGGTCAGGTTTCATTTCACATCCTGATTATTATGATGACTAACAATGTTAGAATAAAAACAAGGCTTAAACATGCTATCTCTCCATTTGTCTCTCATCTGCAGTTATGTTTTGATGTGAGAGAGGATGCAAAGCCACAGTCCCATCATCGCCACCTCACCCACTTTTAAGATAACCTTTGGGCCGACTAGAGACACTATTATATAATTGTGATGAATTTAGAGAATATTTGGGTTGCACTGTGATTCATTAATCATATGCTGCCATCCCTGCTCCTATGTTTTTACCTCTTTCCCTTTCTGTCTTTTACACCTCTCGCCACCACCTCTTTCTTCCTCTGTTTCTATAATACAGATGTGCATTGAAGTACAGATTGAACTTGTATTTATAATGCATGTATTTATAACACTCGGATAATGATCTTCTTTCAATAAAGTGTTTCACATTCTCTACTTCTTGAAATTAAGTCTCTCATTTGATGAAATACTACACCTATCCTGTTTATCAGATCAATGCAGATGAAGGGCATTAGATATTGAGATGAACCGGTTTTAGAGTATTTACATGATGCATAGTGTAGACACAGCATCATTCAAAGACTGGAATGTGATACTCCTGTTATTGGATATGACTGAACAATAATATCAAAGACATACCTGAACTACACCTTTAATTTCCAAGGTAGAGTGCATGATCAGTGAATATATTACATATACAGGCTACAATGTGGGGATCTCATGCATGGTAAAAACTACATGTGACTTGCATCCTTGGCACAAAGGTAAATGCTTTAGCTAGCTAGATTCTTTACATCCACTGTTTCACAAGATGACAGCCTGGTTTGCTGGTTGTTTCAGGAGTCCAGAATAACAATTTCATACTCATGTCACAACACCCATAACACTAGCCAGCTATCTTGCTAAATCGCGATTTCCGTAACTTAACTTTATGATAAGAAATATGCATAATCGTTTGTCTCCACATTAACTAGCATGATCTGTTATGACGTTATAATCACTTACATTTGGTTCCATCCTAGTATTTTTGTCAGCCATCTTTACTTTGCTGAGTAAAGTCTCCAGCCTTGGGTCGCATAGCATCAAATTTGTCATGGGAACCACTCAGTATGATTCGTCATCTCCCAGCGATCACCGCTGATGATTTGCATAAAGTTGGGAAAAGTTTGTTTTTCACCGCCTCCCACGCCACCTTTGCACCGCCCAAACGTCCCCCGCCTTCTCCGCTTCTCACCACTTACCTTGAAATGAATGGGAAGCGGTGTTTCACCGCACGGCATCCTGTGCTAGTGTATCATGTCCGTGACTCCACAAATGCCGCCTGGCCCTGGACCAATGCATCAGCTGTCGCCCGTATCTCTGCCCTCATAGAATACTTCTCTTTCTGCTGGTCTATCTTCAATGACTTGATCTCGGTCTTCAAAGTTTGAATTTCATCCATGAGCACCTTCGTCAGATGAGCAGAATGTTACCTCCCTCAGCCCCCATCGATTACAGTGGCCTTTGATAGAAACGGTAGATCAATTAAAAGTGACTCCAACACGCAAATGCTGCTTACACATTTTAAGACTCTAGCAAAACTAACTGCTTTCTTGGCAACCATGTGTTTTTTCGGTGCTGCTCGTTGTCCAGCCCTTTGTCCACTGATCTCCACGGATTGTTGCCAGCTTGGTGGTAAGCTCTGCAAAACCCATTCATATTTTTAGTGCACAGTTATCGATTTTATTACACAGTGTTTTTTTTAAACGCACTGAAACCAAAATACCTTTAGGTTTCGTGATTCTGTCACGTCCTCTGGTGGGTCCATTTTTGACCAGTTGCAATTGTAAGTAGGCCTAATAAAAAAATAAATCCTATTTCTATTAGGCTTTTAAGCCTCATAGCCTACCTCAACCAGTTAAGTTATTTTATATTTGTCTAGAATCTGAAGAAATAGACTCAAATTAAGCCTTGGTCACACCCTGACCATAGAGAGCCTTTTATTCTCTATGTTGGTTAGGTCAGGGTGTGACTAGGGTGGGTTATCTAGGTTGTTTTATGTCTATGTTGGCCTGGTATGGTTCCCATTCAGAGGCAGCTGTTTATTGTTGTCTCTGATTGGGGATCATATATAGGCAGCCATTTCCCCACTGGGTTTTAATGGGATCTTGTTTTTGCCTAGTTCAAGGCAAGTACTGGTACTGTACAAATATTACACTAACCGATCATGCCTTGGTCTGACATTCATTATAACGATCGTGACAGCCCTCTTGTTGTTTGTAAAGTAAAATTAATGTTGAAATGAATTGCTCGACTGGTGTAGGTTTTTTCCATCAGGGTTCTCCATTCTCCATCACACCGACAGGTGTGCAACACTTGCATAACAAGTTAACTATATTTTCAGCACCAACCACTGTTCACCTCCTATTGATTGCGCTGCGGTTGCTGGCAGTTTTAAATTTTTTTTACCTTTATTTAACTAGGCAAGTCAGGTTAGAACAAATTATTTTTTACAATCACAGCCTACGCCAGGCCAAACCTAGATGGGCTATTAGACAATTCTTTAGTAAAGGTAGAATAGTCTATTGTTCAGCTATTAGCCCATCCTAGAAATGTTTTTAGAAGAATTCATAGCCTGCTACGCTTGTGAAAAACAAATAATAATACTTTTCCCCCTTTCCAAAGATTCCAATTGTTAAAGTGTTTTTTATCCAAAATCAGCCCCAACCCCAATTAATACATTTGGGCACAGTCGATAGCGTGCTGGACTTCGGGCTAGAATGTTGAGTGTTCGAAACCTGCTCCCTGCTTGTTTCATTACATTATTATGTCAGTCTCAGAGCAAATAGCCTAGATTGTTACTCCCATCTCGTTCCTCGCCCTCTTCCACGCGTCATTCTCCGCCTGAGTGGCTCGCTTGTGGGTGTCCTGGCAGGATATGGCAGCACCTTCGGTTGTGCGTCAAGAATTCAGCATAGCAAGTTTGTATGAAGGTCTGGTTATTCACAGGCAAATAGTAATATGCTCTAAACCGCTCTGTTGACCTGTTTTCAATCGTCCACATGGCTGGGAGAACCTCCTCAGATTAATGCAGATGAAGGAAGTTAGATATGCATAGGAAGTGTAGTGTCCAGTTTTTTTTCTGTATATATGAATTACAAATCAGCCTTTACTTAAATCATGTTTCTAGTCTATTGCATAGTTACAATGTGTAATCATTGTTGTCCCAGGAGCAGGAGTGGGAAACACCTTTGAAGTGTATAATTGTAGTACATACATGCAGACACAGCATCATTCAAAGAATGGAGTTACATTGTTATTGGATTTGATGTTCTAAATAGCGATTTTTGTAAATTAACTTCATGACAAAAAAATATGCACAATCATTTGTCTCTACTTTAATTAACATATTCCTCTCAATTGTAATGTTTTTGCTTGACTCGTTATGACGTTATTATTACTTACATTTGCTTCCACCATAATGTTTTTGTCAGCCATCTTTGCTTAAAAAAGTCACCAGCAACGGGTGACATAACGTCAAATTCGTCATTAGAACCACTCGATATGACTGGTCATATAAAATCCTTGGGACCCAAATACATAATGTGTGCTCTAATTCCCCTCTGCGGTGGTCTGGAGAAATGAAGCGGTGACACTGGGTCCCGTGGCGTAAGCTCGCAACTTTTAAAGGAGGAACCATTGTATTCCCCCTCAAAGTTCTACAGCTGCACCGCCTGGTATGGCAAATTTGACCTCCTACCGCAAGGCACTACAGAGGGTAGTGCATCACTGGGGCAAAGCTTCCTGCCATCCAGGACCTCTATACCAGGTGGTGTCAAAGGAAGGACCTATAAATTGCCACCCTAGTCATAGACTGTTCTCTCTGCTACCAAGTCTAAAAGGCTTCTTCAAAAGGCTTCTTAACAGCTTCTACCCTGTTTTTAATATAACCAAAGTCATCCACATCCCCAAAGTAAAACAAGAAACTACATTCAAATATTCTTCAACTTCATACTAATTCTAAGAAACCCTGAAAGAAAAACACCAACACTGAAAATATTGTGAATGTATTTGTATATCTTTTGAAACAACCTAATTTTACATTTACAATTTATAATAACAGTTCAGATTTGTAATTTGATTATGTAACTACTAAACAAGACTAGATCTGCTTGAGTTGTTGTTTAAGTTGTTATGGTGTGTGTGCATGCATGCTTACGTGCATCATTGAGTGTTGGTGTGTGTGTGAAGCTGCTGAATTATTGCCAGAGTCAGTCAGACTCCTCACAGTTAGCCCTCCTCCCAGGCTTAGGGACTGATGGGAAAGGGGTGGTGATGTTCTTACAGTCTTCAGTGGTGAAAGGCCTTATCTCATCATAGAGATAACCAGTCCCTTTGGAAGATCACTGAATGCATTTGTCTCACAGGTGGTTCTTCATCTTTAAGCACACTTGCTGTGTGACTTTACTGTGTGAAAGTATTTTAAAAAAACTTTTTTTTATCCCCACCATGTTCCTGAAGAAAATGCTGAGGAATGTTGCCCAGTCATATGTTGGAACGACTACTTCCCCTTTTTCTGTGTCACAGACTTGAGCCAGGTTCACTTGGGAAGACTCCTCAACCCGAGACATTCCACATTGTCTTCCTGAACAGGCATTTCACCAAGCCAAAGTACCAGTCACAACTGTGCTTGGTGTGACCTGTCACAAGGAAGGGAAAGATGACGCTCTGATGCCGCCCTGTCAACACATGCCACATCAAGTACCACATCATGGCTACACTTTTGTTTTACCCACTGCAATTGACTGCATGCAAATGTGCATGCGACTCTTCCACACCATAGTGCTCACAAAAGAAAGGGAACATTGAGATTTCCTCGGACACTTACATTACACAGGCCCAGGCTGAAGAGGGTCTGAAGAAAATGCACTTGTTGTGAGAAGTCAAAGCTATAATGCATGTTCCCTTCATAGCTGCAGATGGCGTGAGGCCCGATGAGGATGTCTGGAGGCATCTCTTCCTTTACCTCTCTGCAGATCTCCTAGTAGATGGACCGTTCTATACTGGCTTTCTCAAGGTACTCTTCCATTGCTTCTCGTTCTGTGGCTGGGTAGCAGCACAGGTCTTTGGCTGGTCGCATTGTTAATACAAATGGCACCAAATACAACTTGCGGAATGATCTGAGTGAGACCTTGCAGATGCTGGCTATGATTACAGCAATGCAGTATTGCTCATAAATCTTCTTGTTCGAGTTGGTCGGCAAAGGTTTCACATTGGTTTTCTAATGCCAAGGTGTACATCCTGAAAGCATATAGCATTGGCTTCAGCATAGTTAAAAACAAAGTCCACCACTGCTCTTGTGTCCTCCAACTTCAGAGAGGCGCATCCCACAACAGAGTTTGGAGAGGATGGCAATGTCCAGTTCTTCACTTGACATCCTCAGAAACTGCTGACGGACATCTAGGAGTTCCTCTTTCCTGAACTTTGTGTGGCAAGGTTAGCCATCGTTCAGTTTTCAGCAACATTAGCATTCTGCTTCATTGTTTTCCACATCTCCAAGGACAGGAGGAACAATGTTAACAGCCAGATCTTTGATTGTTTCATGCTGACATTCAGTGACAATAAAAATTATTAAAACAGACATTCTCTATTATATAGCTATACACACTACAGGTAGATTCATTCACTTTTATTTGAATATGTATTGTCATGTACTCCATAGATGCATAGCATTTCATTTATTTTTTATGTATTGATTTATTCTAGTTTTCATACAATTTATTGATTGTATTTCAAGTAAAATGTATTATGTTATGGTGTATTAACTGTAATTATAGTAACATATTAATAATAATGTATTTGTCTATGATATGGGGTAGGCTACAAGTCTCAGGCAGAGATATGCCTAGTACTGTACAAATATTACACTAACTGATCACAGCAAAGTATGCACTGATCCGTGAGGTAGTGTAACAAGCGTTGTCGTAGGTGGAAGGAGGTGAGGACCAAGGTGCAGCGTGGTAAGTGTACATATTCTTTAATAAAGTAATTGAAAACTGAAACAATAAATAAAACGACAAACAAAGGTGCGGACTCCGGCCGCAAAACCTGAACCTATAAGGGAGGGTCTGGGTGGAAGTCTGTCCGCGGTGGCGGCTCTGGCACGGGACGTGGACCCCACTTCACCGTAGTTTTTGCCCGCCTCCTCAAACACCCCCGTGGCCTCTTATGAGCGGCGACCCTTGCCGCCGACCTAGGACTGGGGACTCTTGCCACGGGTCCCGCGCCGGACAGGCGGGAGACTCCGGCAGCGCCGGACAGGTGGCAGCACCTGTAGGGAGGAAACAGAGAGAGAGCCTGGTGCGTGGGGCTGCCACAGGGCCCACCAGGCTGGGGAGACCTATAGGAGGCCTGGTGCATGGAGGAGGCACCAGATGGACCTGGCTGTGGGAGAGCACTGGAGCTCTGGTGCGCAGCCTTGGCACCACTCCTCCAGGCTGGATGCCCACTATAGCCCGGACCCTCCCGAGTGCAGGCACAGGTTGAACCGGGCTGTGGGTAAGCACTGGAGCTCTGGTGCATACCACTCGGACCTCTCCCTTCGGCTCAATACCCACATTCGCCCGGCACGGGCGGAGCGCAGGCATAGAACGCACTGCACCCTCCCAGCGTCTTGGAGTCACAGCACGCAGCGCCGGCATAGAACGCACTGCACCCTCCCAGCGCCTTGGAGACACAGCACGCAGCGCCGGCGCAGGATACCCTGGACCGAAACGGCGTACTGGAGACCAAACACGCTGGGCTGGCACAACACGCCCTGGCTGGATGCCTACTCTCGCATGGCACTTGCTGGGGGCTGGCTGTGCGTTTTACCGCATAATATGGTGCCTGACCAGCACTGCGCTTCTTCCGATAAGCACGAGGAGAGGGCTCAGGTCTCCAACCTGACTCTGCCCCCCCCCCCCCCCCCCCCCCCCCCCGTGTGTCCCCGAAAAATGTTTTTGGGGGGCTGCCTCTCGTGCCTGTCGCGCTGCCGTGCTGCCTGCTCATATCGCTGCCACTGAGCTTTCGCTGCGGCGATATTCCCCAGCCTGTGCCCAGGGTCCCTTGCCGTCAAGTATCTAATCCCATGTCCAGGAGTCCGGAGATCGCTGCTGCCCTATGCTTTGATCATTGGGAGGAGGGAGACAAATGCTGGAAAATGGGAGTGAATTAGGTCAGGATGACTTGTCTGTCACTTCAAATGTTTTAAGAATAGGGTAGGCTACTGTTTAACATTAAGTAAGGTACGAAATACATATCACCATTTGTCTTTTGACCACTGTCCATCAACTCCATAGCCTATCATTTCATTTTGGATTTGGCTTTCAATTAGGCTCGGAAAACAATCACGGATAAACTCCCCGCATCCTCATCAACGTTATGAGATGGCAAATTTGAATCGATCTGTTAGCCTAGTACTACAAATAATCAGTATTTTAACACTAGTTATTGCAAGGAACTGGCAATTGTTTCTGTAATAGCTTTATATATTCCTTTCATGTGTGTGAATAAGACATTTCGCAGCTTTGGCTGCAGAGACCGGCAGCTGAGCTGGCTGTACAGGCAACGCACAATTGGCCCAGGGTCGTCCAGGTTAACGGAAGGTTTGGCCGGCTGGGATGTCCTTGTCCCATCGCGCTCTAGCGACTCCTGTTGCTGGCCAGGCGCATGCACGCTGACACAGTCGCCAGTTGTACGGTGTTTCCTCTGACACATTGGTGTGGCTGGCTACCAGGTTATGTGAGCAGTGTGTCAAGAAGCTGCGCGTCTTGGCAGGGCCGTGTTTCGGAGGACGCATGGCTCCCGAGTCTGTACGGGAGTTACAGCGATGGGACAAGACTAACTACCAATTGGATATCATGAAATTGGAGAGAAAAAGGTGTAATAATATAAAAGTGAGCTTTCGTATTGGAATGGAAAAACTATTCTCTCTGATCTGTTTATAGTAGTCACTCTTGTATCATAAGTTATATTACTAGAAAGGGGCAATTATCCTATTCATTTCTGAATAAGCTTTATTTCACCCTGTAGCGCAGGCTACTAGCCTAAGCCAACACAGGAGCTGTCAGTTGGCTAGCCAGGCACTGAACGTGAATCATTTCATTTTCACTTATATTGACCAAATTAGTACTTGAAAACACATGCTATTTATACACCACAGTAAAGTAAAGAGTTTAAAGTATCTGATTCATTGCTCATCTCAATTTCCACAAAAAAGTAATTTACATTCACACATTTTGCCAACCATGGGCAGCAGCAACATCTGAAGGGTTCTTCTCGGCCTCCACACATGTACACCACCTCATTTTTCTCTCTCTCACTCTGCTGTGTGTGCATCATGTGCATCTTGCTATCTGTCACTCATATGGAGAGGGGCTGAAGCTCATTGGTTGAGCTCAAATTGTTAGAGCTGGCCCACATGGGGGGAAATGGCAAGGCACAGCGTCCTGAAAAAAAGTTGCTTTCAAACTACGGATTCCGTGGCTAATTGAGATAAGACCGTAATTCTGATCATAGATTATACATGTATGAATTAATTGCAAAAGTTCCAGAGCATGTCTTTAACACATTGGCTCAAATCTAAGTTGTGCCTTTAGACCTCGAGAAACTTAACACCTAAGACATTTGACTGCAAGCATTCCCAGAAGTCTTGCGATGTTGGGCCTCTGGGTTTAGAAACTCTGACACTAGCGCTAACACACTAGGGCACTACTCTACACTCTCAGAAAAGTAGTTGCTAGAACCTGAAAGAACCTGAACCTGAAAGGGTACTGCAGCTGTCCTCATAGGTTAACCCTTATTGGTTACAGTTAGAACCCTTTTTGGTTCCATGTAGAACCCTTTTCAGAGAGGGTTCTACCTGGAACCAAAAAGGGTTATCCTATGGGAAATGCCAAGGAACACAGAGTGTATGTCATCTGTCAAATCTGGGGTTTATTGCACATGCACTCATGTCATAAATAGCTAACTAACTGTACCTACAGTGGTTCCTCCTTTACCTACAGTGGTTCCTCTATGAGACTAAGGAGGTACCCAGCATCACGGCTTCATTGCTCCAGACCACCACAAGGGGGAGGTAAAGCACTCATTATGCATTTGGGTCCCAAAGTTTTAATATGACCAATCATATCGAGTGGTTCCAATGACGAATTTGACACGAGCCGCCCGTCGCTGGTGACTTTCTTCAGCAAAGATGGCTGACAAAAACATTATGGTGGAAGCAAATGTAAGTAATTATAATGTCATAACAAACAAGTAAAAAAATTACAATTGAGAGGAATGCTAGTTAATGTAGAGACAAAAGATTGTGCATATTTTTTTGACAAAGTTAATTTACGAAAATCGCTATTTAGCAAGTTAGCTAGCTAGTGTGTGTTGTTTAATGTTTTAGGGACTAATGAGAACCAGTCATCTTGTGAGCCAGTTGATGAAAAGAATATAGCTAGCTAAAGCATTTACTGCAAAATGACTGTACAATTGTGTAAGCTTGCCTTGCTTATATTTGCCATGCAGCTGAAGTAACATAGCTAGCTAATTATTTACTTGCTTATTGTATAGGATAAAAATAACTGTATGGCTATGGATGTGTAGCTAGCTACAGTATGTATCTATGAACCTCAGCTATCATAGTTGTTGTATCGACTTCAAGTCTGAATGGTATTAATGATGCCTATGGATTGAGTAGAATATAATAACTTTACTGTGCCAATGATGCAAGTTGTACATACATGTAGTTATTACCACACAATATCCCCACATTGCAGCCTGTACATTGAATATATTCACTGATCATGTACTCTTCCTTGGCAAATAAAGGTGCATTCGGAAGTACCCAGACCCCTTCCCGCAAAAATGTATGCACCTTTGAAGGTCCCCAAGAATACAGTGGCCTCTATCATTCTTAAATGGAAGAAGTTTGGAACCACCAAGACTCTTCCTAGAGCTGTCCACCCGGCCAAACTGAGCAATCGGGGGAGAGGGGCCTTGGTCGAGGGGGTGACCAAGAGTCCAATGGTAACTCTAACAGAGCTCCAGAGATCCTCTGTGGAGATGGGAGAACCTTCCAGAAGGACAGCCATCTCTGCAGCACTCCACCATTCAGGCCTTTATGGTAGCGTAGCAAGACAGAAGCCACTCCTCTGTAAAAGCACATGACAGCCCGCTTGGAGTTTGCCAAAAGGCACCAAAATGATTCTCAGAACATGAGAAACAAGATTATCTGGTCTGATGAAGTCTGAATGCCAGGCGTCACGTCTGGAGGAAACCTGGTGCCATCCCCATGGTGAAGCATGGTGGTGACAGCATCATGCTGTGGGGATGTTTTTCAGCGGCAGAGACTGGAAGGATCGAGGGTAAGATGAACCGCACAAAATACAGAGAGATCCTTGATGAAAACCTGCTCCAGAACGCTCACCTTCCAATAGGACAACAACACTAAGCACACAGCCAAGACAACACAGGAGTGGCTTTGACTTGAACTTGAACCCAATCGAACATCTATGGAGAGACCTGAAAACAGCTCTGCAGCAACGCTCCCCATCCAACCTGACAAGAGCTTAAGAGGATCTGCTGAGAAGAAACTGCCCAAATACAGGTGTGCCAAGCTTGTAGCGTCATACCCAAGAAGACTCTAGGCTGTAATTACTGCCAAAAGTGTTTCACCAAAGTACTGAGTAAAGGGTCTGAATACCTAAGTAAATGTGATCTTTCTGGGTTTTTTTTATACATTTGCGGAAAAAAAGTGTAAAACCTGTGTTTGCTTTGTCATTATGGGGTATTGTGTGTAGATTGACGAGGACTTTTTAAAAATCCATTATAGCAACATAGAGGATTATTAAAGTTTGTAACCAATATTGTGTTTCTGTTCTGAAGCTTTTCCAACAGTCAGAGCCCAGAGTTGACATGCTGATCAACAGCGCTGGGGTCTACCAGTGTCTCCACACCAAGACGGAGGACGGCTTCAAGATGCATTTCAAGATGACACCTGCTGACCAGGTGTCAAGTCACAATGGTGATTCCGCAACTACGGGCACTTCTATGTCCTCGGGTCAATTTTGGGGATTTTATAAAAAATTAAACAAATGTTTGTCACGCCCTGACCTTAGTTGTTTTGGTCAGGGTGTGACGAGGGTGATATGTGTTCACCCTGTCTAGGGTTTTTGTATGTTTATGGGGTTTATCGGGTCTAGGTGTTTTTATGTCTATGGTTGCCTAGATTGGTTCTCAATCAGAGGCAGCTGTTTATCGTTGTCTCTGATTGGGGACCATATTTAGGTAACCAAAATCCTTGGGTATTTCGTGGGTTATTGCTTATGTGTAGTTGCCCATATCTGCACTCTTTGTTCATAGCGTCTCGTTTGTGTTGTTGTTTAAGTGTTCTTCGTGTTCTAATCACGCTGCGCTTTACGACAAACGTGACAGAATAACCCACCAAACTAGGACAAAGCAGCGTGAAAAGGAGGAACAGCGATTAGTGGGGAAATGGACCTGGGAGGAGGTATTAGATTGAGCAGGACCCTGGACACAGCCGGGAGGAGTTAGAGGCAGCGAAAGCTGAACGGCGATACTATGAGGAGAAATACAGGAGAATAGAGGAACAGCGACGATATGAAGGTACACGGCTAGCACGGAAGCCCGAGAGGCAGCCCCGTGATTTTTCTTTTGGGGGGGGCACACAAGGAGATCGGCTGAGTCAGGTAGGAGACCTGAGCCACCTCCTCATGCTTACTGGTCAGGCACCGTGTAATACTGCTCTATGTTCTGGATCTGCAATGCGTCTCCACGGTCCAGTGTATCCTGTGTCTCCTCCCCGCACTCGCCCTGAGGTGCATGTCACCAGCCCAGTACCACCAGTGCCAAAACCACGCACCAGGCCTCCAGTGCGCCTCCAGGTTCCAGTACGCCCTGTTCCTCTTCCCGAAACTCGCCCTGAGGTGCGTGTCACCAGCCCGGTCCCACCAGTGCCGGCACAATGCACCAGGATAACAGTGCACCTAGGCAGTCCAGAGCATCCGGCGACAGTACCCAGTCCAGAGCGTCCGGCGACAGTACCCCTTCCAGAGCGTCCAGTGACAGTACCCAGTCCAGAGCGTCCGGCGACAGTACCCAGTCCAGAGCGTCCGGTGACAGTACCCAGTCCAGAGCGTCCGGTGACAGTACCCAGTCCAGAGTGTCCGGCGACAGTCTGGAACCTCAAACGACGGGCCACAGTCTGGAATCTCAAACAACGGGCCACAGTCTGGAACCTCAAACTACGGGCCACAGTCTGGAACCTCAAACGACGGGCCACAGTCTGGAACCTCAAATGACGGGCCACAGTCTGGAATCTCAAACGACGGGCCACAGTCCGGAACCTCCAGCGACGGTCCCCAGCCCGGGGTCTTGAGCGACTGTCCCCAGCCCGGGGTCTCCAGCGATGGGCCCCAGCCCGGTGCCTCCGGTGATGATCCATGCAGTGATGATCCCCAGAGACGGTGGCCAGTCCGGGGTCGCCAGCGATGATCTGCAGTAATGAGCCTCCGGCGATGATCCACGGGTCAGTGCTACAAGGGCGGAGGGCTCAATGTAAAGAAGGGGGGGCGGCGTCCAGAGCCAGAGCCGCCACCAAAGTTAGATGCCCATCCAGACCCTCCCATATAGGTTTAGGTTTGCGGCCGGGAGTCCGCACCTTTGTGGGGGGGGGGGGGGGGGGGGTACTGTCACGCCCTGACCTTAGTTATATTTATTATTTTGGTTAGGTCAGGGTGTGACGAGCGTAATATGTGTTTTTGCCCTGTCTAGGGTTTTTGTATGTTTATGGGGTTTACCAGTCTAGGTGTTTTTATGTCAATGGTTGCCTAGATTGGTTCTCAATCAGAGGCAGCTGTTTATCATTGTCTCTGATTGGGGACCATATTTAGGTAGCCATATTCCTTGGTTTTTTAGTGGGTTATTGTCTATGTGTAGTTGCCTGTGTCTGCACTCGTTGTTCATAGTTTCTCGTTCGTTTTGGTTAGTTTGTTTAAGTGTTCATGTTCTTACTTCATTAAAAGAAGAATGTATTCTAATCACGCTGCGCTTTGGTCTCCTCTTTACGACGAACGTGAAAATATTTTTATGTTAAGTTCACACTGGAATCACCTCATACTTTTTTAAACACCTCTCTATCAAGTATTTTGGCTACTTTTCAGATGCATTTTATACCTCAATTTCCCTATTTTGCCCTTGTCCCTGACCCAGACTTAAGCTTCTACTCTGTTTTTCTATGATAAATTAATTACACATGATATAATGTACTACATAAAAGGTCAATTAAATAAAATCTCTATTAATATTTATTGTGAGTATGCCCTTTATATAGTTTTTTACACAAAATATACCTGTCCTTTGGGAGTGGTTTCATTTCCACCACTGAGGACACATTCCTCATTGATAACGTTTTTTTTAAGAGAATGTTCATTTAGTTACCATGGAAACACATTGTGACACTGAAGCACATGGCTGCAGCGGACAGTTGTTCCAGATGTGATGTCCAGAAGTTGAAGAAAAATCTAGGTAAATATTGCTTCTGAAGAGAATATTTTATTTGTCAGTCATTTCCAAACAGGCTATAATTTCTTTAATTTGTGGTAGAACTTTTGAGAAAATTTTATATTTTATGTATTTAGTGTAAACAATGTGCTAGCTGTAATACTAATCAAAGCATGCTAAGCAGTCTATTAATTTTCTCCAGATACTGTAGAAGTGTCATTTCCATCAAACTTAAGTGTGGTGGAAATGAGACAAATCCATGATCATATTCGTATTTACCTTAAGTTCATTTAAACATGTTTTAAATTAATTTAATCTAGAAAATGCCCAAGGTGAAAACAAACTAGTATTTGTCTTTATTTTTAGAAGATGCCACATAAAACAGCACAGAGGTCACAGACATATAGAAACAACATAAAAAAAGTATCCTATATGATACGTGGAACATCTGCAAAAAGACAGGGAGAGATACTGGAAGAAAAAAGAGAAGTGAAGTCTATCTCTGAGCTTACAAAGCGAGAACAAAGAAGCAACAGAAGGGAATGGAAATAGAAGACAGATTTGAAAGAGAACAGTTGCAATGGAGACCTACCTATCAGGCAACACATCACCTCAGTCACCAGATGACTTGCAGCCAGAACATGAGGCTAACATAACTTCCCCTAATTTACCTGCCCCAGATGCACACCCTGATACCCCTTCCTCATCGTCTGCTACAGCAATGAGAAGTCGAATACTTTCTGGAAGGAAAAAGGTTGGAAGAGGTCGCTCAAAAGCATACAGAGATCTTAGTATGTCAAACTAGATAATGCTTTATGGAAAGCTGAAAAATACAAAAAAAAGTTTGATCGACTGATGAACGAAATGGAGAGACTCCCCAAAGACAAAACAGCAAATGAAGGGAACTCTAAAGAACTTGAGGAGGATTTTAATGTTTCAAAATGGCATCATTGCAGAGTTAAAACAACCGTATAAAACAATGTGCAGTGCCAAGGACAAACAAGTGGCTTAAAAAATGCTCAGAGGCAACATCCTGAGAAAGTATGGCCTGGTCAGAGCCACAAACAGAAAATTTGGATTTTCAGCAAAAGGGCAATTGAAAACAGGCCATCAAGACTTCTATACTCCAGGAAAAATCAGTGTAACAGAATTAGCACTGCCACAGAAGAGAAAATCACTAGAATATTTGAACTTGATGACAACAGCAGAGCAACAACAGGGAAAAAGGACACTAACGAGGAACAAGAAAGAAAAAGCAGAAACGCTTCTTGAATGGCACAAAAACTTTATCAGAAGTTTAAGAGGGAATATTCAGTAATTCAAATTTCCTACTGTGAATTCTACAAAATACGTCCTTTTTGGGTTGTCAAGCCAACAGTCCAGGATAGGGACACATGCCTCTGCAAAACCCACGCCAACCTCCAGTTCATGGCGGACAAACTACAGTATCACAAAGTGATCAGCTGCAGCAACATTAAGAAAGTTTTTGAGTCTTTGTGTTGTGAGAACCTGAAGAAAGAGTGCATGTATAGAGAGTTCTCCCTTTGCCAAGCAAAAGAGCTTAAAACATCTGACTTTGATGCTGGTGAGCAGACATGGTGGTTTGAGTGGAAAAACAAAGCTGAAGAGAGAGAGAAGAAAAACAAAGAGGGAAACATGGAGAAGTTCACTGTACATTTGACAGTAAAATAAAAGTTGTGGCACACTGCACATTCTATTGGAGGACTTCTCCAAAAGGATTGAAAGAGAAGTTGGGGAAACACGTGTACAACATTCGACACCAATATTCCAAACTGAGAGAACTAAAAGAGAATCTGGGGAAAGAGGAAATCATTGTGCATATTGACTTTGCAGAGAACTACCTGTGTAAATGGCCAATGAGAGATGACATTATATGGTACAGACCACAGCATGTGCTTGGACTTGTTCCTGAGCCCCATAAGCATTAGATAAACTTGGAAACTCATTATACAGTACATAGAAAGCAGGGCATAAAATCATACATTTAATGAAACATGTGTGGCTTTCAATTAACTTTTCCCTCTATATATGTGCTAGAATTTATATTTGTAGCATCAAAGTGTAGTCAAAGACAACACATTGTTCTCATGTTGAAAAGGTGCTAGTTCCAGTGTTTTGGGAATCTTACTTTGTCTTATAGTAATAAAATGTTTAACAATGGTGGTTGTTCAAAATGTTTGCAATAAGATATTTTTTTTACATAGATGTCATTTCCACCACACCTTATCATTTCCACCACAACCCATATTTTTTAGGTAAATGAGTATATTGTATACAACATTTATTTGGTTTAGATATAGAAATCATATGGTTGTTATCATAATCTCACAAAAAGGTTGGGTGGAAATATCTTATTTTTCATGATAAATAAATGTTTTCAGCTGTCACCAAGGCAAGTTTATACATTCAGGCGTTGTGTTGAATTATTAACATTAGGAAAACCTTCAAAATCACTTAAAATAATATTCAATACAAGTTCATGTAGAAATGTATAAGAAATCCATTATACATCAATTGTGATATTTCATTTTCAACTAAAATGGATGTTTAACGACGTGATGGAAATGACATTTGTCTATGGCTGTCTGGGAAAAAATGACAAAAATATATACATTCCTGAATAGTATGATCGCAGCTATTATCAGATATATTTTAGAGACAAATCAAAGACAAGTAGAATACTGGTAAAATGGTGTTGGAATAAGTTTTAATTTCTGAAAGTTTGCATGGCCAAAGTGCCCGAAGTTGCAGAATCACCCATTAACTGAAACATACCATCACCACATGAAACATTATACTATATCATGCTGCAAGGGTTTCTATCAATGTTAACGGGAATTGTAGATAACTCTTGAATTAGAACTATCACTGTGATTATCAGTACATTTTGAGATAAGTGTTGTGATCAGCATAATTCTTATGTACAAAACTATGAATAGTAAGCTAGTATGAACATACTTTAAATAGCCTAAGCACAATGGATCAGTCATGCCAAATTATCATGTTTGAAATAACTGTAATTCATGCCTCTTTTGATGAATACAGGGTGATGCCACGTTTGTGATATGTAGCCTAATATTTCAATGATCAGTTTGAGTAGTTTTAAACCTGTGGTGCACTGACTGAAGCTACATGATTTCCTTGCATATCATTGTTGATTTGCTTTCTCCATTTCAAACTGCTCTGTGCTTGATGGTAGTGATGAGCCTAGCCAAATAACTTCCACAAAGCTTTGGTACAATGTAGCCTTTCCTCTCACTTTAGGTCAACCAACAATTACAACGTCTATGCATAAAATTCAAGCCTATTGACCAATTGGTTCGCACACACAAATATGAGAGAGAACAACAACACATTTTTTTATAAATAGTTTATTTTAAATGCTTTTTTACAGCAGGCAGGGGGTGCATTCAGTATGTAGCAACTTCAGTGTGTTCGTTTTCTGTTAGCATATAGTTAGTTATCCATTGACCTTTTTCGGAAATGGAAAAGTCTCAACCTTTCTCAGGGATGAGTTCATATTGGATTGTTTTCCTCTGCAGAATTACAATGGCCCATAATTGTCTGTTTCATAATTGAATAATGTGTATGGACTGGCTTCATTTACAGACTCACTTTGGAGAGAAAAATGGTTCATAAATCGATGTCATTTTAGAGGTCAGTTAGGCCCTAATCAGCCATGCTAGTTGTATTCAGTAAATTATAATGCATAGTAATTACTCAGGAATGTTTTCTCTTCATATTAACGGTAGATTAACCGTTTCTTTCCAAATGAAAATGGTAGCAAGACCCCAGATTTGTAATGCATTTCCCACCTGCAACTTCCATTAGGGGCATTTTCTGGATCATTTAGTGGGATCCCCGACAAGCCTGAAAACAACTCAGATCCAAGTGTATAGCGGAGTTTATCCGATCCATCTTTCTCGCCAAGAAAAGGAAGTCTCAGGGCATTTCTCATGGAAGCTGAAGCTTGTTTGTTTAACAAATAAAGAAAATGAAACTGATTTCGTAAGGTAATGAGGCATACCGCATTGGTGCCACATAAGTGGAGGTAATCTATCGATCACATAAGTGTTGCAATTCCTTATTGTGTGATTTACAGTTTATGCTTTATGTAAGCATTGACATTATTAGGCTGCAGTCTTCATTTTAGTCACATAATCCCACTGATATTGAATAACTACCATTGTTTCTGTCTCACTACATACATTTGTTTTATTCAGTCATGAATTCATGCTGGACGTGGCCCCTAAAATGAAAATAATGGTATCTACTATATTGCCTTGCTCGCTTGTTGTACACAAAGTGAAAGCACTTGGAAATCAGAGTGCCTGTCAGATTTGAGACAACATTTCTGGGGGACAGGGTTTTATTGACCTAGCCTAGTGTAACTGGTAGGAGGGAGTCTGCTTTGACAATGCAACTACAAACTTGTTCCCTTCCTTAGACAGGGCCTGTGGTTCCCAACCCGGGTGTTTTTGTTTATCCCAGATATCCAGCTGGAAGGAGGATATAGGACAGTTTTGATGTTCTATAATGAAGTCACTAGCGTAGCACACACTGAACAAAAATCTGAAAGAAATCGATCAATAGAAAAATTCATTAGGCCCCAATCTATTGACTTCACATGACTAGCAATGCAGACATACATCTGTTGGTAAGATACCCCAGAAAATGTAGGGATGTGGATCAGAAAACCAGTCAGTATTTGGTGTGACCACCATTTGCCTCATGAAGTGCATAGAGAGCATAGAGTTGATCAGGCTGTTGATTGTGGCCTGTGGAATGTTGTCCCACTCCTCAATGGCTGTGCGACGTTGCTGGATATTAGCGGCAACTGGAACACGCTGTCGTATACGTAGTATTCCAAACATGCTCAATGGGTAACAAATTTGGTAAGTTTGCAGGCTATGGAAGAACTGGGCCATTTTCAGCTTCCAGGAATTGTGTACAGATCCTTGCGACATGGGGAAGTGCATTTTCAAACAACTACCTCTTTCCCTACTGTATTTATTTTATTTATTTATTTATATATTTTGCTCCTTTGCACCCCATTATTTTTATTTCTACTTTGCACATTCTTCCACTGCAAATCTACCATTCCAGTGTTTTTCTTGCTATATTGTATTTACTTCTCACCTCATTTTCTCACATCGTGTATAGACTTGTTTCTACTGTATTATTGACTGTATGTTTGTTTTACTCCATGTGTAACTCTGTGTCGTTGTATGTGTCAAACTGCTTTGCTTTATCTAGGCCAGGTCGCAATTGTAAATGAGAACTTGTTCTCAACTTGCCTAACAGGTTAAATAAAGGTGAAATAGAAAAATAAATAAAAAATTCATGCTGAAAACATTAGGTGGCGGATGTCGGCGGATTTGGCATGGCAATGGGCCTCAGGATCTCGACACGGTATCTCTGTGCATTCAAATTGCCATTGATATAATGCAATTGTGTTCCCATACCATAACCCTACCGACACCATGGGGTACTCTGTTCACAACATTGACATCAGTAAACCGCTCGCCCACACAACTCCATAAACGCTGTCTGCTATCTGCCTGGTACAGTTGAAACCGGGATTCATCAGTGAGGAGCACACTTCTCCAGCGTGACAGTGGCCATAGAAGGTGAGCATTTGCCCACTGAAGTCAGTTACGATGCTGAACTGCAGTCTGGTTAAGACCCTGGTGAGGACGTTGAGCACGCAGAGGAGCTAACCTGAGACGGTTTCTGAAATTGTTCGGTTGTGCAAACCCATCGTTTCATCAGCTGTCCGAGTGGTGGGTCTCAGACGATCGATGTGGAGGTCCTGGGCTAGCGTGGTTACACATGGTCTGCGGTTGTTATGCCAGTAGGATGTACTGCCAAATTCTCTAAAACGTGGTAGAAAAACTTAAAATTCTTTGGCAACAGATCTGGTGGACATTCGGGCAGTCAGCATGCCAGTTTCCCTCCTCACTTCGACCCCACCCCGAATTGATTTCTTTCCTGAACCAACACTTGTACCTGACTACCCCATTTCTAGCGGACTTTTCTAATAACTACTTTATTGAGGAAAGTCCTGTGCCTGTGATATGTGGTTGTCCCACCTAGCTATGTTAAGATGAAAGGACTAACTGTAAGTTGCTCTGTATAATAGTGTCTGCTAAATGACTCAAATATAAATAAAAAATGTAACTGCACCCTCCCTCAACTTGAGATCTGTAGCATTGTGTTGTGTGACACAACTGCACATTTTAGAGTGGCCTTTTATTGCCCCCAGCACAAGGTGAACCTGTGTAATGATCATGCTGTTATTCAGCTTATTGATATTCCACACATATGGAACATATTTTATTTCAGCTCAAGAAACATGGGACAAAAACATATACACACACATACGTTACTGACCGGCTCGATTCGGTCTTTTGTAGCAACATTTGAAATTGTGTTCTTTACATTGGATAAAAGTATAACTACTAGAAAATGCTATGTCATACACTACAGTTGAGTAACAGTGGAAAAGTAATTCTGCATTGAAAGTTGATCAACTTGTAACCCCACTTTGAGAAAATGGCCCTTGAATATTTTGATGTACCTACTGGTGAGCTCTTTGTATACACCCATTCACTCGTTTAAGCCTTAGCCCCACCCATCTTTTTAAGGATTCACATGTGAGGCCATGTGCTAAACAGAGTGAGTAAGATAGTTCTAAGCAACCAAAGACTAAGACTAAAGGATTGAATTCAGAAATATTAGATTGAGCAATGTCGAAGTGGCAGTGACTAAAATACAGTATATACATATGCATTAAGCAGTATTTAAACATTATTAAAGTGGCCAGTGATTCCAAGTCTATGTAGTGTGGAGAACAAGTATTTGATACACTGCCGATTTTTCAGGTTTTCCTACCTCCAAAGCATGTAGAGGTCTGTCATTTTTATCATAGGTACACTTCAACTGTGAGAGACAGAATCTAAGACAAAAATCCAGAAAATCACATTGTATGATTTTTAAGTAATTCATTTGCATTATATTGCTTGACATAAGTATTTGATCACCTACCAACCAGTAAGAATTCCGTCTCTCACAGACCTGTTAGTTTTTCTGTAAGAATCCCTCCTGTTCTCCACTCATTACCTTTATTAACTGCACCTGTTTGCACTCGTTACCTGTATAGAAGACACTTGTCCACACACTCAATCAAACAGACTCCAACCTCTCCACAATGGCCAAGACCAGAGAGCTGTGTAAGGACATCAGGGATAAAATTGTAGACCTGCACAAGGCTGAGGTGGGCTACAGGACAATAGGCAAGCACCTTGGTGAGAAGGCAACAACTGTTGGCGCAATTATTAGAAAATGGAAGAAGTTCAAGATGACGGTCAATCACCCTCGGTCTGGGGCTCCATGCAAGATCTCACCTCGTGGGGCATCAATGATCATGAGGAAAGGTGAGGGATCAGCCCAGAACTACACGGCAGGTCAATGACCTGAAGAGATGGTTTGCCAGTTTGCCAATGACCATCTGGATGATCCAGAGGAGGAATGGGAGAAGGTCATGTGGTCTGATGAGACAAAAATATCGCTTTTTGGTCTAAACTCCACTCACCGTGTTTGGAGGAAGAAGAAGGATGAGTACAACCCCAAGAACACCATCCCAACTGTGAAGCATGGAGGTGGAAACATCATTCTTTGGGGATGTTTTTCTGCAAAGGGGACAGAACGACTAAACCGTATTGAGGAGAGGATGGATGGGGCCATGTATCGCGAGATCTTGGCCAACAACCTCCTTCCCTCAGTAAGAGCATTGAAGATGGGTCGTGGCTGGGTCTTCCAGCATGACAATGACCCGAAACACACAGCCAGGGCAACTAAGGAGTGGCTCCGTAAGAAGCATCTCAAGGTCCTGGAGTGGCCTAGACAGTCTCCAGACCTGAAACCAATAGAAAATATTTGGAGGGAGCTGAAAGTCCGTATTGCCCAACGACAGCCCCAAAACCTTAAGGATCTGGAGAAGGTCTGTATGGGGGAGTGGGCCAAAATCCCTGCTGCAGTGTGTGCAAACCTGGTCAAGAACTACAGGAAACGTATGATCTCTGTAATTGCTAACAAAGGTTTCTGTACCAAATATTAAGTTCTGCTTTTCTGATGTATCAAATCCTTATGTCATGCAATAAAATACAAAACAATTACTTAAAAATCATACAATGTTATTTTGGGGATTTTTGTTTTAGATTCCATCTCTCACAGTTGAAGTGTACCTATGAAAAAATTACAGACCTCTACATGCTTTGTAAGTAGGAAAACCTGCAAAATTGGCAGTGTATCAAATACTTGTTCCCCCCACTGTATATAGGGTAGCATAACCGGTTGGAAGCCGGCTAGTGATGGCTATAGTCTGATGGCATTTGAGATAGAAGCTGTTTTTCAGTCTCTCTGTCCCAGCTTTGATGCACCTACACTGACCTCGCCTTCTGAAAGATAGCGGGGTGAACAGGATGTGGCTTGGGTGGTTGATGTTATTGATGATCTTTTTGGCCTTTCTGTGACATCGGGCACTAATTGAAGTTTATTTAATGCTTTATCCAGGTAGCCGGAAAGTAGAGCATTGCAGTAGTCTAACCTAGAAGTAGCAAAATAATGGATACATTTTTCTGCATCATTTTTGGACAGAAAGTTTCAAATTTTTGCAATGTTACTTGGATGGAAAAAAGCTGTCCTTGAAACAGTCTTGATATGTTCGTCAAAAGACACATCAGGGTCCAAAGTAATGTCGAGGTCCCTCACAGTTTTATTTGAGACGGCTGTACAACCATCAAGATTAATTGTCAGATTCAACAGAAGATCTCTTTGTTTCTTGGGACCTAGAACAAGCATCTCTGTTTTGTACGAGTTTAAAAGTAGAACGTTTGCAGTCATCCACTTCCTTATGTCTGAAACACAGGCTTCTAGCTAGGGCAATTTTAGGGCTTCACCATGTTTCATTGAAATATACAGCTGTGTGTCATCCGCATAGCAGTGAAAGTTAACATTATGTTTTCGAATGACATCCCCAAGAGGTAAAATATATAGTGAAATCAATAGTGGTCCTAAAACGGAACCTTGAGGAACACCGAAATGCACAGTTGATTTGTGGACAAACCATTCAAAGAGGCAAACTGATATCTTTCCGACAGATAAGATCTAAACCAGGCCAGAACTTGTCCGTGTAGACCAATTTGGGTTTCCAATCTGTCCAAAAGAATGTGGTGATCGATGGTATCAAAAGCAGCACTAAGGTCTAGGAGCACGAGGACAGATACAGAGCCTCGGTCTGAAGCCATTAAAAGGTAATTTACCACCTTCACAAGTGCAGTCTCAGTGCTATGATGGGGTCTAAAACCAGACTGAAGCATTTCATATACATTGTTTGTCTTCAGGAAGGCAGTGAGTTGCTGCGCAACAGCTTTTTCTAAACTTTTTGAGAGGAATGGAAGATTCGATATAGGCCGATAGTTTTTTATATTTTCTGGGTCAAGGTTTGGCTTTTTCAAGGGAGGCTTTATTTCTGCCACTTTTAGTGAGTTTGGTACACATCTGGTGGATAGAGAGCCGTTTATTATGTTCAACATAGGAGGGCCAAGCACAGGAAGCAGCTCTTTCAGTAGTTTAGTTGGAATAGGGTCCAGTATGCAGCTTGAAGGTTTAGAGATCATGATTATTTTCATCATTGTGTCAAGAAATATAGTACTAAAACACTTGAGTGTCTCTCTTGATCCTAGGTCCTGGCAGTTGTGCAGACTCAGGACAACTGGGCTTTGAAGGAACACAGATTTAAAGAGGAGACCGTAATTTGCTTTCCCTCAAAGAAGTTCATGAATTTATTACTGCTGAAGTGAAAACCCTGGATTGTTCTTATTTTCCTCAATTAAGTTGGAAAAATGATCGAGCAGCAGTGAGGGCTGTTCGATACTGCATGGAACTGTATTTCCAAGCTAGTCGGAAGACTTCCAGTTTGGTGTGGCACCATTTCCGTTCCAATTTTCTGCAAGCATGCTTCAGAGCTCGGGTACTTTATGTATACCAGGGAGCTAGTTTCTTATGACAAATGTTTTTAGGGGTGCAACTGCATCTAGGGTATTCCGCAATGTTAAATTGAGTTCCTCAGTTAGGTGGTTAAATAATTTTTGTCCTCTGATGTCCTTGGGTAGGCAGAGGGAGTCTATAAGGGCATCAAGGAATCTTTTGGGATGTCTGAGAATTTATAGCAAGACTTTTGATGCCCCTTGGTTGGGGTCTGAGCAGGTTATTTGTTGCAATTGCAAACGTAACAAAATGGTGGTCCGATAGTCCAGGATTATGAGTAAAAACATTAAGATCCACAACATTTATTCCATGTGACAAAACCAGGTCCAGAGTATGACTGTGACAGTGAGTAGGTCCAGAGACATGTTGGACAAAACCCACTGAATCGATGATAGCTCCGAAAGCCTTTTGGAGTGGGTCTGTGGACTTTTCCATGTGAATATTATCTGCTATGACTACAAGGTCCGATAGGAATTCAGGGAACTCAATGAGGAACGCTGTATATGGTCCAGGAGGCCTGTAAACAGTGAAAAAGTGATTGAGTAGGCTTCATAGATTTCATGACTAAAAGCTCAAAAGACGAAAAAGTCATTTTTTGTATTGAAATTTGCTATCGTAAATGTTAGCAACACCTCCGCCTTTGCGGGATGCCCGGAGGATATGGTCACTAGTGTAACCAGGAGGTGAGGCCTCATTTAACACAATAATTTAATCAGGCTTAAGCCATGTTTCAGTCGGGCCAATCACATTAAGATCAGTGATTAGTTAATTGACTCTAACTGCCTTTGAAGTAAGGGATCTAACATTATGTAGCCCTATTTTGTGAGGTATCACGATCTCTTTCAATAATGGCAGGAATGGCAGAGGTCTTTATCCTAGTGAGATTGCTAAGGCGAACACCGCCATGTTTAGTTTTGCCCAACCTAGGTCGAGGCACAGACACGGTCTCAATGGGGATAGCCGAGCTGACTACACTGACTGTGCTAGTGGCAGACTCCACTAAACTGTCAGGCTGGCTAACAGCCTGCTGCCTGGCCTGCACCCTATTTAATTGTGGAGCTAGAAGAGTTAGAGCCCTGTCTTCGGTAGCATTTTCCTCAAATCTGCTTTGTTAAAATCCCAAGCTACAATAAATCCGGCCTGGGGATATGTGGTTTCCAGTTTGCATAAAGTATAGTGTAGATCTTTGAGGACCGTTGTGGTATCGGCTTGAGGGGGAATATGCACGGCTGTGACTATAACCGAAGAGAATTCTCTTTGGAGGTAGTACGATTGGCATTTGATTGTGAGGTATTCTAGGTCGGGTAAACAAAAAGGAGTTTATGTATGTTATCACAATCACACCATGAGTAGTTATTCATAAAACATACCCCCGCCTTTCTTCTTCCTGGAGAGTTCTTTATTCCTGGCTGTATGGACAGGGACAGTGTATCCCGAGAGAGCCATGTTTCCGTGAAACAGAGTATGTTGATTAAAAAAAACGGACAGCAACTGGTCGAATGGTATGGCCAAACGATGAGCAAACAACTGCTTCAGTGAACGTGCCAAGAAAATACACAGATGCCGTCACTGTTTCGACGTACGATTTGAAACACAGTTCATTTTTCTCACTGTTTTTAAAGGCAAGTCTAAGGAAAACATGCAGCCATTTTTTTACGTATGTCTTTTGCAACATTATTCAATGATACAGTGGCTATTCACACGTAAAATGTGTCGATTTTCCTAAGTATGAGAGACAAGCATTGCCTAAATCAAGCTGATAACTTGGGATGTACTCAGGAAAAACAGACATGGAACTGGAAGAGGTGATATAGCGAAGTTGCACAACATTGGCACTGTGCGTCAGCATGTGGGTGCTTGATATAGCTAAGCATGCAATCAGTAGAGCAGAATGAAAGCACTCTGCAATTCTCTGCCCACTAATTGCAGTTGCAAATAAGTGTAGTGAACCTTCTACCAATGTAGTTTTATCCTTCTCAATTATTAACTTATCCTCTAGCACTTAGCCATCCCGGATCCGGCATCGTGAATACAGCCTCAAGCTCATTACCATAACGCAACGTTAACTATTCATGAAAATCGCAAATGAAATGAAATAAATATGCTAGCTCTCAAGCTTAGCCTTTTGTTAACAACACTGTCATCTCAGGATTTTCAAAATATGCTTCTCAACCATAGGAAAACAATAATTTGTGTAACAGTAGCTAGCTAGCGTAGCATTTAGCGTTAGCATTAGCGTTAGCATTCAGCAGGCAACATTTTCACAAAAACCAGAAAAGCATTCAAATAAAATAATTTACCTTTGAAGAACTTCAGATGTTTTCAATGAGGAGACTCTGTTAGATAGCAAATGTTAAATTTTTCCTGAAAGATTGTTTGGTGCGTCACGTTTTGCTACCAAAAAAAATAATATCGACTGAAACATGGCAAACGTTGTTTAGAACCAATCCTCAAGGTGTTTTTCACATATCTCTTCGATGATATATCGTTCGTGGAAGTGTGCTTTCTGTCCTGAATCCCAGGAGAAAATGACCGCACCTGAAGATTACGCACCAATTTAGACAAAGGACACCGGGCGGACCCCTGGAAAATGTAGTCTCTCGCCAATGATATGCCTACAAATACGTCACAATGCTGCAGACATCTTGAAGAAACGACAGAAAGCGCAGGCTCGTTCCTGGTGCATTCACAGCCATATAAGGAGACATTGGAAAACAGAGCTTCAGAAATTCTGCTCATTTCCTGTTTGAAGTTTCATCTTGGTTTCGCCTGTAGCATGAGTTCTGTGGCACTCACAGATAATATCTTTGCAGTTTTGGAAACGTTAGACTGTTTTCTTTCCAAAGCTGTCAATTATATGCATAGTCGAGCATCTTTTCGTGACAAAATATTGCGCTTAAAACGGCACGTTTTTTATCCAATAATGAAATAGCGCCCCCATAGACTCAACTGGTTTTAAACAAACTTTTTACCCATACTTGTCATAGACATGCACATTTACTGACAGTGTAGACAAGTAAATCTGAATTTCTTGAGATTCAAAAAGGTGTTCCTCAGAGTACAATTTTGGGTCCAATATTGTTCACTTTGTATATTAATGACACTGTTAATACTTGTAACATTCATCTCTGTGCAGATGACAGTTTGTATTCCTGTGCAGCAGGCCATTCGTGAAATTCAGCATGACTTTGATTCAATTCAGAAATCACAATACAAGTAAAACTAAGCTCATGCCATTCTCTAGGTCACTAAATGTTGACCCTGAGGACCTGCATATTTGCGCTATAAATGGAGCCCAAATTGAGCTTGTTTCTCAATATAAGTACCTGGGTGTCTGGATTGATGACAAGTTGTCCTTCGTAACGAATGTAAAAAATCGGACTTAGAAGCTAAGAACAATGACAGTTTTTTTATACCGAAATAAATCATGCCTTTGTTCAAACAACACTACTCCCTGTATTGGATTTTGGTGATATTGTTAACATGCATGCGGCAACCACGGACGCAGTCTACCATTCAGCAATACGTTTTATCACAGGGGACAATTTTAGGACTCATGACTGTAGTCTGTATAACAATGTGGGATGGACCTCTGTCTGTAAGACAAGCTGCATTCTCTTTTATTTATTTAGAAAGCAATCTTACAGAAACTCCCTCTACTGTATATGTAACATCATTAATTAAGAATAAGAATCATAAGTTACCAAACCCGTTCACAGGAATGGATAACACTATAGATCCCTCCAGTCTCCACAGATTTGGGAAAATCTGTTTTGCCCCTAATTTGTGCTGAATTATATTGTTTTACTCATCGTGTTTGTTTTAATATTCAGTTTTTATTGTAATGTGTACAAAGCTCAACATGAATAAAGGTTAAATGAAAAAATAAACATGTTTCTACATTGCTGCTTAATTAAGGGACCAGGCGAACGTCAATGAAGGGGTATGTAGAGACCTCAATTGAAAAAAATAATGAAGGAAAAACCAAACAGCATTTTACAAGAAACGTAACATGCTTCAATTGTTTTTCGAATTTTAACCCTGGAGGGTTATTTTTGGGTGACTTACAAAATGGTAAAGGACTCTTGGAAGGTAAATTAGTGTTCCAAGCCCTCATTGGAGAATCTACACCAATACCCAATGACCTCCAACAGAAACACTAATACAATGCAAAGAAAGAACAAAATTATCGAAAGAGGGTCAAGGGGTCGAGGCTGCAGAAATGATTTTGGTTTTTGATAGTAAGACCTCAAAATGGTGACGACCATGCAAACACACAGGCTATAAAATGCAAAACCGAATGCCTATTATTGAGAAACTGTTAACACATTTCTTAAAACATTCGATAGACCTAGGTTTTTCAAGGCTGACATACAGACCCGGATTGAATGACATGTTGGATCAAATCAGGTTGATTAATTAAGATAGTTAATGTATTACTAGTTAAATCTACTAAAAGGCAACTAGACATGGCTTGAGAATGTTATTTACAGGCTAAACATCACATACAGTGGCCTGCGAAAATATTCACAACCCTGGAATTAAAGTATATTTTTGGGGGGGGGGTTGTGTCATTTGATTTACACAACATGCTTACCACTTTGAAGATGCAAAATATTTTTTATTGTGAAACAAGCAAGAAATAAGACACAAAAAAAACAGAAAACTTGAGCGTGCATAACTATTCAACCCCCCCAAAGTCAATACTTTATAGAGCAAACTTTTGCAGAAATTACAGCTGCAAGTCTCTTGGGGTATGTCTCTATAAGCTTGGCACATCTAGCCAATGGGATTTTTGCCCATTCTTCAAGGCAAAACTGCTCCAGCTCCTTCAAGTTAGATGGGTTCTGCTGGTGTACAGCAATCTTTGTCATATACCACAGATTCTCAATTGGATTGGGGTCTGGGCTTTGACTAGGCCATTCCAAGACATTTTAATGTTTCCCCTTAAACCACTCGTGTGTTGCTTTAGCAGTATGCTTACGATCATTGTCCTGTTGGAAGGTGAACCTCCGTCCAAGTCTCAAATCTCTGGAAGACTGAAACAGGTTTCCCTCAAGAATTTCCCTGTATTTAACTCCATTCTTCATTCCTTCAATTCTGACCAGTCTCCCAGTCCCTGCTGATGAAAAACATCCCCAAAACATGATGCTGCCACCACCATGCTTTACTCTGGGGATGACATTCTCGGGGTGATGAGAGGTGTTGGGTTTGCGCCAAAAACTGTTTATCTTCACAGCCAAAAAGCTTACTTTTAGTCTCATCTGACCAGAGTACCTTCTTCCATATGTTTGGGGAGTCTGCCACATGCCTTTTGGCAAACACTTTAAGCAATTGCTTTTTTCTGTCCACTCTTCTATAAAGCCCAGCTCTGTGTAGTGTACGGCTTAAAGTGGCCCTATAGACAGATACTCCAATCTCCGCTGTGGAGCTTTGCAGCTCCTTCAGGGTATCTTTGGTCTCTTTGTTGCCTTTCTGTTAAATGCCCTCATTTCCTGGTCTGTGAGTTTTGGTGGGTGGCCCTCTCTTTGGCAGGTTTGTGGTGCCATATTCTTTCCATTTTTAATAATGGATTTAATGGTGCTCAGTGGGATGTTCAAAGTTTCTGATATTTTTTTATAACCCAACCCTGATCTGTACTTCTCCACGACTTTGTCCCTGACCTGTTTGGAGAGCTCCTTGGTCTTCATTGTGCCACTTGCTTGGTGGTTCCCCTTACTTAGTGGTGTTGCAGACTCTGGGTCTTTCGGAACAAGTGTATATATACTGAGATCATGTGACAGATCATGTGACACTTAGATTGCACACAAGTGGACTTTATTAAACTAATTATGTAACTTCTGAAGGTAATTGGTTGCACCAGATCTTATTTTGGGGCTTCATAGCAAAGGGGGTGAATACATGTGTACCACCACTTTTCCATTTTCAAAATGAATTTTTTGAAACAAGTAATTTTTTTCATTTCACTTACACAAAATAGTCCAATTTGGTTATGTCCATTCCATGAAATCCAAATAAAAATCTATTTAATTTACAGATTGTAATTCAACAAAATAGGAAAAAGGGGGATGTGTCACGCCCTGATCTTAGTTATTTGTTTTCTTAATTATGTTGGTTAGGTCAGGCTGTGACAAAGTTGGTTGGTTTAGTTTTTGTATTGTCTTGGTGATTTACCCTGTCTATGGGGTTTTGTATATCTATGGGGTTTAGTATGTCTAGGTATATGTAGGTCTATGGTGGCCTGAATTGGTTCCCAGCTGTTTATCGTTGTCTCTGATTGGGGATCCTATTTAGGTTGTCATTTTCCATTTTGGTTTTGTGAGTTATTGTCTATGTGTAGTTGCCTCTTAGTACGTGTGGCTTATAGCGCCACGTTTAGTGTTCTTCGTGTAAATAAAGAAGAATGTATTCTTATCACGCTGCGCCTTGGTCACCTCGTTACGACGAAAGTGACAGGATGAATACTTTTGCAAGGCACTGTACATGTTCAAAGAGCTTTTGTCCCTTACATAACATATTCATCTTATACTTGGGTATTTATTGCTCGTGCTCAACAATACATTCATACTGGATAGTCCATAATCAACAGTTCGCATTTTAGCCAGCAAATGCAAACATACCTTAATTTTGCCCAGGGACCTCGTTCTACGCATGAAATTCAGATCCTTTCCATTGCCTTCCTGTAGTGCTGTAATTATTGTGACATGCAGGGTC
This sequence comes from Oncorhynchus mykiss, assembly GCF_013265735.2. Classification (NCBI taxonomy): domain Eukaryota; kingdom Metazoa; phylum Chordata; class Actinopteri; order Salmoniformes; family Salmonidae; genus Oncorhynchus; species Oncorhynchus mykiss. The sequence goes on from NC_048589.1 coordinate 1,576,037, forward strand.
AAAGTAGCTAATGACATGCTATTTGAGGCACTCGGTCTGGCAATAATAACTGCCAAGGGACCTACATTTGAGCTATTGCCTCTAACTCGAAGCAGGCCCCTTCATCAAAACATTTGATGCTAGACATGATTGTTTCAGATATGAGTGCAGTCTGCAACCGAGTCCTTATGAGGGGTGATGAAAATATGAATGGAATGTGTGGACTGTAATGACTGCTTATTGTTGCAAACAATTGCATTTCACAACAATCACTATAAAGAGAAACATGTTAGCCTTAAATATTGAGCAGCATTGCCAGAGGGCAGAGGTATGTTTGTGACAGTAGATAAACATAGTAAAAAACACACAACATACAGTATATAAAACAGAACAACCCTGACATCCCACATTTCAATCTAATCTGGTACAGGTTGCTATGATTAGATGATAAATGAGATCATGTAATATCAGAGTTACAGGCCTAAGCCCCTACAACACATTGGGAGACCCCGCTGGAAGCTTCTCTTCAGTGGTCGAAGACGCTGGTCAGACCTTCAGAGACGGCCTTAAGAGGGTACAAATAACTTTTCCATGTAGCCGAGTTAACACCAGCAGCAACATGTTTTGTCTTTCTCCGTAAGTACAGTCTGTTGGTGCCTGCATTGTGTCAACTCTTACACCAAAATGTGCTAGAGTAACTACTTGCACAGTTAATAGACCAAGCGTCCTGGACCCGGTTTACCAATAGCGGTGGAATTTAAGATTATGAGCAATGTTCCTTCTAAACTGCGCAATACTACCCAGACTGCTGCACAGCTCCATCGGGACAGCTCTGCAAAATAAATATTGCTTCAGCCCACAGAGAGAAGACCACTCAACTTTCTAGTTTTCCCTGTTAGTGTTAACTATCAACGTTTACCTTGGCAATTGTGATCGAATCAACGCATATTTAGTTGTAGGATCGGAGTAGGACTCTACTGCATTGACATGCATGACTCAGCCCATACTCTACACAGTCCTGGCATAACCAATCAGAGCTGCAGTAGGCCAATATGCAAATAGACCATTTCCATATATGGATCTGTGCTATTTTCATTGATCTGGACTGTGATTACAGCTGTGATCTTGAGTAGATGTGTTTGTTTTGAGATCAAAGCGAGAGCTGCATGTAGCCACATGAGCAAATTTTTTTCATATCCTTAGTTAGAGTTATTAACCCAATTATAGATCATTTGTAGTCAGCAATATGGGAGGGATTACTTCCAACAAGAGCACAAAACATGTACATTTCTAGATGTCTTTGAAAAGTGAGTGAGGTAAAGAGTGTTTTTTGTTATAATTATTTTTTACCACCTTTTTTGGGGGGCAGCAGGTAGCCTAGTGGTTAGAGTGTTGGGCCAATAACCAAAAGGTTGCTGGATCAAATCCCTGAGCTGACAAGGTCAAAATCTGTTGTTCTGTACCTGGGAGGTGCTTTGTCCCTGGAAGTTGCTGCGCACAGGGTGACCAGAGGAGGGGTTTTCGTGCCGTGTTGGCTCCTCTAGGGTTTGAGGCAGCAGGCAGGGCACTCTGGCATCACCCCAAGTGAGAAGGCACCATTCTCACCCAGAGCCCCTCAGTCTTCCAAGCCTTTGTAGACAAGATTTTCAGGGCAGGGTGTAGTGATGTATATTGATGACATTCTGAAATACTCCGCTGCACGCACCGAGCATGTGTCCTTGGTGCGCAAGGTGCTTGGTCGACTGTTGGAGCATGACTTGTACGCTGAGAAATGCCTGTTCTTTCAACAGTCTGTCTCCTTCCTAGGGTATCGCATTTCCATCTCAGGGGTGGAGATGGAGAGTGACTGCATTGCAGCCAACTCCCACCACAGTAAAGGAGGTGCAGCGGTTCTTAGGGTTTGCCAACTACTACCAGAGGTTTATCCGAGGTTTTGGTCAGGTAGCAGCTCCCATTACCTCACTGCTGAAGGGGGGCCGGTGCGCGTGCGCGTGCAGTGGACAGCTGAGGCGAACTGGACAGCTGAGTCACCTGAGGGCTCTGTTTACCTCGGCTCCCATGCTGGCTCATCCGGATCCCTCTTTGACTTTCATAGTGGAGGTGGACACGTACGAGGCTGGGATAGGAGCTGTGCTCTCTCAGCGCTCGGGTACGCCACCGGAGCTCTGCCCCTGTGCTTTCTTCTCGAGGAAGCTCAACCCGGCGGAGCGAAACTATGACGTGGGGGACTGGGAGTTGTTGGCTGTTGTCAAGGCTTTGAAGGCGTGGAGACATTGGCTTAAGGGGGCTAATCAGCCTTTTCTCATCTGGACTGACCACCGCAATCTGGAGTACATCCGGGCGGCGAGGAGACTGAACCCTCGCCAGGCAAGGTGGGCCATGTTTTTCGCCCGTTTTGTTTTCACCCTCTCTTACAGACGAGGTTCCCAGAATGTGAAGGCAGACGCATGGTCCCACCTCCTCTGACAGAGAGGAGAAGCCCTTGGATCCCACTCCCATACTCCCGGCCTAGTGGCGCAGGTAGTGTGGGAGCTGGATGCGGACAGCAGTGTCTTGTTGGGCGTCTGTACGTTCCGTCTGCTGTCTGTGACAGGCTGATCTATTGGGCCCACACGTCACCCCACTCTGGTCATCCAGGTATCGGTCGGACGGTGCGCTGTCTGAGTGGGAAGAACTGGTGGCCCACTCTGGCTAAGGACGTGAGGGTTTATGTTTCCTCCTGTTCAGTGTGTGCCCAGTGTAAGGCTCCTAGGCACCTGCCCAGAGGTAAGTTACACCCCTTACCCGTTCCAAAGCGGCCATGGTCACACCTGTCGATCGATTTCCTGACCAATTTTCCCCCATCACAGGGAAACACCACGATCATGGTCGTTGTGGATCGTTTCTCTAAATCCTGCGGTCTCCTCTCTCTGCCCAGTCTCCCTACAGCCCTACAGACTGAGGAGGCATTATTTACGCACGTCTTCCGGCACTAAGGGGTGCCTGAGGATATAGTGTCTGATCGGGGTCCCCAGTTCACGTCGAAGGTCTGGAGGGCGTTCATGGATCGTCTGTGGGTCTCGGTCAGCCTTACCTCAGGTTTTCACCCCGAGAGTAACGGACAGGTGGAGAGAGTTAACCAAGATGTGGGTAGGTTTCTGAGGTCTTATTGCCAGGACCGGTTTGGGGAGTGGGCAGCGTTAGTGCCCTGAGCAGAGATGGCCCAGAACCCGCTCCGCCACTCCTCCACTAACCTCTCTCCCTTCCAGTGTGTGTTGGGGTATCAGCCGGTTCTGGCTCCTTGGCAGTCTTTAAGAGGCTCCTCTGTCCTCCACTCGTTACCTGTATAAAAGACACCTGTCCACAACCTCAAACAGTCACACTCCAAACTCCACTATGGCCAAGACCAAAGAGATGTCAAAGGACACCAGAAACAAAATTGTAGACCTGCACCAGGCTGGGAAGACTGAATCTGCAATAGGTAAGCAGCTTGGTTTGAAGAAATCAACTGTGGGAGCAATTGAAAGACATACAAGACCACTGATAATCTCCCTCGATGTGGGGTCAAAATGATCACAAGAACGGTAGGCAAAAATCCCAGAACCACACGGGGGGACCTAGTGAATGACTTGCAGAGAGCTGGGGCCAAAGTAACAAAGCCTACCATCAGTAACACACTACGCCGCCAGGGACTCAAATCCTGCAGTGCCAGACATGTCCCCCTGCTTAAGCCAGTACATGTTCAGGCCCGTCTGAAGTTTGCTAGAGAGCATTTGGATGATCCAGAAGAAGATTGGGAGAATGTCATGTGGTCAGATGAAACCAAAATATAACTTTTTGGTAAAAACTCAACTCGTCGTGTTTGGAGGACAAAGAATGCTGAGTTGCATCCAAAGAACACCATACCTACTGTGAAGCATGGGGGTGGAAACATCATGTTTTGGGGCTGTTTTTCTGCAAAGGAACAGGACAACTGATCGGTGTAAAGGAAAGAATGAATGGGGCCATGTATCGTGAGATTTTGAGTGAAAACCTCCTTCCATCTGCAAGGGCATTGAAGATGAAACGTGGCTGGGTCTTTCAGCATGACAATGATCCCAAACACACCGCCCGGGCAACGAAGGAGTGGCTTCGTAAGAAGCATTTCAAGGTCCTGGAGTGGCCTAGCCAGTCTCCAGATCTCAACCCCATAGAAAATCTTTGGAGGGAGTTGAAAGTCTGTGTTGCCCAGCAACAGCCCCAAAACATCACTGCTAGAGGAGATATGCATGGAGGAATGGGCCAAAATACCAGCAACAGTGTGTGAAAACCTTGTGAAGACTTACAGAAAACGTTTGACCTGTGTCATTGCCAACAAAGGGTATATATCAAAGTATCGAGATAAACGTTTGTCATTGACCAAATACTTATTTTCCACCATAATTTGCAAGTAAATTAATTACAAATCCTACAATGTGATTTTCTGATTTTCTTTCTCATTTTGTCTGTCATAGTTGAAGTGTACCTATGATGAAAATTACAGGCCACTCATCTTTTTAAGTGGGAGAACTTGCACAATTGGTGGCTGACTAAATACTTTTTTGCCCGACTGTAATAGAGACAGTAGATCTAGCTGAAATGTCATAATATAAAATAGACAGTAGATCTAGCTGGTCTGTCATAATTTAAATGAGATGGTAGATCTAGCAGGTCTATAATAATATATTCAACATTATGTTCCCTGTACTCTATATATATCTGTTTATTATACCTGTTGATACAGGGCTCATATGTGAAACTATTACAACTGAACATTTTCTTTCACAGTGACACTGACTTCGAATGGGAGCACCCAGTGCCAAGGTGTCAATCCCCCACTGAAGCTGGTTCATCCAGCTCCTGCCACAAGTGGTGTTCATCTGCCCAAATTTATTTCTGCAGGCATGGATATGCTTCAGGGCCAAAAGGGCACAGCATGGAGGCGTCGCTGTGTTCTTTGCAAAATAAAGTCCCCCGTCACCTGCACCACATGCTTGGTGACCCTCTGCTTTACAGCAGAAAGAGACTGCTATGGCACCTGCCGTCAGCAGCACAATATTGTGTAGAGGACTGATGGTCTTCCAAATATTGAAAGTGTTATTTTGAAAATGTATATATTTTTTTCCCATGTTTTTTCTCTTCTTTTTTTGCGGGGGGGTGTACCATTTTGGTATATAGTTATTCCATACAAAATGTATAACTTTCTAATTTGGCCACTTGGGTACATTTGGGCTACTTGTGTGGAACACCTGGGTGACTTCATGATAAATGTAATGTAGCACACTCATTTAGGAAAAAATCATTCTGACACTTTGCACAAGTACTGTTGCCCTCTTTTTTTTCACTGAAATATTCCACGTCATCCTATCTGAATGTTTGTTTTGTCTTGTTCATTTTAAAGATGATGATACAACAATAAAAATAAAAAAAACATACGGTTTTTTCATTGTATTATCTAAACCAGATCTATTGTGTTTTATTCTCCTACATTCAATTCACATTTACACAAACTTCAGAGTGTTTTCTTTCAAATGAAATCAAGAATATGCATATCCTTGGTTCTGAGCCTGAGCTACAGGCAGTTAGATTTGGGTATGTCTTCAGGCGGAAATTGAAAAATGTAGGGGGGTAGTAGCTGTAAGATGCTTTTGGGAAACCGGGCTCTGGTCTTTGTCGAAGGTGGAGAATTTCTGCCCTGAGAAGCAGTGAAGTCCAATTGCCCTGTATGATTGGTACTTCTGTTTTGCAAAGGGGTATGTCATAACAGTCAACGAAAGTATTGGTGTATACAGTGCCTTCAGAAATTATTCACACACCTTGACTTGTTCCACATTTGTTGTGTTACAGCCTGAATTTAAAATGTATTAAATTGATTTGACACTGGCCTTCACACAATACACCATAATGTTAAAGTGTAATATTCTTTTTAGAATTGGTTACAAAAAACAAAATACAAGTTTAACTGTCTTGAGTCAATAAGTATTTAACCCTCTAGTTATGACAAGCCTAAATATGTTTAGGAGTAACAATTTGCTTATTAACAAGTCACATAATAATTTACATGGGCTCTGTGTGCAATAATAGTGTTTAACATGATTTTTGAATCACTACCTCATCTCTGTACCTCACACATAAAATTATCTGTCAGGTCCCTCAGTCGAGCAGTTCATTTCAAACACAGATTCAACCACAAAAAACTATGTCTCACAAAGAAGTGCATGGGTAAAAAAAAACATGGTGAAGTTATTAATTACACTTTGGATGATGTATCAATACACCCAGTCATTACAAAAATACATGTGTCCTTTCTAACTCAGTTGCCGGATAGGAAGGAAACCGCTCAGGGATTTCACCATGAGGCCAATGGTGACTTTAAAACAGTTACACAGTTTAATGACTGTCATAGGAGAAAACTGAGGATAGATCAACAACATTGCAGTTACACAACAATACTAACCTAATTGACATAGTGAAAAGAAGGAAGCATGTACAGAATACAATTATTCCAAAACATGCATCCTTTTTGCAAAAAGGCAATTCAGAAAAACTGCAAAAAATGTTGGAAAGCAATTACGTTTTTGTCCTGAATACAAAGTGGTATGTTTGTGGCAAACCCAGTCCAATGCTATTACTAAGTACCACTCATATTTTCAAGCATAGTGGTGGCTTCATCATGTTATGGGTATGCTTGTAATCGTTAAAGACGGGAGTTTTTCCAGGATAAAAAAAATAAACTAAATAAGCAAAGGAAATATTCTAGAGGAAAACCTGGTTCAGTCTTCTTTCCACCAGACACTGGAAGATAAATGCACCTTTCAGCAGGATAATAAAATAAAAAACAAGGCCAAATCTTAACTGGAATTGCTTACCAAAAAGACAGTGAATGTGTAAGTGGCCAAGTTACAGCTTTTACTTAAATCTACTTGAAAATCTTTGGCAAGACCTGAAAATGGCTGTCTAGCAATGATCAACAACGAATTTTGAATTGAATAATGGGCAAATGTTGCACAATCCAGGTGTGGAAAGCTCTTAGAGACTTACCCAGAAAGACTCACAGCTGTAATCGCTGCCAAAGGTGCTTCTACAAAGTATTGACTCGGGTGAGAACACTTATGTAAATTAGATATTTCTGTATTTAATTTTCAATAAATTTGCAAAAAAATTAAATTGTTAAAAATTATACATGTGTGTAGATGGGTGAAATAAAACAAACTATTTCTTCCATTTTGAATTCAAGCTTTAACACAATAACATTTGGAATAAGTCAAGGGGTATGAATATTTTCTGAGGTTTATAGGATAAACACAGTGCATGTGCTCCCAGAGACATATGAAGCTAGAACAGTGTATCAATCATTTTTATTAATATTCACAAAAGCAAGTCGTCAGCCACCGATTCCACAGAGAAGGAGTACTCTGCGAACTGTCTGTTTCCCACAAAGTCCTCCACTGCTGTAACACAACAAAATGTGTAATAAGTCAAGGGGTATGAATACTTTCTGAAGGCACTGTAGTGCATTAAGAAAGTATTCAGACCCCTTGACTTTGTCCACATTTTGTTTTACGTTAGTGTTATTCAAAAAAGGATTCAATTAATTGTTTTCCTCATCTATCTACACACAATATCCCATATTGACAAAGCGAAAATAGGTTTAAAGATTTTGGGAGAAACTTCCAGAAGGACAACCATCTCTGCAGCACTCCACCAATCAGGCCTTTATGGTAGAGTGGCTGGACTGAAGCCAGTCCTCAATAAAAGTCATGACAGCCCTCTTGAAGTTTGCCAAAAGGAAACTAAAGGACTCTCAGACCATGAGAAACTAGATTCTCTGGTCTGATGAAACCAAGATTGAACTCTTTGGCCTGAATGCCAAGCATCACGTCTGGAGGAAACTTGGCACTATCCCTAAAGTGAATGTCGGTGGCAGCATCATGCTGCGGGGATGTTTTTCAGCGACAGGAACTGGAAGACTAATCAGAATCATGGGAAAGCTGAACGGAGAAGAGTACATAGAGATCCTTGATTAAAACCTGCTCCAGAGCACTCAGGACCTCAGACTGGGGCAAATGTTCACCTTCCAACAGAACAACGACCACAAGCACACAGCCAAGACAACGCAGGAGTGGCTTCGGGACAAGTCTCTGAATGGCCTTGAGTGGCCCAGCCAGAGCCCGGACTTGAACCCGATCGAAAATCTCTGGAGAGACCTGAAAATAGCTGTACATCAACGCTCTCCATCTAACCTGACAGAGCTTGAAAGGATCTGCAGAGTAGAATGGGGAAAAACTCCCCAAATACAGGTGTGCCAAGCTTGTAGCGTCATGCCCAAGAAGACTTGAGGCTGTAACCGCTGCCAAAGGTGCTTCAACAAAGTACTGAGTAAAGGGTCTGAAGACTTATGTAAATGTAATATCAGTTTTTGTTTTCTTATACACTTGCAAAAATGTCTAAAAACCAGTTTTTGCTTCGTCATTATGGGGTATTGGGTGTAGATTGAAGAATGAAAAAAACAACAATTTAATCCATTTAGAATAAGACTGTAACCTAACAAAATGTGGAAAAGGTCAAGGGGTCTGAATACTTTCCAAGTCCACTGTATCTTCGTACCTCTGCACATAAACTAGGTACTGGTATATAGCCAAGTTATCGTTACTCATTGTGTATTTATGCCTTGTGTCATTATCTTTTTATACTTTTTTATCTTCATCTCTGCATTGTTGGGAAGGGCCCATAAGTAAGCATTTCACTGTGTCTACACCTGTTGTTTACGAAGCATGTGACAAATAAAAATGCATTTGTTTCATACACACCTGGGCTAGAAATGTTGTTATTGATTAAAAGGAGAGGATGCGGACTCTTTCATACTATATAAATGCCTACATAGGTAAGGGAAAGAAACAGTTGCTAATGTTAGTGTTACTTGTGACAACTGTACTGTGCAAATACAATGTGACTCAACTGTACTGTGAAAACACATGGTCTTGGAAAAATAGCCTAACGTGTAAACAAACAGAATGTCTCGTGGCTTACTTTACTAAACCACATAATCAATAAAACAAATCGGTGACTGACATCGAGCATGTGGTCCAATGGGTTGGGTTCTTTACCGTGTGTTTCTGCTCTCGCCTAGGTTTACAACACGCTTAATATCTAAACTGCTAAGTCACCAAGTTGGAACACAACTAGGTGACATGGGGCAACATTTGTGGCAGGCAAACTTTTTGCATTTCAGTGCATTACAAGAGCACCGATTACTTGAGAGGTAGCATCATAGTTCTTAAAAAGGCAATATGGTATATTGTAAGAGCCTTATATTTCAGGTACCTCACACAAGTGAGACATCACTGCTTATGTCTAAGATGCGTAGGAATGTTACCCACCCACTTGAGTATTCTGTCACAAACATTTTTTTGTTCACCTTTATTTAACCAGGTACGCCACTTGAGAACAAGTTCTCATTTACAACTGCGACCTGGCCAAGATAAAGAAAAGCAGTGTGACAACACCAACAAAGAGTTACACACGGAATAAACAAGCGTACAGTCAATAACACAATAGAAAAATATATATACATTGTATGGAAATTAAGTAAGATTAGGGAGGTAAAGCAATGAATAGGTCGTAGTGGTGAAATAATTACAATTTAGCAAATAAACACTGGAGTGATAGATGTGCAGAAGATGAATATGCAAGTAGGGATGCTAGCGTGCAAAGGAGAAAAATAAAAAAACTAACAATATGGGAATGAGGTAGTTGGATGGGCTATTTACAGATGGCTATGTACAGGTGCAATGATCTGAAAGCTGCTCTGATAGCTGATGCTTAAAGTTAGTGAGGGAGATATCAGTCTCCAGCTTCAGTGATTTTTTGCAATTCGTTCCAGTCATTGGCAGCAGAGAACTGGAAGGAAAGGCGGCCAAAGGAGAAATTGGCTTTGGGGTGACCAGTGAAATATACCTGCTGGAGCATGTGCTATGGGTGGGTGCTGCTATGGTGACCAGTGAGCTGAGATAAGGCGGGGCTTTACCTAGCAAAGACTTATAGATGACCTGGAGCTAGTGGGTTTGGCGACGAATATGATGCGAGGGCCAGCCAATGAGAGTATCCAGGTTGCAGTGGTGGGTAGTATATGGATTTTTGGTGACGAAACGGATGGCACTGTGATAAGACTGCATCCAATTTGCTGAGTAGAGTGTAGGAGGCTATTTTCTAAATTACACTGTCGAAGTCAAGGATCGGTAGGATAGTCAGTTTTACGAGGGTGTTTGGCAGCATGAGTGAAGGAGGCTTTGTTGCGAAATAGGAAGCCAATTCTATATTTAACTTTGAATTGGAGATGCTTAATATGAGTCTGGAAGGAGAGTTTATAGTATATCCAGACACCTAGGTATTTGTAGTTGTCCACATTTTCTAAGTCAGAACCGTCCAGAGTAGTGATGCTGGGCGGGCGGGCAGGTGCGGGCAGCGATCGGTTGAAGAGCATGCATTTAGTTTTACTTGCATTTAAGAGCAGTTGGAGGCCATGGAAGGAGAGTTGTATGGCATTTAAGCTCGTCTGGAGGTTAGTTAACACAGTGTCCAAAGAAGGGCCAGAAGTATACAGAATGGTGTCGTCTGCGAAGAGGTGGATCAGAGAATCACCAGCCACAAAAGTGACATCATTGATGTATATAGAGAAAAGAGTTGGCCCGAGAATTGAACCCTGAGACTGCCTGAGAGACTGCCTGAGGTCCGGACAACAGGCCCTCCGATTTGACACACTGAACTCTGTCTGAGAAGTAGTTGGTGAACCAGGCGAGGCAGTCATTTGAGAAACCAAGGCTGTTCAGTCTGCCGATAAGAATGTGGTGATTGACAGAGTCGAAAGCCTTGGCCAGATCAATGAATACGGCTGCACAGTATTGTCTCTTATCGATGGTTATGATATCGTTTAGGACCTTGAGCGTGGCTGAGGTGCACCCATGACCAGCTCATAAACCAGATTGCATAGCGGAAAAGCTACAGTGGGATTCGAAATGGTCGGTGATCTGTTTGTTACCTTTGCTTTCGAAGACCTTAGAAAGGCAGAGTAGGAGAGATATAGGTCTGTAACAGTTTGGGTCTAGAGTGTCTCCCCCTTTGAAGAGGGGGATGACCCCAGCAGCTTTCCAATTTTGGGGATCTCAGACGATACAAAAGAGAGGTTGAACAGGCTACTAATAGGGGTTGCAACAATTGCAGCGGATAATTTTAGAAAGAGAGGGTCCAGATTGTCTAGCCCAGCTGATTTGTAGGGGTCCAGATTTTGCAGCTCTTTCAGAACATCAGCTATCTAGATTTGGGGGAGGCTTGGGCAAGTTGCTGTGGGGGGTGCAGAGCTGTTGACCGGTGTAGGGGTAGCCAGTTGGAAAGGACGGTCAGCCGTAGAAAAATGCTTATTGAAATTCTCAAATATTGTAGATTTATCGGTGGTGACAGTGTTTCCTAGCCTCAGTGCAGTGGGCAGCTGGGAAGAGGTGCTCTTATTCTCCATGGACTTTACAAGTCCCAGAACTTGTGTGCTGAAGGATGCAAATTTCTGTTTGAAAAAGCTTGCCTTTGCTTTCCTAATTGCCTGTGTATATTGGTTCCTAACTTCCTTGAAAAGTTACACATAATGGAGGCTACTCGATGCTCACGGGATGTTTTTGTGCTGGTTAAGGGCAGTCAGGTCTGGAGTGAACCAAGGGCTATATCTGTTCCTTGTTCTACATTTTTTTAAATGGGTCATGCTTATTTAAGATGGTGAGGAAATCACTTTTAAAGAATAACCAGGCAACCTCTACTGACGGAATGAGGTCAATATCTTTCCAGGATACCCGGGCCAGGTCAATTAGAAAGGCCTACTCGCTGAAGTGTTTTAGGGAGCGTTTGACTGTGATGAGGGGTGTTTTTTTTTCTTTATGTAGAATCTCGAACTGCACAGACCTGGATAGCATGACAGAACTGTGCAGGCTGACTACAGTAGATTGCAACTCCACCCCCTTTGGCAGTTATATCTTGGCGGAAAATGTTATAGTTGGTGATGGAAATGTCAGAATTTTTGGTGGCCTTCCTAAACCAGGATTCAGACACAGCTAGGACATCAGGGTTGGCGGAGTGTGCTAAAGCAGTGGGGAAAAAAAAAACTTAGGGAGGAGGCTTCTGATGTTAACATGCATGAAACCAAGGCTTTTATGGTTACAGAAGTCAATAAATGATAGCGCCTGGGTAATAGGAGTGGAACTGGGGGCTACAGGGCCTGGGTTAACCTCTACATCACCAGAGGAACAGAGGAGGAGTAGGGTAAGGGTACGGCTAAAGGCTATCTAGCGCGTTGGAGACAGAGAAAAGCGCGTTGGAGACAGAGAAAAGAAGGAGCGGATTTCTGGGTGTGGTAGAATAGATTCAAGGCATAATGTACAGACATTATGGTTAGGATATGAGTACAGTGGAGGTAAACCTATGCGTCGCGTGATGATGACGTAGGTGAGGTCTCCGCATATGTGTGGTGGGGGACGAAAGAGCTATCTAAGGTATTGTGAGCGGGACTGAGGGCTCTACAGTGAAATAAAGCAATAAAAACTAGCCAAGACATCAGTAGACAAGGCATATTAGATAGAGGCATAAAGCAATCACAGACGTTGATCAGGAGAGCTAAGACAACAACGGGTAAATGGCAAAGATAGGGCAGAGCGGGTCAGTTAGATACTTACAGGACCTGAGTTCGAGGCTGGGGCCGACAGGTAAAGAAAATTAGGTACCGTGTTATTGAAACAGTCCAGGGGGCATCATCTGTGTAGCAGAGTGATCATAGAATCAAAAGAGTAGCAATAGGTGAGTCAGGATGCTGTAAGGTATTCACTACTACGCTGGGCGAGCAGGGGGCACAGCATTCAGAAAAAGCAAACGGGCAGGGGCTAGATGGCTCTCGGTCCTACTATCAATGTAACCTGCCCGGCTTCCCTTTACACCATGATGCATGTGCCAGTTATTTATCTCTGTCTTTCAACATGGTTCCTATTACCGTATGTCCACAGGCCAAGCCTACCACAAGTAGAAGGAAAACAGCAGCTTTATTTTGCTTGGCCCAGGGTCTACCTTACGTCCACCACTGTACAGAGAGCTGCACACAGACCCCACTACTGAACTTTTCAACTTCTCCCCATTTCCATAACTAATTATTCTATGCTGTCATATCTTGGGGGTTTATTGTGCAATTGCAATTTGTAATGATTACTAAAACGAGGTTTCAAGTGGAGTAATTGCTGAGTGATAAGGCACATTCGGATCAGTGGGGATATACATACAGAAAATACTCTGTCTACTGTTCCTTTTAAATTCTACGGTGGTGTAGTCTAAAGCTCGAATGCAAGTGTATTGATGGTATTGTTGCACATATGGAACATTTAGCAATTAATCATATTGTAGGACTCTACAATGAAACATCAACACAACAGAGTAAAATACCCATTCTGCATATATGTTCTCACTCATCTCATGAAAGTTCACTGAGTTGGATAAACATGCATGGATGTTGTGAAATGTAGTTACATTTATGGTCCCAGCTGGTGCCATTAACACAGGCTCTTTATTATTAAGGCAGTGTCATGGTGTGACTTAAACATTGTTAGGTGTTAAGTCTTTCATGTCTACTGCAAGGCTCATGTTTTGAGACAATTTACATACTGTACCAGTTCAGTTCTTGTTTTTCTATATTCCCATAACATGGAGGCATGTTCGTTGCATAGTGTAGAAGAGCCACTTGGGCATCAGTAATCTTGCCTTTCCGTAATCGGAAGACATTACTTGACTCTTGAGCAATTGGCCCCTTATCCTTTGCAGTACATAATACTGATGAATCCAGGTTTAAACCGTAGGTGGAATGTGTTACGTTACTGCCGTGACCCCAATCAAACAGCTCACATGTATCACAGATTGGTAGGTGGAGGTCAAAGGAGTAGTTGTAGTGTTGTCAAGTCAACTTGTCAGTTTGATCCTGTGTTACATTTCTAACCCTTGAATACAGTTGCTACAGTGGCACAGGTTAAGAGTCTCCTTGAAAGTGTCTGGCATAGTGGTTAGCCCCCCAGATTTCGAAGCACATATAACATATACCCTTGCGTACAAATCCTGTCTTAGCCCTTCCTCTGTATGTCTCCCCTCTACATTCCGACTATCACTGTCCAAATAAAAAATGAAATACTAACAAATATATCGTTGCTGTAAATGACAACGTCTTCTCAGTCAATTTACCTGGTAAAATAACGGATAAATTAAAATTAAAATATATTCAAAAAAGTTACCTTGAATATTCTCTTTAATATCCACACCAGTCACAATAATTTCCTACCGAGTTGGTCTTCATGGAATGACATTTCCAATCTATGAACCAAAGAGTCATGTCTCAATGTAACACAGACACTCGCGAGTAATGTGGATGACATGATTGATTGATAGGTAGTCGTAAACACTCTTGCACACAACGCAGGTGATGTGGAGTCGGTGTAACGGCAAAAGCCTCACACTATCCTGGAGTGACACTCTTATTTATAGTCGACATTACCACTGACATCCTTTCAATAAGTTATGCTTTGACACCCTAAAGTAGCTTTTGCAGTTACAGTATTTGCTGGGTTTGTGAATGGCTTTGTGGGTCACTAAAGTTTGGAGTACGATGTGGTGAGTTAATTTGCAATAGTTTGTGAACGGCAGTTTGAGCTAGTTGAAGTCTATATAGCACAGAGCGTCATGTTCTAGTGAAAGAGGAGGGAGCGCTCGTTAATCATCTGGAAGAGTTTACAGTAAAGTAACAAGAGAGTTCAAGAGGACCATGGGTGCTCTACACCAGAGCCCACCGCTTGGCCAGAGGGATTTGTTTGGTTTAACCAATCCAAACAGACAGGAGAAGAAAGGCCCAGGGCCCCTCATTCGCATGTCTACACTTGTCTCAGTCGCTTGCCCGGACCGTACTTCTCTCTCTCTCCTTCCTTTTTTCTCTCTCAGATTCATATGCTGTGTGTGGGGGGGGGGGGGGGGGGGGGGTTCTCCTCTAGTGTTAAAAAAAATTATACGTTTGCTAATTCCACTTGAGGGATAATTCTACTCTCCCTCAACTAAACTGTCTCAAATGTTTCAGTGTTGTGTGTTATTGGGTGTCTCAATATTGGGTGTCTCAAAATTGGGTGTCTCTCTGATGCACTACTACATGGATTTGCAGAGCTATTACTTCCACATGAAATTACTTCCCTTTTACATCCATTGATAGACGTTGTATTACTTTCTCTCCATTTTCTCTGACTCATGATTTTGGGAGGTGGGGTACTATTATTGGCTAATAATCACTAGCCGTGCAGCTAGGGAGAAGTTAGAAGTACAAATTATTGCAAAATATCTGCTTGCCAGCTCAGACTGACCTAAATGACAACATCAGGTGGGACACCTCAATGCACCCTAAGGTCCCTATTCTAACATGGCTTGACCATTCCATCCCATTTGGGCACAAATGCGCAAGAAAATATCACAGCCAAGTTTGAACTCCACTGACTTTCTTCAAGGACCAGGCTGACAAATGCTCTTTCTACACCCCCCATAGCAATGTCCCATTCTCTATGATGGAACTCCGAGCCAAATGGGGTGTCAGTAGGCCCTGGGCAGACTTTAATCTCCTTGCTCGAAGACAGAAGTGAAGGGGTTGTGTCACACTTGTGGGGTTTTTCCCAGAGTGACAGCACAAAATGGACCCTGTCAGATAGTGACCCACCTGGCTCGAGACGTTATTTATTGTTAATATCAGAGATGTATCCTGCCACCGCGTCCTCAGTTTCGCAAAGAGAGCGTCTGCTCAATGTCACATCCCTGTGAGTTGTCAGTGCAAAGCCAGACCACAGTACATCGTGGGTTGCCGTGAAGGAAAATGTCCTCCTTTTTTCCTCTGAATGTCTCAGAGGTCTGTGGATTGTGACCGCTGTCATTCGCGTTTGTCTTCCTCTTTTCGTGTAATCCACTGTATTTGCTATCAAGTAGCGTTAGTGTGATTAGGGGGGTATCGTCTCAGCAAATCAAACCCCATACTGAAAAATATATTTAAAGATTTTTAATGTCATGTAAAATGTGTTCCAGAGATGCATGTAAACACATTCGCATCTTTCTCAAATGCATATAATACCTAACAATATTGCAGAAATCCATGGCTTTGACATCTAGTCTACAGGGTGTCCAAAGTAGTTCCTAAATCGGCTTCTTAAATTACTTTTCTTTACATGTTGATCAATGCAGACCATTTTTTGGGCCACCAAGCCTCCAATACAGTGCCTTGCGAAAGTATTCGGCCCCCTTGAACTTTGCGACCTTTTGCCACATTTCAGGCTTCAAACATAAAGATATAAAACTGTATTTTTTTGTGAAGAATCAACAACAAGTGGGACACAATCATGAAGTGGAACGACATTTATTGGATATTTCAAACTTTTTTAACAAATCAAAAACTGAAAAATTGGGCGTGCAAAATGATTCAGCCCCCTTAAGTTAACTTTGTAGCGCCACCTTTTGCTGCGATTACAGCTGTAAGTCGCTTGGGGTATGTCTCTATCAGTTTTGCACATCGAGAGACTGAAATTTTTTCCCATTCCTCCTTGCAAAACAGCTCGAGCTCAGTGAGGTTGGATGGAGAGCATTTGTGAACAGCAGTTTTCAGTTCTTTCCACAGATTCTCGATTGGATTCAGGTCTGGACTTTGACTTGGCCATTCTAACACCTGGATATGTTTATTTTTGAACCTTTCCATTGTAGATTTTGCTTTATGTTTTGGATCATTGTCTTGTTGGAAGACAAATCTCCGTCCCAGTCTCAGGTCTTTTGCAGAATCCATCAGGTTTTCTTCCAGAATGGTCCTGTATTTGGCTCCATCCATCTTCCCATCAATTTTAACCATCTTCCCTGTCCCTGCTGAAGAAAAGCAGGCCCAAACCATGATGCTGCCACCACCATGTTTGACAGTGGGGATGGTGTGTTCAGGGTGATGGGCTGTGTTGCTTTACGCCAAACATAACGTTTTGCATTGTTGCCAAAAAGTTCAATGTTAGTTTCATCTGACCAGAGCACCTTCTTCCACATGTTTGGTGTGTCTCCCAGGTGGCTTGTGGCAAACTTTAACCGACACTTTTTATGGATATCTTTAAGAAATGGCTTTCTTCTTGCCACTCTTCCATAAAGGCCAGATTTGTGCAATATACGACTGATTGTTGTCCTATGGACAGAGTCTCTCACCTCAGCTGTAGATCTCTGCAGTTCATCCAGAGTGATCATGGGCCACTTGGCTGCATCTCTGATTAGTCTTCTCCTTGTATGAGCTGAAAGTTTAGAGGGACGGCCAGGTCTTGGTAGATTTGCAGTGGTCTGATACTCCTTCCATTTCAATATTATCGCTTGCACAGTGCTCCTTGGGATGTTTAAAGCTTGGGAAATCTTTTTGTATCCAAATCCGGCTTTAAACTTCTTCACAACAGTATCTCGGACCTGCCTGGTGTGTTCCTTGTTCTTCATGATTCTCTCTGCGCTTTTAACGGACCTCTGAGACTATCACAGTGCAGGTGCATTTATACGGAGACTTGATTACACACAGGTGGATTGTATTTATCATCATTAGTCATTTAGGTCAACATTGGATCATTCAGAGATCCTCACTGAACTTCTGGAGAGAGTTTGCTGCACTGAAAGTAAAGGGGCTGAATCATTTTGCACGCCCAATTTTTCAGTTTTTGATTTGTTAAAAAAGTTTGAAATATCCAATAAATGTCGTTCCACTTCATGATTGTGTCCCACTTGTTGTTGATTCTTCACAAAAAAATACAGTTTTATATCTTTATGTTTGAAGCCTGAAATGTGGCAAAAGGTCGCAAAGTTCAAGGGGGCCGAATACTTTCGCAAGGCACTGTATGTCAGTGAAATCATTTAGATTGTGATGGCAAGTGAAAAAACAACTATAATTTCAACTTTTTGTCATAAAGAGCACATGTTCAACTTCATAACAAAACACATTTCCCATCTCAAGAGGTTAAAAAGCCTCTCTTCCGCTTAATTAAATAATGGAGAAAAAAGATTGCCTGTTTATTTTATTATTTCAAACAAACTATACAAACTGTACAAAGTTTCACAATATGTCAAAGTGTAGGTCTACTGTAGGTCTTGTGCTTCCAATGAGTGGTATTAAACGGCTCTACGGTGGATGGTTAGCAGTGTTATGGTGCGTTCGTAACCACATCTGGGATAAATTTACTTGAACTGGTAATTTACTAGTTAAATCAGCCATGAATCCTTTTATGACAGGGGGAATGGAAGCTTGTTGTGTGCTTCACAATTTTGTTTAAAATCATTTCTAGCTTGTCTATCTATGGGTAACAGGGTTGATGTTTTATGCTCAAACCGCTTTGTTTTTCACCACAAAACACCAGACAATTGCTAAAAAGAGTAGGACCAGCTCACCTGCTTTCACACAATGATTTGACTATTAGATGATCCACGTTTCTTTTAAAATAAATATTTAAAAAGTAATAGTTTCACTTTACGTAAACTGAACTCTTGTTTTAATAACAGGGTTGACCTTAAAATGAGGGACAGAAGTAAACAAATCACTAATCACATTAAATAAATAATAATCATCAGAAATAACTTTGTCAACGCAATGAAATAACTAGGGCTTTACAATGGTGAAAATTTGGGAGTATTTTTGGATGTTAGTGGGTTAAAATCTTCGTAGAAGTTAGAGGGTGCATGGAAGGACATGCTTCATTTTGGCACTTTAGCAAGTCTTACATCCAATTGAAAATCAGATTTATTGAATTAATCATATGGTCTATATTAAAAGAGCACGTCATTTCATATACAGCACATTCGGAAACTATTCAGAACCCTTCACTTTTTCCACATTTTGTTATGTTACAGCCTTATTCTAAAATGGATAAGATTGTTTTTTTCCCTCTTCAAACCACACACGATACCCCGTCATGACAAATCTAAAACAGGTTTTTAGACATTTTTGCAAATGTATAAAAAAAAAAATTAAAATCACATTTACATAAGTATTCAGACCCTTTACTCAGTACTTTGATGAAGCACCTTTGGCAACGATTACAGCCTAGAGTCTTCTTGGGTATGAAGCTACATTGTACAAGCTTGGCACAACTGTATTTGGGGAGTTTCTCCCATTCTTCTCAAGCTCTGTCAGGTTGGATGAGGAGCGTCGCTGCACAGCTTTTTTCATGTCTCTCCAGAGATGTTCAATCAGGTTCAAATCAGACATTTTTTGGTACCCTTCCCCAGATCTGTGCCTCGACACAATCCTGTCTCGGAGCTCTACGGACAGTTCCTTCAACCTCATGGCTTGGTTTTTCCTCTGACATGCACTGTCAACTGTGGGACCTTATATACTATAGACAGGTGTGTGCCTTTCCAAATCATGTCAAGTCAATTGAATTTTCCGCAGGTGGACTTCAATCAAGTTGTAGAAACATCTCAAGGATGATCAATGGAAACAGGATGCACCGGAGCTCAATTTTGAGTCTCATAGCAAAGGGTCTGAACACTTATGTAAATAAGGTATTTCTGTTTTTTATTTTCATTTTGTCATTATGGGGTATTGTGTGTAGATTGATGACCAAAAAAAACATATTTAATCAATTTTAGAATAAGGCTGTCACGTAACAAAATGTGGATAAAGTCAAGGTGCTTCATTTCTATTTAACGTATCAAAGGGATGCTAAAAGCCCTCATTTCGTGGAACCACCCAGTACACGTTAAATTCTGCCCTTTGGATATTGGTTGCAAAGCTCTTGTCAATGTTGTTTGTTTAATTGTTATATACACATGAAAGACATGGAGTCACTACAATAAAAATGCATTTTCACAAAATATATTGTAGCGGCGGCAGCCTTTTAGAATACTTGGAGGTGTGGCTTCTTGGGGGTGGGGCTTTGTCCTTCCATGAGACGGGTTTGTTATGCCAGTTAATGTGTTCTGTTCTGTGATAAAAAAAATTCAAGCTGGTATACTGTCATTTCTGCAGTCAAATGATGGGTGTATACTACATTAAATGTATCTTTCCTGTAATTTCTTGTCTTGTTAATGTAGTAGTTGGTGTGCACGGGGGTTCACACACTAAAAAATTATTCACTTGGTTGTGACGATTCTTGATACCATGCTGTCTCACAAAAACAATGTGATTAGATTAGATTGTTAACGTAGCTAGAACGAGCTGTGGCTCAAAGCAGCCTCAAAACATTTTCAGTCAGGCATTCACACCTGCCATGCGAGGTTGAAATATCTAGCGATTTGACACTGGCTTTGGTTAAAGGCAAGTACAAACTCATACTAGTAGTAGTCATCGTTCCTGCTCGAGTCTACACATTCTGGGTAATGCGAAACAACGTCATTATTTCACTGGTGTCTTCCCTGGCGAGTTCTCATTGGCTACTGCTGATCACTGTTCTCAAAACTTGTCGTTGCACTTCTCAAAATACAGGAGCATTGCAGATTTTGTACCAATAAAATCAAACATGTTTGAAAATATCGAGACATCTGGGACTATTCAAAGACGGGATTGGTAGCCCTCAGACTAAGTCTCTGATCCTCTCACATTACACGAGCATCGGTGACGGCTGCGCACCCAGAGTAGGAAACGGCATGGGGATTTTGTCTCCGATCTCAAAAACTTGTCTGGGACATCTAAATCGGGGACAACATTTTGTAGTGTACACATGACTTAAATGAGACTGACATAAATGCATATGATACCAAAGAGCCTGCTAAAGTTTAATTGTTAATAGACAACGCTGACATTTAACATTTATATTTATTAAAGATCCCCATTGGCCACTGCCAAGGCAGCAGCTACTCCTGGGGTCCAACAACATTAAAGCAGTTATATACAATTACAAATATATGACATTACATTTCATAACACTATACCCAATACATTTACTGTGTTCCCTCAGGCCGCTACTCCACTATCACATATTTATAATACAACATCCATGTGTACGTGTGTGTAGAGTGCATGTCTTATCATGTGTGACTCTTCACAGTCCCCGCTGTTCCATAAGGTGTATTTTAATCTTATTTTTTTGACTGATTCTACTGCTTGCATCAGTTATCTGATGTGGAATAGAGTTCCATGTAACCATGACTCTATGTAGTGCTGTGCGCCTCCAATAATCAGTTCTTGACTTGGGGATTGTGAAGAGTCCTTTGGTGGCTTGTCTTGTTGGGTATGCATGGGTGTCTAAGCTGTGCTGCAAATTCAGTGGGTTTTGTGAGTTTAAATAGACACCTCGGTGCCATCAGCATGTCAACAGTTCTTACATAAACAACTAGTGATGAAGTAAATCTCTCCTCCGCTTTGAGCCATGAGAGATTGCCCTGTTCTGAGCCAATTGTCATTTTCCGATATCCCTCTTTGTGGCACCTGACCAAATTTTTTTTTATTTTATTTTTATTTTACCTTTATTTAACCAGGCAAGTCAGTTAAGAACAAATTCTTATTTTCAATGACGGCCTGGGAACAGTGGGTTAACTGCCTGTTCAGGGGCAGAACGACAGATTTGTACCTTGTCAGCTCGGGGGTTTGAACTCGCAACCTTCCGGTTACTAGTCCAACACTCTAACCACTAGGCTACCCTGCCAAACAGTAATCCAGGTGTGACAAAACTAGAGCCTGAATGACCTGCCTTCTTAACAATGTTGTTTAAAAGGCAAACTAACACTTTATTATGGACAGACTTCTCCACATTTTAGCTACTGATGTATCAACATGTATTGACCATGAAAGTTTACAATCCAGGGTTACGCCAAGCAGTTTAGTCACCTCAACTTGTTCAATTTCCACATTATTTATTGCAAGATTTAGTTTAAGTTGAGGGTATAGTGAAGGATTTGTCCCAAATACAATGCTTTTAGATTTTGAAATATTTAGGACTAACTTATTCCTTGTCACCCATTCTGAAACTAAATGCAGCTCTTTGTTAAATGTTGCAGTGATTTTACACGCTTTAGTAGCTGACGTGTATCGTGTTAAATCATCCGCATACATAGACACACTGGCATGTAATTAGTAAAGATTGAAAAAAGTAAGGGGCCAAACAGCTGCCTGAGGAATTCCTGATTCTACCTGGATTATGTTGCAGAGGCTTTCATTAAAGAACACCCACTGTTCTAATAGACAGTTAACTCTTTATCCACAACACAGCAGGGGGTGTAAAACCATGACACACAATTCTAACAAAACAGGTCATACAATCTTTTTATCACCAATTTCTCTCAGCCAATCATCAGTCATTTGTGTAATTGTTGTGCTTGTTGAATATCTTTCCCTTTAAGTGTGCTGAAAATCTTATCAATTTGTTTACAGTAAAATAGCATTGTATCTGGTCAAACACAATTTTTTCCAAAAGTTTCCTAAGGGTTGGTAACAGGATGATTGGTCAGCTATTTGAGCCAGTAAACGGGGCTTTACTATTCTTGGGTAGCGGGATTATTTTTGCTTCCCTCCAGGCCTGACGGCACACACTTTCCTGTAGGTTTAAATTTAAGATATGGCAAATAGAAGTGGCAACATCGTCCGCTATTACCCTCAGTAATTTTCCATCCAAGGTGTCAGACCCCACTGGCTTGTCATTGTTGATCGTCACACTCACTTTACGAAGTTCTAAATTACAATGCTTGTCTTTCATAATTTGATCAGTTATACTTGGATGTGTAGTGCCAGTGTTTGTTGCTGGCATGTCATGCCTAAAATTTATATTTTTGCCAATGAAAAAAGTATTAAAGTAATTGGCAAATTCAGTGGGTTTTGTGATGAATTAGCCATCCAATACATTTTTGGGCCAAAATGTTGTTTAACTTGGTCCAAAGCTTTTTACTACCATCCTTTATGTCATTTATCTTTGTTTCATAGTATAGTTTCATTTTATTCAGTTTAGTCACACAACTTCTCAATTTGCAGCCAGATTTATTTGCCATTCCTTTTTCTTCATCCCTCTCAACCATAAAATGGTTCAATTCCTCATCAATCCACAGGTATTTAACAGTTTTTACAGTAATTTTCTTAATGGGTGCATGCTTATTAGTTACTGGAATAAGACATTTTAGAATAAGCAATTTTGTTTTATGAGGTATTTAGTGATGTCCTACACAGTTTGTATAAATTTAGGATTTAATGTCTTAACTGTTCAGTGATGAGCAAAATTGTAAATTGCTTCTCTGTGACGCTTCCAAGTAGGATCCCTGACATGACTAATACAAGAAACAAGGGACAGTCATTTTCAGCGATCTATAGCGATCCTTCTAGTGTCCTGATCATATTGGAACTCGCTGCTATATGTGGTTCTGGTTGACTTTGTCTATTAAAATTTGTAAATATTTTAAATAGATGCTCAAAAACTTACACAATGATATTTATAGTCTGCTTGCTCCAATATTTTTCTCTTGATCAAGGCTTAAACTCCCATGATTCCATATGGAAAAACCACTCCCACCATCATCGACTGATGTTGCAGCTCTGGCAGCCGTTGCACCCTTTCCAAATTGCCTACATTTTTATATTGAATTACTTAAACTTCAATGTTTCAATAGGCCTCTAATGTTGTTGGATGGTTGCTTGGACAGTTGCTGAGGCTGTATTTGTCTGCTATTGTAGATAACATTTATGTGTTCATGTCAATCAACTGCAATACACTCAAAAATAATTACAATTTAGAAGCTAACTAGCTACGCTCACCATAAGTGCTTCTGGATATCAGGACAGCGATCACTCACCTCGGATTAGACAAAGATCTTTTCAACAACAACAAGCAGGACTCAAACGATATTCTCCAAACACCCCACAGGGCAGACATCCCAATTTTTCGCAAAAGGAAGCGACGCAGAGGACGAAGAGACGGATGCTTCGTCCGGACCCGTAGAAGACAACTAGGAAAGCTGCCGTTACCGTCAATATTACTCGCCAATGTGCAATCATTGGACAATAAACTAGACGAGGTAAGATCACGAATATCCTACCAACGGGACATCAAAAACTAATATCCTATGCTTCACGGAATCGTGGCTGAATGACGACATGGATATTCAGCTAGCAGGATACAAGCTGCACCGGCAGGATAGAACAGCACACTCCGGTAAGACTGGGGGGGCGGTCTGTGCATATTTGTAACAACAGCTGGTGCATGAAATCTAGGGAAATCTCTAGATTTTGCTTGCCTAAAGTAGAGTATATTGTGATAAACTGCAGGCCACACTACTTGCCTAGAGAGTTCGCAGCTATACTTTTCGTGGCTGTTTATCTACCACAACGGACAGATTCTGGCACTAAGACCGCACTCAGTCAACTGTATAAGCAAACAGGAAACCACTCACCCAGAGGCGGCTCTCCTAGTGGCCGGAGACTTTAATGCAGGAAATCTTAAATCATTTGTACCAAATCTCTATCAACCAGAGGGAAAAAAATTCTAGATCACCTGTACTCCACACACAGAGACGCGTACAAAGCTTTCCCTCCATTTGGTAAATCCGACCACAACTCTATCCTCCTGATTCCTGCTTAGAAGCTAAAATTAAAGCAGGGAGCACCAGTGACTCGTCTATAAAGAAATTGTCAGATGAAGCAGATGCTAAACTACAGGACTGCTTTGCTATCACAGACTGGAACATGTTCCGGGATTCTTCCAATGACTTTGAGGAATAGACCACATCAGTCACTGGTTTTATCAACAAGTGCATTGACGACGTCGTCCCCATAATGACTGTACGTACATACCCCAACCAGAAGCCATGGATTACAGGCAACATTCGCACTGAGCTAAGGGTAGAGCTGCCACTTTCAAGGTGCGGGACTCTAACCCGGAAGCTTGCAAGAAATCGCGCTATGCCCTTCGACGAACCATCAAACAGGCAAAGCGTCAATACAGGGCTAAGATTGAATCATACTACACCGGCTCCGACGCTCGTCGGATGTGGCAGGGCTTGCAAACTATTACAGACTACAAAGGGAGCAGCCGTGAGCTGCCCATTGACATGAGCCTACCAGACGAGCTAAATCACTTCTACGCTCGCTTCGAGGCAAGCAACACTGAGGCATGCATGAGAGCATCAGCTGTTCCGAATGACTGTGTGATCACGCTCTCCGTAGCCGATGTTAGTGAGACCTTTAAACAGATCAACATACACAAGGCTGCGGGGCCAGACGGATTACCAGGACGTGTGCTCCGGGCATGTGCTGACCAACTGGCAGGTGTCTTCACTGACATTTTCAACATGTCCCTGATTGAGTCTGTAATACCAACATGCTTCAAGCAGACCACCATAGTCCCTGTGCCCAAGAACACAAAGGCAACCTGCCTAAATGACAACAGACCCGTAGCACTCACGTCCGTAGCCACGAAGTGCTTTGAAAGGCTGGTAATGGCTCACATCAACACCATTATCCCAGAAACCCTAGACCCACTCCAATTTGCGTACCGCCCAAACAGAATAAACGATCAAGGTGTGCTGACATGAGAAATGATTGATAATAGCAGTGGAATAGTGTCCTTCATTGACGTGAGTGATTATCTATATGACCCAAGTCACTGTTTCCCTGGGCAACAACTTCTACACAAAAGAAGACATCGGTGTGAGATTTTAAACATGTATAGTGACATTGCAGTGAAATAACGCATTGGGCAGTCAGTGAATCATAAAATGACTAAAGATTGAGTTGAATCCTCGTGGCCAGAAATGTCTCGAGGCCTTAAGGGTCATTCGTCCATCAGCCATAGAAAGTGAGCACTCAGACTCAAACTCAATTAGGCAATCAGTCAGTTACCTTCATTAATAGAAGAACATTCAAATGACAGAACTACACGGAATCATTGATTTTAAATGTCATCGTTTTGGTCAGTCGTATTACTTTGTACAGCTGGATTTGATTTTACTCAGCGCTACAATGCAGACCTGGGATCAAATACTATTCAAAATCTTGGGACTGTGTTTGCACTAGCATGCCTTTGGCACTATTCTATCATTCTGTTAGGCCAGGCAAGCTCAATCAAGCACAGTTAAAGTATTTGAACACAGGTCTGCTACAGTGTTCTTGTGAAGTGTTGCACAGCAGAGTAGCACCACCTGCTGGTTAAACCTTTAACTAGGGGACGTAAAGGCAGAGGACCCGGTGACTGATGCCCCACATTTCTGCTGGTAAGTGTACATTAGTATGAACATCAGGGAGATTGGTCAAAAAACTGAAATCTATTTACCCTGCGTCAGCCTGACAAATGTAGACTAATGGCTCCCTCTGCTGTCTCGAGAGAAAAATATATACATACTAGATATGATGAGAGATATGCAGGGACAGGGAAGAGGGAGAGAGCAGGATGGAAAGAGTGAGGGGGCAGAGAGATCCCACTGAGCCACAGCTGTCACAAAAGACCAAATCCACTCTCCCAGCATTAAAGAGTTCGCAAGACACTAAGTAGCAAGATGTTCTCATTCGTTGAACTACAGCTGCCATTAAACAAGTAAATCCAACTTTTAGTGAAACAGATTGTACTAACAACCTGCAGGTATACCTGCAGTAAACATGGCTGTCAAGTTTCTACATAGACATTGGGCCATATGCAATCAAGTCTAACGTTGGTGGCTCAGCCTTTAGCCAATTAACGCTGGCAATGAATGCTTATATCAAAACGTGTATCCAGCAGTTGTACAGTGCAAAACGTTCTGTTTTATATTACCTAGGAATCTTCTAGAGACTGGAGACTCCAGTTACTCTACATTTTGAACGAATAGAGCCTCAGTTGTGTCTGTCATACTCTGGGACGTTATATTTGCTATTTTGTTTTCCTCCAATTAATGCCGCCTCCCAGCCCCATAGCCCGGCACTCCACATACAAATACCATTTAGTGCACTTTTGCCTCCCATAAAAGATAACTCTTACTCGTGACCCCCTCCCCCCCCCTCCCCCTACACACACACGCGCACAGAATTTGGCCTGTCTCAAAGTGTATAGCTGGTCAGTTACGATGTCCTTGCAACCTCATCCTCTTTATAAGGGGGAAGCTGATGTGGCCAGGGCAATAAATTGCAATGTCTGTACTATGAGACGCCTAAGAAAGCGCTACAGGGAGACAGGACGGACACATTTTTCCGTTTCTGTTAGTCACGTCTGTGGAACTTTTATGTTTATGTCTCAGTTGTTGAACCTTGTTATGTTCATACAAATATTTACACATGTTAAGTTTGCTGAAAATAAACACAGTACTCAGTGAGAGTACATTTCTTTTTTTGCTGAGTTTGTATAACGCTCATTCCTTCGTCGATATCCGACCATCACCCCTAGTGAAACAAAACCATGACTCATCAGTGAAGAGCACTGTTGGCCAGTCCAGTCTGATCTAGCGACGGTAGGTTTGTGCCCATAGGCGACGTTGTTGCCGGTGATGTCTGGTGAGGGACTGCCTTACAACAGGCCTACAAGCCCTCAGTCCAGCCTCTCTCAGCCTATTGCAGACATTCTGAGCACTAATGGAAGGATTGTGCGTTCCTGGTGTAACTCGGGCAGTTGTTGTTGCCATCCTGTACCTGTCCCGCCGGTGTGATGTTCGATGTACCGATCCTGTGCAGGTGTTGTTACAGTGGATGATCAGCTGTCAGTCCTGGCTCCCTGTAGAGCTGTTTTAGGCGTCTCACAGTACGGACATAGCAATTTATTGCCCTGGCCACATCTGCAGTCATCATGCCTCCTTGCAGAATGCCTAAGGCACGTTCACCCAGATGAGCAGGGACCCTGGTCATCTATCTTTTGGTGTTTTTCAGGGTCAGTAGAAAGGTCTTTTTAGTGTCCTAAGTTTTCAAAACTGTGACCTTAATTGCCTACCGTCTGTAAGCTGTAAGTGGCTTAACAACCATTCCACAGGTGCTTGTTATTTAACTGTTTATGGTGAATTGAACAAACATGGTAAACAGTGTTTAAACACTTTACAATGAAGATCTGTAAAGTTATTTGTATTTCAACTAATTATCTTTGAATGAAAGGGACGTTTCTTTTCTTGCTGAGTTTATACAGTTTAAGTCGGAAGTTTACATACACCTTTGCGAAATATATTTAAACTCAGTTATTCACAATTCCGAACAATTAATCCTAGTAAAAATTCCTTATCTTAGGTCAGTTAGGATCACCACTTTATTTTAAGAATGTGAAATGTTAGAATGATTTATTTCAGCTTTAATTTCTTTCATCGCATTCCCAGTGGGTCAGAAGTTTACATACACTCAATTCGTATTTGGTAGCATTGCCTTTCAATTGTTTAACTTGGGTCAAACGTTTCGGGTAGCCTTCCAAAAGCTTCCCACAATAAGTTGGGTGAATTTTGGCCCATTCCTCATGACAGAGCTGGTATAACTGAGTCAGGTTTGTAGGCCTCCTTGCTCGCATACACCTTGCAAGCATCCCCTTTGTCCTCCAAACATAATGATGGTCATTATTTCCAAACAGTTCTATTTTTGTTTCATCAGACCAGAGGATATTTCTCCAAAAAGTATGATCTTTGTCCCCATGTGCAGTTGCAAACCGTAGTCTGGGTTTTTTATGGCGGTTTTGGAGCAGTGGCGCCTTGCAGGTTATGTCGATATAGGACTCGTTTTACTGTGGATATAGATATTTGTGTACCTGTTTCCTCCAGCATCGTCGCAAGGTCCTTTGCTGTTGTTCTGGGGATGATTTGCACTTTTTGCACCAAAGTACATTCATCTCTAGGAGACATAATTAATCTCCTTCCTGAGCGGTATGACGGCTGCGTGGTCCCATGGTTTATACTTGCATACTATTGTTTGTACAGATGAATGTGATACCTTCAGGCGTTTGGAAATTGCTCCCAAGGATGAACCAGACATGTGGTCTACAATTTTTTGTCTGAGATCTTGGCTGATTTATTTTGATTTTCCCATGATGTCAAGCAAAGAGGCACTGAGTTTGAAGGTAGGCCTTGAAATGCATTTACAGGTACACCTCCAATTGACTCTTATTATGTCAATTAGCCTATCAGAAGCTTCTAAAGCTATGACATCATTTTCTGCAATTTTCCAAGCTGTTTAAAGGCACAGTCAACTTAGTGTATGTAAACTTCTTACTCACTGGAATTGTGATATGATGAATTATAAGTGAAATAATATGCAAAAAATGGTTGAAAAAAATTACTTGTGTCATGCACAAAGTATATGTCCTAACCGACTTGCGAAAACTATAGTTTGTTAACAAGACATTTGTGGAGTGGGTAAAAAATGAGTTTTAATGACTCCAACCTAAGTGTATGTAAACCTCCGACTTCAATTGTGTGTATATATATATATATATATATATATATATATATATATATATATATATATATATATATATACACACGTGTGTATTTGTACGGTATCTGTTAGATTTTGGGAGCTTTCTGTAATGGTATTTTCTATATATTGTTGCTATAAGAGCAATTTGGCTAGCATGCTCTGGATGTGGTGGTCATATTGGCTCCCTTCTAATACAGAGCTATTGCTATCTACAGCCATCAACAACATTGAGCCCTGGACAGCTGATGTGCCACCTCTTTGTTATCAGCTATTTATACATAGTGTTTTGGCATATGTGTGTAGTTCTATTGTTGATTATAGCCCAGTCTGATAATTCCATGCAAGCGCCATCAAGAGCATCGAGCCCTGCACAGCTTATGTGCTATCTCTTTGTTATCAGAATAAACCACGTCAACTGGGACCATTGGCGGGCATTCTTTCCGTTGGTACACAACGCAAGAGAGAGTAAAGATCACATCTGTTACACTAGTGAGTTGTAGTGGTGTAGGAACAGTGGTGGTGATGGTGGTAATGTAAGGATATACGTACGACACACACACTAACAATATAGATGTACACTTTTCTGAAAGGATCCGTCAGGATAGAATTGCCAGTGTTAAGATAGGCATTCCACAGGGAAATCCGAGTTAAACATCTAAAACAAGCTTGCAGAGTTTTGACAAGCAAGCCGCTGGCATCCAGCAGAGATCCATGGAGGAAAGGAAAAGCATCCTGAAGCTAGGCCCCTGCAGCTGGCAAAACATGGCAGAGGGAACAGCGCTGACCAGATGGGCTTATTTATCTTTTCGTTTGGTGCTCTTTTCCAAGTGCTCTGTGTGAGGGACTTAATCTGGACTATTAAGTGTGTAATCGTCATATGTCAAACCTAATAACTATTATGTCTAGTAATGTTTTGGAAAGAAATGGATGGGCATTCACTTTGAAGTGTGACTGAAATGGCTAATCAAGTTGTTACATCATGTAAATATTTTTTTCTGTCACATAATGGTAACTAGTCATAACCGTCACACTACTATAGTTATTGCCATCACAATTCTGAAAAGTTGTGTTCTACCAAGCTAGTCAGCTCTAAGTGTTAAAAAATAGGGGCAAAGTGAAGGTGTGTAATTATCAGGAGATAATTCATCCCTGTGTTTCAGATGACTAAAAATACATTATTTCCATGTTGCTGTGCCAATTTGTTGCTTCTGATGTAGTGATGAAGTCTCAAACCACTGCTTTCCTTGCTTTGAAAGAATGTTGTTTTTTTGTCTTTGATTCGCTCAAAACGGGATAGAAAACAGACTCCACAGGGACACATCTTAAAAATGAAACATTCCAACACTTCATAAGTACTCATGGTTTACACAAGGAAGTGGACAACTGGTTACATGGACCAGAGCACGGAGCCTGATGACATGAGTTGAGCTTTTCATTGTCCTCATCAGATTCTAACCTCAGCTTTGATGTCACTTTAGCCTTCCTTATTTGTTCTCATATTTTATTTTTCCCTCTGTTGCACATGATGATGGCATACAAAACCATGAACCCATTTAATCCAATTGGTCACAATAGTGGGGGGAAAAAAGTGTTTACAGGCTCTAGAGAAGTTAAAGTTGTACTTCTCAACAAATAATATATATATTATGCATTTAGTATGATTCAGAGAATTTTCACATGATTTCTCAAAATGGTCACAAGACCAAGAGCATAAATCTCCTGGTGTACTTTTTACAGAGGAATTTGTCACCAGAAGTCTGTATTCAACTGCTTTAAAAACATATACATTGATAAAATTCTAAATATTAAATGTTTTAAGGGTCTAGTTTACATACAGTTTGTGACTTTTTCCACAATACATTAAATCCATGATGCTCGTGATATATTAGCAGTGACATTTGTGACTAATGGGAAAATACAGTGACTAACATATTTTATTTAATCATAGCAGATTAATCAATTTTTCAATAGATTGAAGTTGGTTTATGGATATACTTGATCAAGATGATCTACACATTTGCCTTTACATACAGTACCAGTAAAAAGTTTGGACACGTACTCATTCCAGGGTTTATTTTATTTTGACTATTTTCTACATTGTAAAATAATAGTGAAGACATCAAAACTATGAAATAACGCATATGGAATCATGTAGTTACCAAAAAAAGTGTTCCTTTCTTTGGGATAGGGGGCGGTATTTTGACGTCCGGATGAAAAGCATGCCCAAAGTAAACTGCCTGCTACTCAGGCCCAGAAGCGAGGATATGCATATAATTCGTATATTTGGATATAAAACGGTTAGAA
The DNA here is from genome assembly GCF_013265735.2 of Oncorhynchus mykiss. Taxonomy (NCBI): domain Eukaryota; kingdom Metazoa; phylum Chordata; class Actinopteri; order Salmoniformes; family Salmonidae; genus Oncorhynchus; species Oncorhynchus mykiss. Next base: position 1,607,676 of record NC_048589.1, read on the forward strand.
TAATGTCTGTGAGTATAACAGAACTGAAATGGCAGGCGAAACCCAGAGAAAAAAACATTTAAAAAATAAAACAATTCAGCAAAGTGCCTAGCACTTTTATAATAGGGCGAAATTGTCCCCGATTGCAGTTTCTAGGGCTTCCACTAGACTTCAACAGCCTTTAGAAAGAGTTTCAGGCTGATTTTTTGGAAAACATTAGGGAGAAGATGTAGTTTTTAATAATATTTTTTTTTGGCTGTAGTGTTTCCAAGCGCATGGCCGAGAGAGCGCTTTCTTTTTGACTATCTCCGGTAAAGACAATAACGATTCTCCATCTTAAATGTTATTGTTTATTGCGTATTAGGGTACCTAAGGTTTGATTATAAATGTTGATTGACTTGTTTGCACAACAGAAGTACCAGAAGTACCAACAGAAGAAGATCTTCAAAGGTAAGGCATATATTATATCGCTATTTCGTGTCGCAACTCCCTGGTTGAAAAGTATTTGTTATGAATTTGTGTGCTGGGCTCTGTCCTCAGATAATTGCATGGTTTGATTTCGCCGTAAAGCCTTTTTGAAATCTGACACCTTGGCTGGATTAACAACAAGTTAAGCTTTATTTTGATGTATTGCACTTGTGATGTCATGAAAGTTTACTATTTATAGTAATTTAATTTGAATTCACCAATTCACCGGATGTTGGCCAGGTGGGACGCTACCCTCCCACGTATCCATAAGAAGTTTTAAACAAACTGAAATATATTTTACATTTGAGATTCTTCAAAGTAGCCACCCTTTGCCTTGATGACAGCTTTTGCACACTCTTGGCATTCTCTCAAGTCAACTGGAATGCATTTCAATTAACAGGTGTGCCTTGTAATGCATTTGAGCCAATCAGTTGTGTTGTGACAAGGTAGGGGTGGTATACAGAAGATATCCCTATTTGGTAAAAGACCAAGTCCATATTATGGCAAGAACAGCTCAAATAAGCAAAGAAAGAAAACACAGTTCGTCATTACTTTAAGATATGAAGGTCAGTCAATACAAAACATTTCAATACGAAACCGCCACAGGAAAAGAAGACCCAGAGTTACCTCTGCTGCAGAGGATAAGTTCATTAGAGTTAACTACACCTCAGATTGCAGGCCAAATAAATGCTTGAAAGAGTTCAACTAACAGACACTTCTCAAATGTCAAATGTCATGGTCGAATTGCTGCAAAGAAACTACAACTAAAAGGACACCAATAATAAGAAGAACTTGCTTAGGCCAAGAAACATGAGCAATGGACAATAGACCAGTGTAAATCTGTACTTTGGTCTGACGAGTCCAAATTTGAGATTTCTGGTTCCAACCGCAGTGTCTTTATGAGACGCAGAGTAGGTGAACGGATTATCTCCGCCTGTGTGGTTCCCACCGTGATGCATGGAGAAGGAGGTGTGATGGTGTGGGGGTGCTTTGCTGGTGACACTGTCAGTGATTTATTTAGAATTGAAGACAAACTTAATCAGCATGGCAGCAATACGTCATCCCATCTGGTTTGGGCTTAGTGGGACTATCATTTGTTTTTCAACTTGACAATGAGCAAACACACCTCCAGGCTGTGTAAGGGCTAATTGACCAAGAAGGAGAGCGATGGATTGCTGCATCCGATGACCTGGCTTGGGATGAGTTGGACCGCAGAGGGAAGGAAAAGCATTCCAGGTGAAGCTGATTGGAAAGCTGTCATCGTAGTAAAGGGTGGCTACTTTGAAGAATTTCGAATATAAAATGTATTTTGATTTGTTCATCATTCTTTGATTACTACATGATTCCATATGTGTCATTTCATAGTTTTAATGTCTTCTCTATTATTCAACAATGTAATCCAAGTTTATCATTTTAAAAGGCTAATTGATCATTAGAAAACCATTTTGCAATTATGTTAGCACAGCTGAAAAGTGTTGTTCTGATTAAAGAAGCAATAAAATGGTCCTTCTTTAGACTAGTTGAGTATCTGGAGTGTCAGCATTTGTGGGTTCGATTACAGGCTCAAAATGGCCAGAAACAAATAACTTTCTTCTGAAAATCGTCAGTCTATTCTTGTACTGAGAAATGAAGGCTATTCCATTCGAGAAATTGTTAAGAAACTGAAGATCTCTTACAACGCTATGTAATACTCCCTTCACAGAACAGAGCCAACTGGCTCTAACCAGAATAGAAAGAGGACTGTGAGGACCCGGTGCACAACTGAGCATGAGGACAAGTACATTAGAGTGTCTAGTTTGAGAAACAGACAAGTCCTCAACTGGCAGCTTCATTAAATAGTATACACAAAACACCAATCTCAACGTCAACAGTGAAGAGGCGACTCTGGGATGTTGGCCATACTGGTCTGGTGAATCTTGTGTCCATGCTAGAGCAAAACAACCAACTTGTACATGTTTGTGAGACTCACCTTTCCATATATAGAGGGGACAAAGTGTATAGCCCAAACTGCTAGAAACAGACAGGAAGTTGGCAGATCGGCTGTACAGACATCAGACAAATCCGGTGACGCTTGAGGGGGTCGTAGAACAAAACGGAGAACACTACCTACATGTACATATTATCTCAATTACCTTGACTAACCGGTGCACCCACACAGACTCTGTACTGGTACCCCATGTAAATAGGCCCACTATTGTTATTTTACTGCTGCTCTTTAATTATTTGTTACTTAAATTTTTTACTTTTCCATTTTTTAGGTCTATTGTATTTGTACCTGTTGTATTTGGCGCATGTGACAAATAATATTTGATTTGATCTCGTTCGTGAGAGTAATATTTCCACAGAGGGTCATAATAATAATAGTTTGTAGGCCAAACCTTTGACATTTTCTTGAGAAGACCGATTTTCAGATTGTCTCATGGTCTGACAAACATCGCTCTAGCGCTGCCACCTTTCACCGCTGAAACTGACAGATTTTTTTAATGCTAATTTGATTTAAGCGGGGGCGTGGACATCGACTCTAGGGGTTAATGAGGCCTTGGTTTATTTTGGGTAGTTGTTAGGTGTCCATATCAGCTCATATGCAGCTGATACAGGAAACAATTGTGAAAATACCCCAATGTACGTCACTGTGTGGAATTCGCAACAATGGTTATATTCACAAGTAAAAACCAAAAGAACGATGATGGGGGAGGAGAAGGCATTAAATGACCTCAAATCAAAAGTTGGAGCTATGACTTGGGCTATTGATTGATAAGTGCATACTGAGCAGTGGTTGTTGCTATTTTCCCCCAAATTCGAATGTCATTACTGGAGTTTTTCACATTTGACAATGTTATTGTAGTTGTGAAACTGTGCAATACTGCCATCTAGTGGCTATACCTATGCCAGGAGTTGAGTTGAAATGTGGTTGGGCTGAACATTGGTTCACAAAGATGAGGAAAGCTCAGAATATAGAAGGGTTGGTTGTTTAACCCTTGACCTACAATTTCCGCATCCCTGGGAAAATCTAATTAACATCATTCAAAAATATGTCTCTATAAGCTAGAGATACTGTGTGTTTTTTTCCCCATGGGCTACATCTCAATCCAATGCATCTGCTGATATCGCCCTTCCGCATCAGCGGTGAAAGATGGCAGAGCTAGAGCTGTGTTTGTCAGACCTATGAGATATCCCAAAAAAATGTCTGTAGTGGTTTTGGTCTCTGAGCCCACAATCTTCACAAGACTTGTCTGAAGGTCCCCGGTACCAGTTTAAAAAATGAATGGAATTATATATGTAGGTAGTTTAGTGTCTAAAATAAGGGGATAAATACATGTAAAGAAAATTGTAGTTTCCTGATCTTTCTTTATACGTCTCAGATATAGGATAGACACTTCAGAACAAACATTCTTTATACAGTGCCTTGCGAAAGTATTCGGCCCCCTTGAACTTTGCAACCTTTTGCCACATTTCAGGCTTCAAACATAAAGATATAAAACTGTATTTTTTTGTGAAGAATCAACAACAAGTGGGACACAATCATGAAGTGGAACGATATTTATTGGATATTTCAAACTTTTTTAACAAATCAAAAACTGAAAAATTGGGCGTGCAAAATTATTCAGCCCCTTTACTTTCAGTGCAGCAAACTCTCTCCAGAAGTTCAGTGAAGATCTCTGAATGATCCAATGTTGACCTAAATGACTAATGATGATAAATACAATCCACCTGTGTGTAATCAAGTCTCCGTATAAATGCACCTGCACTGTGATAGTCTCAGAGGTCCCTTAAAAGCGCAGAGAGCATCATGAAGAACAAGGAACACACCAGGCAGGTCCGAGATACTGTTGTGAAGAAGTTTAAAGCTGGATTTGGATACAAAAAGATTTCCCAAGCTTTAAACATCCCAAGGAGCACTGTGCAAGCGATAATATTGAAATGGAAGGAGTATCAGACCACTGCAAATCTACCAAGACCTGGCCGTCCCTCTAAACTTTCAGCTCATACAAGGAGAAGACTGATCAGAGATGCAGCCAAGAGGCCCATGATCACTCTGATTGAACTGCAGAGATCTACAGCTGAGGTGGGAGACTCTGTCCATAGGACAACAATCAGTCATGTATTGCACAAATCTGGCCTTTATGGAAGAGTGGCAAGAAGAAAGCCATTTCTTAAAGATATCCATAAAAAGTGTCGTTTAAAGTTTGCCACAAGCCACCCGGGAGACACACCAAACATGTGGAAGAAGGTGCTCTGGTCAGATGAAACCAAAATTGAACTTTTTGGCAACAATGCAAAACGTTATGTTTGGCGTAAAAGCAACACAGCTCATCACCCTGAACACACCATACCCACTGTCAAACATGGTGGTGGCAGCATCATGGTTTGGGCCTGCTTTTCTTCAGCAGGGACAGGGAAGATGGTTAAAATTGATGGGAAGGTGGATGGAGCCAAATACAGGACCATTCTGGAAGAACCTGATGGAGTCTGCAAAAGACCTGAGACTGGGACGGAGATTTGTCTTCCAACAAGACAATGATCCAAAACATAAAGCAAAATCTACAATGGAATGGTTCAAAAATAAACATATCCAGGTGTTAGAATGGCCAAGTCAAAGTCCAGACCTGAATCCAATCGAGAATCTGTGGAAAGAACTGAAAACTGCTGTTCACAAATGCTCTCCATCCAACCTCACTGAGCTCGAGCTGTTTTGCAAGGAGGAATGGGAAAAAAATTCAGTCTCTCGATGTGCAAAACTGATAGAGACATACCCCAAGCGACTTACAGCTGTAATCGCAGCAAAAGGTGGCGCTACAAAGTATTAACTTAAGGGGGCTGAATCATTTTGCACGCCCAATTTTTCAGTTTTTGATTTGCTAAAAAAGTTTGAAATATCCAATAAATGTCGTTCCACTTCATGATTGTGTCCCACTTGTTGTTGATTCTTCACAAAAAAATACAGTTTTATATCTTTATATTTGAAGCCTGAAATGTGGCAAAAGGTCGCAAAGTTCAAGGGGGCCGAATACTTTCGCAAGGCACTGTATTTTTTGGGGGACTATCTGTTGTTCAATGTAGTTTAATGTAGTTTATCTGTTATTCAAGGCGTTTCTTTTGGCTAATAGCAGTAATTCCAAATTCAATGTTGGGTCGGATTTTCCTGACAGATTTAGTACTGTGCATACTGAATGATGTAATGAAGGACGAGTTCTGCTCCTAACTCTGCTTCTGTGAGGACAGATGCTGGGAGATGAGAAGCAAGTACAGGGAGTGAATATTAATAACTAACAGACATGAAACTAAACACGGACAGCGTCTGGACAGGGGAAACAACATGAATGCAGATACAGGGATCAAACTGAGGAATAGACAGATATAGAGGAGGCAATCAATAAAGTGAATGAGTCCAGGGGAGTCCAATGAGGCACTGGTGCTCATAACAATGACAGTGACAGGTGTGCATAATGATGGGCAGCCTGGCACCCTCGAGCGCCAGATAGGGGCAGCGGGAGCAAGCGTGACAGTTTCATGTATTTGGGCCAAAGGGAATTCTTTGCTTCCGCCACCATATAGCTTAAAGTTATGGCAACCCCCCCCCCCCAAAAAAAAACGCAAAGAAATTGGGACCTTAGGAAAGCTAACAGGGAAAAAATAAAAACTATAACCTTAAAATCTAGGCCAAAATGGAAGTGAACCTTGGATTTGCGTTCACAAACTGGAGAGGCCTAGCTAGCTCGATTCAAATTCAACAAATACTTTTTTTACCCCAATGAAAATATAAGACATCACTTTATATCTAGCAAGATATATCAGCTGTGTTGCTTTGGTTATTTAGTTGTAAATATGTATGCGATGTTATACACTACATTACCAAAAGTATGTGGACACCTGCTCATCGAACATCTCATTCCAAAATCATGGGCATTAATATGGAGTTGGTCCCCCCTTTGCTGCTATCACAGCCTCCACTCTTCTGAGAAGGCTTTCCACTAGATGTGGGAACATTGCTTCGGGGACTTGCTTCCACTCAGCCATGAGCATTAATTAGTGAGGTTCGGGCACTGATGTTGGGCGATTAAGCCTGGCTAGCAGTCGGCATTCCAATTCATCCAAAGGTGTTCGATGGGGTTGAGGTCAGGGCTCTGTGCAGGTCAATCAAGTTCTTCCACACCAATCTCAACAAACCATTTCTGTATGGACCATGCTTTGTGCACGTGGGCATTGTCATGCTGAAACAGGAAAGGGCCTTCCCCAAACAGTTGCCAAACATTTGGTGGCACAGAATCATCTAGAATATCATTGTATGCTGTAAAGATTTCCCTTCACTGGAACTAAGGGGCCTAGGCCGAACCATGAAAAACAGCCCCAGACCATATTCCTCCACAATATGCATTCGGGCAGGTAGCGTTCTCCTGGCATCTGCCAAACCCAGATTTGTCCGTCAGACAGCCAAAATGGTGAAGTGTGATTCATCACTCCAGTGAATGTGTTTCCATTACTGCAGAATCCAATGGCGGCGAGATTTACACCACTCCAGCCGACGATTGGCATTGCGCATGGTGATCTTAGGCTTGTGTGCGGCGTCTCGGCCATGGATCCTGACAATCAGTTTATGTGCAGACATTTCTTCCAGAGGCAGTTTGGAACTCAGTAGTGAGTGTTGCAACCGATGACAAACAAATGGTATGCGCTACGCGCTTCAGCACTTGGCCGTCTTATTCTATGAGTTTGTCTGGCCTACCACTTTGCGGTTGAGCTGATGTTGCTCCTAGACGTTTCCACTTCACAGTAACATTACTTACATTTGACCGTGGCAGCTCTAGTAGGGCAGAAATCTGATGAACTGACTCGTTGGAAAGGTGGCATCCTATGACTGCGCCAAGTTGAGCTCTTCAGTAAGGCCATTCTACTGCCAATGTTTGTCTACACTTGTCAGCAAAGGGTGTGGCTGAAATAGCTGAATACACTCATTTGAAGGGGTGTCCACATACTTTTTATATATTCTATATGTTGTTTTTGAAGAGGCTGAGGAATCATAATGCTGGAATTTTAATGGGAATCACGTTCCCTGTTAGGGTAGAAGAGGTTACAGTAACTAGGATTAGGGCTATCCAGCAGGTCTCCGATGTGGAGGCAGTGCAAATAGCGGAAGGAGTAATTGGAGATAAGATGAGAGTGATTCTCATCTAGACTCTGTGACGTTTATTGCACAAGTGATAAATTGCACTGGACAAAAACATTTTTTTTAAGAAACTGCAATTCATTGTGAAGGTGCCAAAATTATTTTGGGATCTTCAGGACTTCACAGCCGAAATGTTACAGAAAATACTGAATGAAACGGTTCCCCGCTCAGGCTCATGAGCATTTGTATCCAATTGAAAGAATAACGTGTTTTTTTACCCATCCGAGTTGGTGTAACTCTAAAACATCATCACCAGAGATTGGATTATTGTACCAGTTGTCGTGTCGTTGGTACAATTAATGCGATGACGAATATTTTATCAAATCAACTAACTGATTACTTATTACGATGATTAAATTACTCATGTAACAATTAACTCATTAGCAATCTTGGGGCACCACGCGAAAAGTTTGTTTTAAAAGTTATCGCTTTCTGAATTAACTCTACAGATATAAACTCAGCAAAAAAAATAAATCTCAAATCTCACTGTCAACTGTGTTTATTTTTAGCAAACTCAACATATTTGTATGAACATAACAACATTCAACAACTGAGACAAACTGAACAAGTTCCACACACATGTGACCAACAGAAATGGAATAAAAGGCAAAGATACAGGTAGAAATACACAGGGGATAATGGGGAAAATAGAAGACATCTGGTGGGTGGTGGAGAAAAGCACAAGACAGTTGAAACAAATCAGGGTGTGACATTAACAACTAGCTACAGGTTTGCTAGTTAGCATTACATTCCTCCTGCTAGTAGCAAATAATAGTTTTCCTGTCAGCGAACACATCAAGGTCCTAAAGGTTATGACGTTAGCTAACTAGCCAGTTATTTAGCCGGCTAGCTAGCTATATATAACCACACCAGAAATACTCATATCTGGCTATACATTGCTTTTACCTACATAGTTAACATTATCAACCAGAGAGACATGCAGGTCTTAGTTACGATTTCTAGCTAGTTGTTTAATGCTAACTCTAAACACCTGAGTTGACTTCCTTGATGAGTAGAATAACTAGCTGGCTAGCTAATTAACATACGTATTTCATCTTTCATTCCCCCTCTCTCTCCATTCCCTTTTATCTTTCTCTCTCCCCCTTTTCTCTCCCAGTGTGAAGACTGTGTATAACAACACACACACGTAGCGGGATATTGGAAGTTAATGGGGCTTAATGGAGTGTACTGTAATATCGAATCATGTAGACTTCAGCCCATTTGTTATTGTCAAGTAGTCTAATGTAGGGAACAGTGTTACGAGCTAATGTAGCAGACTGTATAACAGTAGTGTCACTATTATTAGTGGCATATGGAGGGTAATATACTGGACCGGTCTGCCTTGTTGTTCAATGGAGTCAAATTAAACCTCTCTTTCAGGAGTGGGCACCAGAAAATAAAAGCAAAAGGGGAATAAAAGAGGTAGAGGCACAATAGAGGTGAATATGTCTTCATCTGTTTGTATGACCTCATGCTACACAGTATAACTATCATTCAGTACTCAATTACCATCTCATTATGACGAATCATCAATTTCCAATTACTGATTGGTTTGTTATTTGTGTGTAGATAGTGTTAGTGTATGGTTAATTTACATTTCTGTCTCCTGTTTCTCAGTGTGTGGATGGATGCATTCAAAACTAGGAGCAGAGTGCTTTAGCGGTGGGAGAGAGGAGACGGCAACAGAGAGGGCTTACTCCTGAGACCTATTGTACCATCAACCAATAATGTCAATGCGGAGCTACGTATACGGATCCCTCCACATTGTTAGAAAATGTGGGAAGCACACGGCGATGAGGTAAGGAGATCAATTTGGCCTTCAGTCTAATGTAGGACTCTCCAACCCTGTTCCTGGAGAGCTACCGTCCTGTAGGTTTTCGCTCCAACCCTAATCTAGCGCACCTGATTCTAATAATTAGCTTGTTGATGAACTGAATCAGGTTAGTTATCCAGGAATGGGGTTGGAGAGCCCTGGTCTAATGGCTGGGATGCCAGTGAGATGTTGAAATAGGAGACGTACGGAGTCAACTCCACCTGTCCTCAGCGCCTCAATTGTAATATATTTTATAAGGATTAGGAATGCATGATTTGCCTCAACAATTACCACATTTCCAACCAGAATATCTGTATTTATACTGGTATGCCTTACTGATAAGACCATGTCAATTTCCTCTCCTTCCCATTGTCGTGACTTGACTCATTAATGTGATGACTGTTATTTATTGAATAATTACCTATGTTCAATTGTTACTAAATTAATCATGTAACAATTAACTCATTAGGAATTTGGGGCACCATGGGAGAAGTTGATTAATGAGTTACCATCTCCCACATTAACTCAATAATATACAGTGGGGCAAAAAAGTATTTAGTCAGCCACCAATTGTGCAAGTTCTCCCAATTAAAAAGATGACAGAGGCCTGTAATTTTCATCATAGGTACACTTCAACTATGACAGACAAAATGAAAAAAAAATCCAGAAAATCACATTGTAGGATTTTTTAGGAATTTATTTGCAAATTATGGTGGAAAATAAGTATTTGGTCAATAACAAAAGTTTCTCAATACTTTTTTATATACCCTTTGTTGGCAATGACAGAGGTCAAATGTTTTCTGTAAGTCTTCACAAGGTTTTCACTCACTGTTGCTGGTATTTTGGCCCATTCCTCCATGCAGATCTCCTCTAGAGCAGTGATGTTTTGGGGCTGTTGCTGGGCAACACGGACTTTCAACTCCCTCCAAAGATTTTCTATGGGGTTGAGATCTGGAGACTGGCTAGGCCACTCCAGGACCTTGAAATGCTTCTTGCGAAGCCACTCCTTCGATGCCTGGGCAGTGTTTTTGTCATCATTGTCATGCTGAAAGACCCAGCCACGTTTCATCTTCAATGCCTGTGCTGATGGAAAGAGGTTTCCATTCATTATTTTCATTACACGGATCAGTCGTCCTGGTCCCTTTGCAGAAAAACAGCCCCAAAGCATGATGTTTCCACCCCCATGCTTCACAGTAGATATGGTGTTCTTTGGATGCAACTCAGCATTCTTTGTCCTCCAAACACGACGAGTTGAGTTTTTACCAAAAAGTTCTATTTTGGTTTCATCTGACCACATGACATTCTCCCAATCTTCTTCTGGATCATCCAAATGCTCTCTAGCAAACTTCAGACGGGCCTGGACATGTACTGGCTTAAGCAGGGGGACACGTCTGGCACTGCAGGATTTGAGTCCCTGGCGGCGTAGTGTGTTACTGATGGTAGGCTTTGTTACTTTGGTCCCAGCTCTCTGCAGGTCATTCACTAGGTCCCCTCGTGTGATTCTGGGATTTTTGCTCACTGTTCTTGTGGTCATTTTGACCCCACGGGGTGATATCTTGCGTGGAGCCCCAGATCGAGGGAGATTATCAGTGGTCTTGTAAGTCTTCCATTTGCTAATAATTGCTCCCACAGTTGATTTCTTCAAACCAAGCTGCTTACCTATTGCAGATTCAGTCTTCCCAGCCTGGTGCAGGTCTACAATTTTGTTTCTGGTGTCCTTTGACAGCTCTTTGGTCTTGGCCATAGTGGAGTTTGGAGTGTGACTGTTTGAGGTTGTGGACAGGTGTCTTTTATACTGATAACAAGTTCAAACAGGTTCCATTAATACAGGTAACGAGTGGAGGACAGAGGAGCCTCTTAAAGAAGAAGTTACAGGTCTGTGAGAGCCAGAAATCTTGCTTGTTTGTTGGTGACCAAATACTTATTTTCCACAATCATTTGCAAATATATAAAAAATCCTACAATGTGATTTTCTGGATTTTTTTTCTCATTTTGTCTGTCATAGTTGAAGTGTACCTATGATAAAAATTACAGGCCTCATCTTTTTAAGTGGGAGATCTTGCACAATTGGTGGCTGACTAAATACTTTTTTGCCCCACTGTTACGGTTTTCTTGCGGTGAAGGAGAGTCGGACCAAAATGCAGCGTGGTATTCTTGAAACATGTTTAATGATGAAGAAAAAACGAACAATACAAAAACAACAAACGCAACGTGAAAACCCATACAGCCTATCTGGTGCAAACAAACACAGAGACAGGAACAATCACCCACAAAACACTCAAAGAATATGGCTGCCTAAATATGGTTCCCAATCAGAGACAACGATAAACACCTGCCTCTGATTGAGAACCACTCCAGACAGCCATATACTTTGCTAGAGAACCCCACTAAGCCACAATCCCAATACCTACGAAAACCCCAAGACAAAACACACCACATAAATAAACCCATGTCACACCCTGGCCTGACCAAAATAATAAAGAAAACACAAAATACTAAGACCAGGGCGTGACACCCACTGTATATATATTGATAAGTCACGTATTAATCATTACATCAGTCTCATTCTGAACATTGCGGACTTCTTGAATCTGCACAAACCCTTGTCTTACTGATCATTCCACACCACACAAATGTATTTGATTATTTATTTATTTACTAACAAACTAAATGATAAAACAGGTTACACACGCAGAATAGGTTATTGATTAGAAACTTAATACGATGACAACAGGTCCCTAGCGGACTAACACAATATGACACTTGTTACAAAAGATGGACAGTTAAAGAGAAAGAGAAGCAAAACTACATTTGGGAATTATGCTCACAGTAATCCTATTACCTTGCCCTGAACTGTCACCCTTTTGGGTAAGAAGTAATGCATGTATTTACGTGTTGAAGTTCTTTGGCATGTATCTCTGTTGGACCCAGGCCTTCGTGAAAAGGGTTCGATTGGCCTTTTCCTTCGGATGGGCCTTCTCCTTCGTTCTCAGGTTTAAGATTCTGATTGTCCACAAGAGGTCACAATGTCCTTCTTCTTAGTTATCAGCCGTGTCGATGACCTCCAGAGTCATGATGAGAGCAGTGTAGGCGGCGATGATTTGAAGAGAATAACCGGATGGTCCTACTTAAATTCACTTTCTTAGATACATTACTTAGAATAGCTACTCAACTGTAGCATTGATTGTTAAAGGCTCCTTTGTCTTCTTCAACCTCATGTTGATTTTCAGGGTCGTGACTAATGGAAGCCTAACTGCAGTTTGTGGTCCTTCTTGTCTCCTATGTTAAAACCTCTCTGGGACATGTGGGATGCTTCCCACCTCGACAACAGCCAGTAAAATTGAAGGGCGCCAAATTCAAAACAACAGAAATCCCATAATTAAAATTCCCCAAACATACAAGTATTTTATACCATTTTAAAGATAAACTTCTTGTAAATCCAGCCACAGTGTGAAATAGGCTTTATGGCGAAAGCACACCAAATGATTGTTAGGTCAGCACCTAGTCACAGAAAACCATAAAGCCATTTTCCAGCCAAGGAGAGCCCTCACAAAAGTCAGAAATAGCGATTAAATGAATCACTAACCTTTGATGATCTTCATCAGATGGCACTCACAGGACTTCATGTTACACAATAAATGTGTGTTTTGTTCGATAAAGTTAATCTTTATGTCCAAAAACCTCATTTGAAATTGGTGTGTTATGGTCAGAAATGCATTGTCTCAAACAAACATCTGGTGAAAGTGCAGAGAGCCACATCAAATTACAGAAATACTAATAATAAACATTGATAAAAGATACAAGTTTTATGCATGGAAATATAGATAAACTTCTCCTTAATGCAACCGCTGTGTCAGATTTCAAAACGCTTTACAACGAAAGCACACCTTGTTTGGTCAGCGCCAAGTCACAGAAAACCATACAGCCATTTTCCAAAGAAGGAGAGGTGTCACAAAAGCCAGAAATAGCATTATAAATATTCACTTACCTTTGATGATCTTCATCAGAATGCACTCCCAGGAATCCCAGTTCTACAATAAATGTTTGTTTTGTTCGATAAAGTCCATGTCCAAATACCTCCTTTTTGTGTGCGCGTTTAGTTCACAAATCCAAACTCAGGCAAGTCCAGGCAAAAGTTCAGACGAAAAGTCAAATGATGTATAGAATCAATCTTTAGGATGTTTTTATCATAAATCTTCAATACTGTTTCAACCGGAGAATTCCTTTGTCTTTAGAAATGCATTGGAACGCAGCTAGCTCTCACAGGCGCACGCGAGACTGAGCTCATGGCACTCTGCCAGACATCTGGTTGAAACAGCTCTCATTCTCTCCACCTTCACAGTAGAAATCTCAAACAAGGTTCTAAAGACTGCTGACATCTAGTGGAAACCTTAGGAAGTGCAATATGACCCCATAGACACTGTGTATTCGATAGGCGATGACTTGAAAAACTACAAACCTCAGATTTCCCACTTCCTGGTTGAATTTTTTCTCAGTTCTTTGCCTGCCATATGAGTTCTGTTATACTCACAGACATCAAACAGTTTTAGAAACTTCAGAGTGTTTTCTATCCAAATCTACTAATGATATGCATATTCTAGCTTTTTGGCCTGAGTAGCAGGCAGTTTACTCTGGACCCCTTATCATCCAAGCTACTCAATACTGCCCCCCAGTCCCAAAAAAGTGAATTGGTATGTTAAATCTTAACTCAATCTTTTATACCCCTGGGGAAAAAAGGGGAATTTTCATCATGCTGACTCTCTGGGCTCCCTGGGACGTGACAAGTTACAAGGAAAAATTTCATCATCACTATGTGATGATTTTAGAGAACGATTTTAGAGAACTAAAATCACAATTCTATTGTCACAAAAACATTATCGTCATACTATATTTTCTCCAGAACGTGAAGGATGTAAACCTGATATATACACAGTGTACCAGCTCTTCAAGGTACAATGTTTTGTTAGGTCTTTATACCATTTTTAAGGACATCACGAAATACACTCATTTTCCATATTCCATCGTTCATCATTCCCAACATTCGGATGTTGAAATATATTGTCCCAGTGTTCATTGTTGCTACCACACCTTAATCATATAATTGGACTATGTCCTATATACTACATCCACTGTCTTGGCTAAATTACTCTATCATGGCATTGTCTCTAATGTCATTTTAGAACCGTTTTTAATCTATAGATATTCTCCAGTTCAACAACTAAAAATCCCAGTAAAAATCCCACTTCATTACAATTAACATCAATGTGTATTGGAATTGCCGAACCCCAGACTATAGGCCAAATGTGGCTTTGTTGTGGTAGCGGAGGTCAATATGTTGTGCACCATTGAGAGAGGCACTTTATATGAGGGGATTCTATTCATGGCCAAATGGCCCATAGTAGAGCTAGCTTCACAGAGAAAATCCTCCAACAACAATCGAACCAATTGGACATGTCATGGTTCATGACCTCTACTAGCTTTCCTACCGACAGGAGGGTTTTGTTCAGGAGAGTAGCGTGTGTGTTTACCACCAGAATAGTGTCCTGGAGAGTCTTACCCACATGGTGCAACCTGAGTGCCTGTGATTTCATCTGTTGCTGGATAAATGGCATCTCTTCAGTAATCTCCCTAACATTTATTTAGACTGTGGCTAGACTGACTGCGTTGACGGCAGAGATACCTAGAGCAAGAGTAGCGCCCCAACAAATCTTTTTTTTCGCTTGAGCTCTGATAGTTCTGTGAACGTTTGGAGTTGGGCCAACATATGGGCAGTATCTAACTGGGCGGTCCAGTCAGCCCCGGCCCAACTCAAATGTGCCACAGGTGGAATGTGTTG
The DNA here is from genome assembly GCF_013265735.2 of Oncorhynchus mykiss. Classification (NCBI taxonomy): domain Eukaryota; kingdom Metazoa; phylum Chordata; class Actinopteri; order Salmoniformes; family Salmonidae; genus Oncorhynchus; species Oncorhynchus mykiss. The sequence goes on from NC_048589.1 coordinate 1,622,937, forward strand.
GCGGTGCATGTCCTCTGCATCTAGGCGTACGTACACCCTCTGTGTGTGTTCTCTGCAGTTGGTTATAAGGAGTCCTGGATCATCACGGAGAAGGCTTCCCATAGGGGTCTCCTCTTGAGTACATCTGCTGGGTTGATTTTGACCAGGGCGCAGAGTGTCAGGATCAGCCAAAGGAACACCATCCTACAAAAATGCATAATTAGAGATATTGTTTGATTATTTCAGTTTGTTCTTTGCAAACAAAACTGTTTTGATGCAACAAATGTTTCTAATTTTCCTATTTCGAACAGCACAGCGCAGGACAATATCAACAGTGTCAACTAATGTATATCTTGTAGCTGGGAAGACAAGAAAATATGTTAGGTACAACGTGCTGATCTCCTGGAAGGGATCAGCTGAGGATACTTAAGAATTTTCTTAGTACCTCTGACTTTGCTAGGTTTCTATCTATTCGGTGCTGGCTTGCACCACTTATATTCCCATGGGGGGAGTGTACATCTTGATTTGGTTCCTGTGGACCCACTTGAACGTGGTGTTTTGTTGACCTTTCCTGATTCTGATTTGATAAGCCACAGGTGACAGCTTTACCACAATCTTGTGTGGCCCCGTCCAGTGGGGCAGGAACATTGTCACATACGCCCACGGGTTTGGTGTATATGTAGCACCACACCTCATCCCTGACCTCAAACCCTGGTGTGAGTCCTTTTTGTCGTAATGGGTCTTGTCACCTTCTTCACTTCTTTTCAACTTTCCTTGAGTGTACGCAAAAGTAGTCTTGAGGTGGGTTCGCAAGTCTGTCACGTATTGATGAGCCGTGTATGCGATGGCTGCGGCGCAGGGGAAGCATCATTTGTCGGCCTGTCATCATCTCGAATGGTGTTATTCCTGTAGACATATTGCGTGTGGCAATAGTTTGAGGTCCCAATCTTTGGTCGGCTGCCATATATTTCCTCTGGATTCTAACGATTGTCTGGTTGCTCCTTTCTATCCTGCCGGAGCTCCTAGGTTGGTGTGCGATGTGGAGTTTAGCTTTGACTCCCAGGAGCCACCACGGTTCGGTCATTATAGCTGCCAAAAAATGGGTTCCTTTGTCACTGTCCATGGTTTCTCCTGGCAGGCCGAAATTACTGTAAACGTGGTTGAGCAAAAGAACGGCTGTGGTTTCCACTGTGTCATTGGTTGCGGGCAGGCACTCCACCCACTTTGTGAATGTGCAAGTCACTGTGAAGAGATACTTCTTGCCTCTTGCCGACCTGGCAACTGAGTCGACCCAGTCGATCTGGATCCAGCTCCAAGTGGCAAGGGTACTCTGCGAAGTGGCTTGGAGGGTTGAAACTGGCAGCAAACTAGATACCCCCTCATGTATTGTGCCACTTCTTGTCCTATGTGAGGCCAGGGGGCCACCTGTCGCAATGTTGCTCATGTAGCCTTGACCACCCATGGCATCCACCTCCTCTTTGTGGGCAAGAGCTATCATTATCCCCCTCTGTGTTTTAGGAACCACCCACCTTTGTGTGACGTCGGTGCCAAAGCCAGGTTGGACAGTGGGTGATTGACAGGATCAGAAAAGAAAGCCATCAAAGTGGCGAGGGACTCATCTTTGTATTGCATTGCTACCTGGTCACCATTCAGAAATGAATGAGTTAGCAACACATTATGTCCGTGCAAAGATGTTACCGCAGACACCATGGGCGCCTCAATGATCATTCCGTCCCGAGTGTCGAACACTCAAGGGGTGCTGTGAATTGCACCAGATTTCTCCATGCTGTCGGCATGGTCGTTGCCAAGTCTGTCACGACCAGGTGATTTGGAATGCCTCTTGACTTTCTTCCAATACACCTGTATGTCGTGTTTGGTTATGAGGTCATCGCAAGCTAGAATGAGCTCTTCATTTTTTTACTTCTTTTCCACTCAAAGTAGTCATGTGCTTTTGTTTCCAAAACAGCATGTGGCATAAGAAGGTGAGTCTGGCATAAGTTTGAGTCAGTGCAGATTGCCAGTTCTGACAAGTCGTGTTTCATCGCCGTTTGCAGTGTGATAAGTACGCCAGCAACTCTGCGAACTGGCTGGTCTTGTTGCCTAGCTGAAATTGAAGTGGCTTGCACGGAATGTCGTGCCATACCAATCCCACACCAGCTTGCAAGTGGTCTTGCAAGCCATCCACAAATGTCATTGACATACACATGTTCTCTTCTAAGTAGTGATGGTTAGAAGGCAACGGCGGAGCTAAGTTAAAGTCGGTGTCTTTGTCACCACACTGTTGACACACCACCAAAGCCCCACCAAAAGGCAGGTTTGCGTAGTTGACTACTACATCATTGCACTGCAGCATCATTAGCCAAGCCTCTACCCTCACGGATTTGTTGGCTTTTCAGAAAAGTCACCAGCTGGTGATATGTTTCTATGATCGCCTTTTGTCCGCCGACATAACTGGTGAAGTGCTTGATCACCCAGACTGTCAACAGCAGCACTTTTTCGCAGTCTGAGTACTTGTGTTCAGCAGGGTTGAGTGTTTTGCTCGCGTAAGCAACCACACTGTCTTGGTAGTATTTTTGGTACAACCCAGCAAGGCAGTGCTCTGAGAAACCAACTTTCAAAAATAGCTTATTGTATTTTTTGGGTATACTAGGCAGGGTGCCTCACAAAGCAGCTTTTTCAAGGAAGTCACAGCTTCGTCATGAGTGGCATCCCAAACGAACAGGGTGTCTTTCTGAAGAAGACGGGTCAAAGTCTTTGACAAGTCGGCATAGTTTTCAATGAATTGATGGGAGTAATTGCATACTCCCAAGAAGCTGCGCACCTCATGAATGTACAGTGCCTTGCGAAAGTATTCGGCCCCCTTGAACTTTGCGACCTTTTGCCACATTTCAGGCTTCAAACATAAAGATATAAAATTGTATTTTTTTGTGAAGAATCAATAATAAGTGGGACACAATCATGACGTGGAACGACATTTATTGGATATTTCAAACTTTTTTCACAATTCAAAAACTGAAAAATTGGGCGTGCAAAATTATTCAGCCCCTTTACTTTCAGTGCAGCAAACTCTCTCCAGAAGTTCAGTGAGGATCTCTGAATGATCCAATGTTGACCTAAATGACTAATGATGATAAATACAATCCACCTGTGTGTAATCAACTCTCCGTATAAATGCACCTGCACTGTGATAGTCTCAGAGGTCCGTTAAAAGCGCAGAGAGCATCATGAAGAACAAGAAACACACCAGGCAGGTCCGAGATACTGTTGTGAAGAAGTTTAAAGCCGGATTTGGATACAAAAAGATTTCCCAAGCTTTAAACATCCCAAGGAGCACTGTGCAAGCGATAATATTGAAATGGAAGGAGTATCAGACCACTGCAAATCTACCAAGACCTGGGCGTCCCTCTAAACTTTCAGCTCATACAAGGAGAAGACTGATCAGAGATGCAGCCAAGAGGCCCATGATCACTCTGGATGAACTGCAGAGATCTACAGCTGAGGTGGGAGACTCTGTGCATAGGACAACAATCAGTCGTATATTGCACAAATCTGGCCTTTATGGAAGAGTGGCAAGAAGAAAGCCATTTCTGAAAGATATCCATAAAAAGTGTTGTTTAAAGTTTGCCACAAGCCACCTGGGAGACACACCAAACATGTGGAAGAAGGTGCTCTGGTCAGATGAAACCAAAATTGAACTTTTTGGCAACAATGCAAGAAGTTATGTTTGGCGTAAAAGCAACACAGCTCATCACCCTGAACACACCATCCCCACTGTCAAACATGGTGGTGGCAGCATCATGGTTTGGGCCTGCTTTTCTTCAGCAGGGACAGGGAAGATGGTTAAAATTGATGGAAAGATGGATGGAGCCAAATACAGGACCATTCTGGAAGAACCTGATGGAGTCTGCAAAAGACCTGAGACTGGGACGGAGATTTGTCTTCCAACAAGACAATGATCCAAAACATAAATCAAAATCTACAATGCAATGGTTCAAAAATAAACATATCCAGGTGTTAGAATGGCCAAGTCAAAGTCCAGACCTGAATCCAATCGAGAATCTATGGAAAGAACTGAAAACTGCTGTTCACAAATGCTCTCCATCCAACCTCACTGAGCTCGAGCTGTTTTGCAAGGAGGAATGGGAAAAAATGTCAGTCTCTCGATGTGCAAAACTGATAGAGACATACCCCAAGCGACTTACAGCTGTAATCGCAGCAAAAGGTGGCGCTACAAAGTATTAACTTAAGGGGGCTGAATAATTTTGCACGCCCAATTTTTCAGTTTTTGATTTGTTAAAAAAGTTTGAAATATCCAATAAATGTCGTTCCACTTCATGATTGTGTCCCACTTGTTGTTGATTCTTCACAAAAAGTCAGTTTTATATCTTTATGTTTGAAGCCTGAAATGTGGCAAAAGGTCGCAAAGTTCAAGGGGGCCGAATACTTTCGCAAGGCACTGTATGTAGGTTTTTTGATGTTGTACACTGCATGGATTCTGCTATACTGTAGCAGGATGCCCTCAGTACCCACCAGAAGTCCAACATAGTTTACCTTGGTCCTGCACCATTGTCCTTTCATGATAGCAAACATAGCCCTGAGTTGGGTAAGAACGTGGTCCATCTCATTGAGGTGATGTGACCAAGAACATCATCCACATAGAATATTGTCCCCCTGGTGACTGCATTTGGCATTGCCTTGTGCAGGAAGATGTTAAACTCTGAGGGGGAGTTTGCATTACCGAACGGGCAATAATTGAACGTGAAGAGCTTGTTCAAGAAAGAGAAAGCCAACTTGTCGGTCACGAGGGTAGACTTTCATGGTCCAGAAACCATTCGCCATGTCGATGGTGTAGAAGTACTTTGCGTTTGCCACCTTTGGCAACTCTTGGTCGAGCTGTTTCATTGGCCAACGAGACAATGAAACCAGCTTGTTGAGTTGTCTATAGTCAATGGTAAGACACCATTTACTCGTTGGTTTCAAAACAGGCCACACCGGAGCGCTGTACATTACATCCTGATTATCTGTTTAGCTAATAGGGAGTCGATAATCTCTTGCACCACCGAGTATACTGCAAGCGGAATTTTGTATTGTCTCACAAACGTAGGAGCTGCTCCGGGTGGCGTAGGAATACACACCACATGAATACCTGTAACACTGCAATCCAGAGAGTCTGTCGACCAGATATCTCTATGTTTGTTAAATAATTCCCGCAACGGATGTCGTTGACAAGTCCGACAGTAGCTGTAGTACCTGTGCATGGAAACCAGGATATGGTTTGGCGACATCAGACAGGTCTTCATCAGGTGGTGACAGCATGTCAATCGTGGGGGAATCATTGGCTTTTACCTCATCAGTGTGTACCTCACATGCAGAAGTAGATGCGGTATCATCCTCCATAACGATGGAGTATATCAACAGCTCGTTGTCGGAATCGACATCCAGACTGAACATCAATGTGTCGTCAAGCGGCAATACGGGAGTTTTGTAAAAAGCATCCCTCCCTCACCACATAGGTCTAGGGAGGAAGTAAGAGGCCCAATCATGAGAACAACAAGTTCAAAATCTGGATGGAGTAATCAATCAATGTTCCTAGCTGAGTGTGTCAAGGAATGGAAAAATCCTAGAGTCAGATTCTGCACCAAGAGGTAAGTGGATCTAGCGTTTAGCTCCAACAGCGGATTACCATTGATAGTTAACCCCAAGTCGAAAGGTTGCGGAGAGGGTTGGAAGAACTCATTGTTGCCTTCCATCCGGAAGCTGGGGGCCAGGTTCAGTCTTACAGAAACCTCTGTGGTTCTTGCCGTTATCACTTTGCAAGCTTCAGGAATAGTCTGCCCTGATGCCATCCATGCAGAGTTGAAAGAAAAGGCGTTTTGGGCTGTCTGCACCAAAGACCAACTTGGTGAATGGTATTGAGTTTAACACCCAATCTTTCCAAAATGTCCGCTCCCACCCAAACTGTACGTATGAGGTTCGCGACAACCAGTAGGTAGTGAGATACTTCCTTGGTTCCAATGCGGAGTATAGCACACACACACGTCTAAAGTAGCGAGTGTCATCTGGGGAGTTGTTCCCAGCGAGAATCTGAATGTTTTCGGAACAAGGGGGTGGCAGTAAGCCGATTTTGAAATGTCGCTGAACATTTCCAAACTGTTTGCAGATTTTTTGGACCAGGTTGCCAGTATGGCATCCTCAACCATTGTGCCGTTCTAGGCACACGCCACATCAGTGGAGGGCGGTATGTGTCGGCTGGTGAATCACCCAAACCACACAGGAAACCCTCATGTTCGGTTAATTTACGAGTTGAACTAGTCACCCTGTTATTTGCCACAAATGGCGGACTCATGGCCTAGTTTACCAGGGGAATCGTCAGATGATGACGCCGAATCCTCATCGTTGCATAATGTATTGCATGTTGCTTTCAACGAAGGCTGTGAAGTCAACAGAGTTGGCATAGTTATTTGTGACCAGAATTGGTTGGTTTTCCAATCCATTAGTGGTACCAAACAGTGATTTGAATCTATGCCAATCAGCATCTGTTCGGTGTCAATGCTAGTCACGTACACATGGTGGATAAGTCAAATCAAATTGTATTTGTTACATATGCCGAATACAACAAATGCTGACCTTACAGTGAAATGCTTAATTACAAGCCCTAACCAACAATGCAGTTCATTTTTTTTACAAACTTTAAAAAAAGTAAGAATAAGAAATATAAGTAACAAATAATTAAAGAGCAGCAGTAAAATAACAATGGCGAGGCTATATACAGGGGGTACCAGTACAGATTCAATGTGCGGGGGCACTGGTTAGTTGACGTAATATGTACAGTACATGTAGGTAGAGTTATTAAGTGACTATGCATAGATAGTACTAGAGAGTAGCAGCAATGCAAAAAGTCTGGGTAGCCATTTCATTAAATGTTCAGGAGTCTTGTGGCTTGGGGGTAGAAGCTGTTTAGAAGCCTCTTGGACCTAGACTTGGCACTCCGGTAACAGAGAGAACAGTCTATGACTAGGGTGGCTGGAGTCTTTGACCGTTTTTAGGGCCTTCCTCTGACACCGCCTGGTATTGAGGTCCAGGGTGGCAGGAAACTTGACCCCAGTGATGTACTGGGCCGTATGCACTACCATCTGTAGTGCCTTGTGGTCAGAGGCCGAGCATTTGCCATATTAGGCAGTGATGCAACCATGCTCTCGATGGTGCAGCTGTAGAACATTTTGAGGATCTGAGGACCCATGCCAAATCTTTTCAGTCTCCTGAGGGGGAATAGGTTTTGTTGTGCCCTCTTCACGACGGTCTTGGTGTGCTTGGACCATGTTAGTTTGTTGGTGATGTAAACACAAAGGAACTTGAAGCTTTCAACCTGCTCCACTGCAGCCCCGTCGATGAGAATGGTGCGTGTTCGGTCCTCCTTTTCCTGTAGCCCACAATCATCTTCTTTGTCTTGATCACGTTGAGGGAGATGTTGTTGTCCTGGCACCACATGGCCAGGTCTCTGACCACCTCCCTATAGGCTGTCTCGTTGTTGTCGGTGATTAGGCCTACCACTGTTGTGTCATCTGCAAAATTAATGATGGTGTTGGAGTCATGAGTGAACAGGGAGTACAGGAGGGGACTGAGCACACACCCCTGAGGGGCACCAAGTGTTGAGGATCAGCGTGGCAGATGTGTTGTTACCTACCCTTACCACCTGAGGGTGGCTCGTCAGGAAGTCCAGGATCCAGTTGCAGAGGGAGGTATTTAGTCCCAGGGTTCTTATCTTAGTGATGAGCTTTGTGGGCACTATGGTGTTGAACGCTGAGCTGTAGTCAATGAACAGCATTCTCACATAGGTGTTCCTTTTGTCCACGTGGGAAAGGGCAGTGTGGATAGCAATAGAGATTGCATCATCTGTGGACCTGTTATGGCGGTATTCAAATTGGTGTGGGGCTAAGGTTTCTGGAATAATGGTGTTGATGTGAGCCATGACCAGCCTTTCAAAGCACTTCATGACTACAGACGTGAGCGCTATGCGTCGGTAGTCATTTAGGCAGGTTACCTTATTGGTCTTGGGCACAAGGACTATGGTGGTCTGCTTGAAACATGTTGGTATTACAGACTCAGACAGGGAGAGGTTGAAAATGTCAGTGAAGACACTTGCCAGTTGGTCAGTGCATGCTCGGAGTACATGTCCTGGTAATCCGTCTGGCCCTGCGGCCTTGTGAAGGTTAACCTGTTTAACCTTTGTGGTGCAGGCGTTCCGCTAGCGACCCACCTCGACAACATCCGGTGAAATTGCAGAGCGCGAAATTCAAATTAAAGAAATATAAATATTTAACATTCATGAAAATACAAGTGTCATACATCAAAATAAAGCTTAACTTCTTGTTAATCCATCTGCTGTGTTCAGGTTTCAAAAGGGCTTTACGGCGAAAGTACACATGCGATTATCTGAGGACGGCACCCAGCACACAAAAGCATGGAATACATTTTTCAACCAGGCAGGTGCGCCAAGAAAGTGAGAAATGGCGACATAATAAATGCCTTACCTTTGAAGATCTTCTTTTGTTGGCATGCCAAAAGGTCCCAACTACATCACAAATGGTCCTTTTGTTCGATAATGTCCTTCTTTATATCCTCAAAACTCAGTTTAGCTGGTGCGCTTCATTCAATAATCCACCGGTTTCCCTCCTTCAAAATGCATACAAAATGAATCCCAAACGTTACCAGTAAACTTCTCCAAACAAGTCAAACAACTGTTATAATCAAACCTTAGGTACCCTAATACGTAAATAAATTATCAAATTTAAGACGGAGAATCGTTATTGTCTTTACCGGAGATAAACAACAAAGAACAGCTCTCATCCATGCGCTTGAAAACACTACAGCCAAAATGGGAGCCACTTAGAATAATTACAAATTCTTGCGCATTTTTCAAAAAAAAAAATGTATTAGAAACTATTTCTAAAGACTGTTGACATCTAATGGAAGCCCTAGGAACTGCAATCTGGGAGGATTTCGCCTCATAATAAACATGACCGCCATTGGAAACATTGGTAGGCTGAATTATTTAATTTTTTGGATGGTTTGTCCTCGGGGTTTCGCCTGCCATATTAGTTCTGTTATACTCACAGACCTTATTTTAACAGTTTGGTTTCTATCCAACTCTACCAATTATATCCTAGCTTCTGGGCCTGAGTAACAGGCAGTTTACCATGGGCACGCTTTCATTCGGACGTCAAAATACTGCCCCCTTGCCCAGAGGTTAAAGATCTTACTCACATCGGCTGCAGAAAGCGTGATCACACAGTTGTCAGGAAGAGCTGATGCGCTCATGATTGTTTCAGTGTTGCTTGCCTCGAACCAAACATAGAAGTTATTTAGCTTGTCTGGTAGGCTCGTGTCACTGGGAAGCTCTCGAATGTGCTTCCCTTTGTAGTCTGAAATAGTTTGCAAGCCCTGCCATACCTGGGGCGGCAGGGTAACCTATTGGTTAGAGCGCTAGTTAAATAAATAAAAAATACCTGACAAGCGTCGGAGCAGCACGATTCAATCTTAGTCCTGTATTGATGGTTTGCCGGAGGGCATAGCGGGATTTCTTTTAAGCTTCCAGGTTACAGTCCCGCTCCTTGAAAGCAGCAGCTCTACCCTTTAGCTCAGTGCAGATGTTGCCTGTAATCCATGGCTTCTGGTTGGGGTATGTACGTACAGTCACTGTGGGGACAACGTCCTCAATGCACTTATTGATGAAGCCAGTGACTGATGTGGCGTACTCCTCCATGCCATCGGAAGAATCCCGGAACATATTCCTGTCTGTGCTAGCAAAACAGTCATGTAGCTTAGCATCTGCTTCATCTGTCCACTATTTTATTGACCAAGTCACTGGTGCTTCCTGCTTTAATTTTTGCTTGTAAGCAAGAATCAGGAGGATAGAATTATGGTCAAATTTTGTGTGGAGTAAAGGTGGTCTAGAGTTTTTCCCTCTGGTTGCACATTTAACATGCTGGTGGAAATTTGCTAAAACAGATTTAAGCTTCCCTGTATTAAAGTCCCCAGCGTTTTGCTGTTTGCTTATGGTGGTATACAGCTCATTGAGTGCCACAATCGGTCTGTGGTGGTATGTAGACAGCTACTAAATATACAGATGGAAACTCTAGGTATATAGTATGGTCTACAGCTTATCATGAGATACTCTACCTCAGGCGAGCAAAACCTTGAGACCTCCTTAGATATCGTGCACCAGCTGTTGTTTACAAATATACATAGACCGCCATCCCTTGTCTTACCAGAGGCTGCTGATCTATCCTGCCGATACATTGTGAAACCTGCCAGCTGTATGCCATCGTTCAGCCACGACTCGGTGAAACATAAGATATTAAAGTTGATAATTAATGTCCCGTTGGTAGTTGAATCTTGCATGTTGTTTTCCATTATAATGGATTGCAGTGGGGTTTTACTCACTCGCCTATGAACTCTCAGCAGTCAGCCCGACCTCCGCCCCCTTTATCTCCATCTTGTCTTCACGCAAATGACAGGGATTTGGGCCTGTTCCCGGGAAAGCAGTACAGTACATCCTTCACGTCGGACTCGTTAAAGGAAAAAGCTTCTTCCAGTTCATGGTGAGTAATCGCTGTTCTGATGTCCAGAAGTAATTTTCGTTGATAAGAGATGGTAGCAGCAACATTATGTACAAAATAAGAAAAAAATAAGTTACAAACAACACAAAAACATAGTTGAGCACGTAAAACGGCAGCCATCCTCTCCGGCACCATTCTACAGTACAAAGGGACACGCTTTGAAGTTGTTTTAAGCTTGGTTAGAGGTGAGATAGCCTGAGTGGAATATCGAAGTGTAGTGTCGCACCGTTCCATTTTTAACCAACGTTTTGTTGGGTCCACTGCCCTTTTGAGTTCATCCAGTAAAGTTTGAGATATGAAATATAGAAATACTCTATCACAGGTCAAACAGTCCTCTAAGACTGCTTTGAAGTATGGCCTGTTCGAGTTGTTTTTTCTCGTCATATCGCCAACAAAGTGGAGTGGGTTGGAAGAACAGAGCGGTGGGTTATGTGTCGATTTTCAAGATTGATAACCCATCTTCGTGACCCAGTGGGTCCACTTTCGGAATGGGTGAGGACTCAGCTCTTGCAACGCTGCTTACCTTGTGCGTCTCCACATCTGTATCAGAGTCTAGACAAAACCCGTGGGCTTGTGTCTAGATTGAGCGGGCCCTGGACAGGGATTTGAGTGAGGGCGGGGGTAATGTGAACTTTGAGGTCCTCGCGAACGGAATACATTTCGGCAATTTTACGCCTTATCCTTGTCCTCTTTCTCAAATTCCTTCCAATGTAGTACATCTCATATCAAAGCTTCTAGAGTTTCGGTTGACGTTTTGATCGTCGTTGACCCCTTTGTTACGCTTGTTTCCCTTGTGCCCTGACCCTGTGAGGGTCTGGGCCCAAGTGAGGGTTAGGTGCAGGAACGTAGCGGCCAGATCGATCTCTGCGGGACCTGTTTGGTTGGGGAAGTTCTTTATAGCTATTGTTACTGCGGTGGTTATCACTGTGGTGGTTACTTGGAAGCCACCCACCTTGTGCATAATCTTTTGCCGCTCCTGTCCCTGATGCTGCACCTTCCAACTGTAGTGATTGCCCCCCCCCCCCCAAGCTTGAAAACCGAGTTGTCTGGGCTCTTAGCCCGACTTACTTTCACAGCTTCAAAAGCTGTGCTCGCAAGCTCTTGGAGGGCAGAGATTGGCAAACCAACGTGGACAGTAGGGCACCAGTAGTTGGGATACATAGTTGGGATACATATTTGACAGAAACATTTGTTTGAATGGTAATAGCCCTTCCATTTCTGTTTCAGTGAACATGCCAAAGTAAGCTGAACGAAGCCTATGATAGTATGTGTAGCACGTGTTGCTGTTGTAGACGGATTAACCTTGTCACGTGACTGTTGGCTGTTCACTTCAACTGGTAAAGCCTGTCAGTATCTGTAACGTTAGGGTAGCCATCCAAGGCGTCCTCTATGTCTGCTAAGAACTTCTCAGTGTCATTTGGCACTGAAGGACCCCTAAAAAAGGTGAAGTCTGAAACCTCCTGTCGTCTACATTCCTTCGTTCCCCAAGCTCTGTTTGCAAGCTAGGTTGCTTGGTTGGTTAGTCCCACGATAGCACGTTACTTTTCTGGAGTTCCTCCAGATGGTACCTAAGGGTGGTATTCTGTTGCATTGCAGAGTCCATCTGGGAGCTTAGGGTATTTATTTTAGACACGTGAGTGTGGCATTTGCTCCATTCGGCCTCATACCTATCTGTCATGGTTTGCAGGGAGAGGTCTCGAGTGCGGAAGTGAGATTCAGTAATGAGATGTCCTCCGCTTGCTTAGAGGTCACTTTTTCCAACTTTCTCACCTGGGTTCTCTCATCATTAATTTGATCAGCGACTTCAATGAGTTCCGCTGTTCAGTCATCCAACTTGGTCATTGTGTTCATTAACTGTGACCGTCTTTGGTCTGCAGATTTTGGAATAGAAAATTATTGCTTTGAGTGGTGTCATTCAAAACTGCTTGCAGGGCATCAAGTTGCTCATTCAGCATTGTTCAGACCCTCTTCAGCCTTAGCCCCACCCATCTCTCTAATGATTTACATGTGAGGCCATGTAGTAAACACACGCTATATCAAATCTAAGTTTACTTGTCACATGCACAGGATACAGAAGGTGTAAACAATATAGTGAAGTGGTTACTTGCAAAATAACAAAAACAGAAAATGTCCAGAAAAATATTTGAAAAGTATTTCATCATTAGTAGAAGTCGATTACCCTACAACTTGTCTAAATTGGTGGGTCATGTGATGGAAATAGTATAACCAACCCCAAGACACATCTAGCTAAGTGAATGGGTCACCATCGTCTAGACATGTACACGTGTTCATGAAATACAATAGATGGCCGTATTCACCTCCAGACACACCTGGCTAATTTCAAATCAAATCAAATTCAAATCAAATTTATTTTATATAGCCCTTCGTACATCAGCTGATATCTCAAAGTGCTGTACAGAAACCCAGCCTAAAACCCCAAACAGCAAGCAATGCAGGTGAAGAAGCACGGTGGCTAGGAAAAACTCCCTAGAAAGGCCAAAACCTAGGAAGAAACCTAGAGAGGAACCAGGCTATGTGGGGTGGCCAGTCCTCTTCTGGCTGTGCCGGGTGGAGATTATAACAAAACATGGTCAAGATGTTCAAATGTTCATAAATGACCAGCATGGTCGAATAATAATAAGGCAGAATAGTTGAAACTGGAGCAGCAGCACAGTCAGGTGGACTGGGGACAGCAAAGAGTCATCATGTCAGGTATTCCTGGGGCATGGTCCTAGGGCTCAGGTCCTCCGAGAGAGAGAAAGAAAGAGAGAATTAGAGAGAGCATATGTGGGATGGCCAGTCCTCTTCTGGCTGTGCCGGGTGGAGATTATAACAGAACATGGCCAAGATGTTCAAATGTTCATAAATGATCAGCATGGTTGAATAATAATAAGGCAGAACAGTTGAAACTGGAGCAGCAGCACAGCCAGGTGGACTGGGGACAGCAAGGAGTCATCATGTCAGGTAGTCCTGGGGCATGGTCCTAGGGCTCAGGTCCTCCGAGAGAGAGAAAGAGAGAAGGAGAGAATTAGAGAACGCACACTTAGATTCACACAGGACACCGAATAGGACAGGAGAAGTACTCCAGATATAACAAACTGACCCTAGCCCCCCGACACAAACTACTGCAGCATAAATACTGGAGGCTGAGACAGGAGGGGTCAGGAGACACTGTGGCCCACTCCGAGGACACCCCCGGACAGGGCCAAACAGGAAGGATATAACCCCACCCACTTTGCCAAAGCACAGCCCCCACACCACTAGAGGGATATCTTCAACCACCAACATACCATCCTGAGACAAGGCTGAGTATAGCCCACAAAGACCTCCGCCACGACACAACTTAAGGGGGGGGGGGGGGGGGCGCCAACCCAGACAGGATGACCACATCAGTGACTCAACCCACTCAGGTGACGCACCCCCTCCAGGGACGGCATGAGAGAGCCCCAGTAAAGCCAGTGACTCAGCCCCTGTAAAGCCAGTGACTCAGCCCCTGTAATAGGGTTAGAGGCAGAGAATCCCAGTGGAAAGAGGGGAACCGGCCAGGCAGAGACAGCAAGGGTGGTTCGTTGCTCCAGAGCCTTTCCGTTCACCCTCCCACTCCTGGGCCAGACTACACTCAATCATATGACCCACTGAAGAGATGAGTCTTCAGTAGAGACTTAAAGGTTGAGACCGAGTTTGCGTCTCTGACATGGGTAGGCAGACCGTTCCATAAAAATGGAGCTCTATAGGAGAAAGCCCTGCCTCCAGCTGTTTGCTTAAAAATTCTAGGGACAATTAGGAGGCCTGCGTCTTGTGACCGTAGCGTACGTGTAGGTATGTACGGCAGGACCAAATCACAGAGATAGATAGGAGCAAGCCCATGTAATGCTTTGTAGGTTAGCAGTAAAACCTTGAAATCAGCCCTTGCTTTGACAGGAAGCCAGTGTAGAGAGGCTAGCACTGGAGTAATATGATCAAATTTTTTGGTTCTAGTCAGGATTCTAGCAGCCGTATTTAGCACTAACTGAAGTTTATTTAGTGCTTTATCCGGGTAGCCGGAGAGTAGAGCATTGCAGTAGTCTAACCTGGAAGTGACAAAAGCATGGATTAATTTTTCTGCATCATTTTTGGACAGAAAGTTCCTGATTTTTGCAATGTTACGTAGATGGAAAAAAGCTGTCCTTGAAATGGTCTTGATATGTTCTTCAAAAGAGAGATCAGGGTCCAGAGTAACGCCGAGGTCCTTCACAGTTTTATTTGAGACGACTGTACAACCATTAAGATTAATTGTCAGATTCAACAGAAGATCTCTTTGTTTCTTGGGACCTAGAACAAGCATCTCTGTTTTGTCCGAGTTTAAAAGTAGAAAGTTTGCAGCCATCCACTTCCTTATGTCTGAAACACATTCTTCTAGCAAGGGCAATTTTGGGGCTTCACCATGTTTAATTGAAATGTACAGCTGTGTGTCATCCGCATAGCAGTGAAAGTTAACATTATGTTTTCGAATAACATCCCCAAGAGGTAAAATATATAGTGAAAACAATAGTGGTCCTAAAACGGAACCTTGAGGAACACCGAAATTTACAGTTGATTTGTCAGAGGACAGACCATTCACAGAGACAAACTGATATCTTTCCGACAGATAAGATCTAAACCAGGCCAGAACTTGTCCGTGTAGACCAATTTGGGTTTCCAATCTCTCCAAAAGAATGTGGTGATCGATGGTATCAAAAGCAGCACTAAGGTCTAGGAGCACGAGGACAGATGCAGAGCCTCGGTCCGATGCCATTAAAATGTCATTTACCACCTTCACAAGTGCCGTCTCAGTGCTATGATGGGGTCTAAAACCAGACTGAAGCATTTCGTATACATTGTTTGTCTTCAGGAAGGCAGTGAGTTGTTGCGCAACAGCCTTTTCTAACATTTTTGAGAGGAATGGAAGATTCGATATAGGCCGATAGTTTTTTATATTTTCTGGGTCAAGGTTTGGCTTTTTCAAGAGAGGCTTTATTACTGCCACTTTTAGTGAGTTTGGTACACATCCGGTGGATAGAGAGCCGTTTATTATGTTCAACATAGGAGGGCCAAGCACAGGAAGCAGCTCTTTCAGTAGTTTAGTTGGAATAGGGTCCAGTATGCAGCTTGAAGGTTTAGAGGCCATGATTATTTTCATCATTGTGTCAAGAGATATAGTACTAAAACACTTGAGTGTCTCTCTTGATCCTAGGTCCTGGCAGAGTTGTGCAGACTCAGGACAACTGAGCTTTGAAGGAATACGCAGATTTAAGGAAGAGTCCGTAATTTGCTTTCTAATAATCATAATCTTTTCCTCAAAGAAGTTCATGAATTTATCACTGCTAAAGTGAAAGTCATCCTCTCTTGGGGAATGCTGCTTTTTAGTTAGCTTTGCGACAGTATCAAAAAGGAATTTCGGATTGTTCTTATTTTCCTCAATTAAGTTAGAAAAATAGGATGATCGAGCAGCAGTAAGGGCTCTTCGGTACTGCACAGTACTGTCTTTCCAAGCTAGTCGGAAGACTTCCAGTTTGGTGTGGCGCCATTTCCGTTCCAATTTTCTGGAAGCTTGCTTCAGAGCTCGGGTATTTTCTGTGTACCAGGGAGCTAGTTTCTTATGAGAAATGTTTTTAGTTTTTAGGGGTGCAACTGCATCTAGGGTATTGCGCAAGGTTAAGTTGAGTTCCTCAGTTAGGTGGTTAACTGATTTTTGTCCTCTGGCGTCCTTGGGTAGACAGAGGGAATCTGGAAGGACATCAAGGAATCTTTGTGTTGTCTGTGAATTTATAGCACGACTTTTGATGATCCTTGGTTGGGGTCTGAGCAGATTATTTGTTGCAATTGCAAACGTAATAAAATGGTGGTCCGATAGTCCAGGATTATGAGGAAAAACATTAAGATCCACAACATTTATTCCATGGGACAAAACTAGGTCCAGCGTATGACTGTGACAGTGAGTGGGTCCAGAGACATGTTGGACAAAACCCACTGAGTCGATGATGGCTCCGAAAGCCTTTTGGAGTGGGTCTGTGGACTTTTCCATGTGAATATTAAAGTCACCAAAGATTAGAATATTATCCGCTATGACTACAAGGTCCGATAGGAATTCAGGGAACTCAGTGAGGAACGCTGTATATGGCCCAGGAGGCCTGTAAACAGTAGCTATAAAAAGTGATTGAGTAGGTTGCATAGATTTCATGACTAGAAGCTCAAAAGACGAAAACTATTTGGGTCTTTTGTTCAGACATGTAGCTAGTTAGGTAGCTAAACAATGAACCGGCATAATCCCAACTCATACTACTACCATAACAAAACATTGTCATAGCTATAGTATGAATCTGCTGGCAGCTTAAGCTAACAAACTTGGTTCAATGTTAGCTATCTAACATTCGGCAATGAACCGGCATAATGCAAATGGATTTCTGATTAGAATAATATTACTACAGAGATCAAACATGTAACGTTAGCTATCGAGCCAGCAAACTAACATTCGCTAGCTAGCCAACCGTTTGCTTTAACTTGCAATGATGATAACTGAAAATGTAGCTAGAAAAAATGTGCAGCGTGAGATGAATACATCTTATTTT
Organism: Oncorhynchus mykiss; assembly: GCF_013265735.2. NCBI lineage: Eukaryota > Metazoa > Chordata > Actinopteri > Salmoniformes > Salmonidae > Oncorhynchus > Oncorhynchus mykiss. The sequence goes on from NC_048589.1 coordinate 1,640,122, forward strand.
AATGAATACGAAGAAACACTTAAACAAACTACAAAACGAACGTGAAGCTAAATATATATTTTTTAGATTTTTTTTAAATTTATTACGTTCAATATCGTACCAGCAAGCACTTGTGGAGGCTCAACCAATTCAGGTCCTTGAGCCTGTTGTCCAGGCCCCGCACCTGTACTCCCTCCCAGACCACTGCCGAGATGCCCACTACAGGCGCCGGACTTCCTGCCCGTCTGACCTCGTCGTACAGGTGCCTGTGATCTTAACCTACTCGGGCAACTTCAACCTTGGGGTGCGTACGCAGTCACTTGGCCGCATGGCCAAAGTGCCACGGCAGCTGTTCCGCCCGAGGACCCGTGTTAGACCACACCATTATGCTTCTTGCCTGATAAGAGAAGAACACCCGCAGGAGGTAACCGGACGGGTGTATCACTGGATGAGCAAGCTCCGTTAACAAGAAATAAACAAAAATTGCGTCCAGCTTGAGGGGGAGATGTGGTACCCCCCTACCTCCCTCCCCGATGGGACAGAGCATGCGTGCCCTGGCGACCCACTCGTACCTGCCACCCCACATGAACTGAAACACAAGCCTCACTAGAGGCCTCCTCAGACAAGCCGGCAATGGGTAGATGCACGCCAAATACAAAAGAGACGGCAACACATCCACCTTTTAGGACCAGGACCTTGCCCATAAAAGACCTAGCCCTCCACATTGCTAGCTTTCTCCATACCACTGCGATACCCATGTTCCAGTTCAGCGTCGCTGAGCCGGAGGTCTCAAAATGGACCCCGAGAATCCTCAGGGCCCCCTCACAGAGAGATAACCCTGGGCACATCCGTCCTACCGCGCCATCTTCCGAAAAACTTAACGGAAGACTTTGCATGGTACAGAACCGCTCCCGACGCTCGGGTGAAATCCCCAATGATGGCAAGGGACCTTGTCAGGCACGAGTCCTTGCACAGCAGCAAGAAAGTGTCGTCGGCGTACTGCGTCATCTTAACACGCAGCCCACCACTTCCAGGGATCAACAAGCCTTCCGCCCCTGTGTCTGCCCTAATGGCAGCCCCCAGAGGCTCCATGTACAGAACGAAGAGGAGAGCCGAGAGTGGGCACCCCTGCCTGACCCCAGACGAGAGGTCAAAAACGTCACCCAAGTGACTATTTACACTAACTCGGCACCCCGAAAATCTGCATTTTCTTGCGCTGCACGAGGCGAAGATGTGGCCATAGTCCATACAGCGCCTGCAAAATGGAGGCTGACGTGCATAAAACAACGTCCCCCTGTCAGCCCCCAGGGAGAACATAGCAGGAGGATGGAGGTAGCCACCATGTCACTTTGGGTCCTCCCTGAGGAGTGCCTGGAAGCCTCTCCTCCCATTCCAAAACCCAAGGGAGTCTTTGAGGTGCCTTGCTGAGGAGACGCTATCCATGTATCTCCCCAGGAAAGCCCTCACCTCTTCGTTCTTAACGTATGGGTTGTAAATGTTGACAGTTACAACCCTAAAGTTGTTCCTCGCCAGGCTTGTTATTTCATAGTGGCTCATCGGCCTCTCACCTCCCACTGCTCTTGCCCTTCTCAGGATATCATTGTGTTTCTCCTCTGTATGTAGTGCCACGTCGTATGCTCCCTCCAACGAGTTGCCTTGGAAACAAAACACGTCCTTTACCGTCAGCTTTAGAATCCCCATCAATATTGTCCTTCCAAATGTTTCCCGTCCTAAAGGCTCCAACTCCTTTTCCTTCCAAGCAAACCGAATCGTGTTGGCCAGCCCAATCCCAGGGACCGACCGTGTTGATGGATTTTGCACCATCTCCACAAGGAGAATGGCGCACCCGGCTCACGTTCTCTTCCAAAACACGGAAAAAATAAAATCCAAAGTGACCGAGAATCTGAAGTGAAATATATAGTGCAGACACAGGCAACTAACACATAGACAATAACCCAAGGAATATGGCTGCCTAAATATGATTCCCAATCAATCAGAGACAACGATAAACAGCTGCCTCTAATTGAGAGTCAATCCAGGCA